>NC_140997.1:18820792-19186256 GCF_052327205.1 Somniosus microcephalus | reverse complement strand
CCTCCCCCCCCCCCCGCGATTTCCCGAGGCTCTCCCCCCCGCGATTTCCCGAGGCTCTCCCCCCCGCGATTTCCCGAGGCCCTCCCCCCCCCCCGCGATTTCCCGAGGCTCTCCCCCCCCCCCGCGATTTCCCGAGGCTCTCCCCCCCGCGATTTCCCGAGGCTCTCCCCCCCCCCCGCCCCCCGCGATTTCCCGAGGCTCTCCCCCCCGCGATTTCCCGAGGCTCTCCCCCCCCCCCCCCCCCCCCGCCCCCCGCGATTTCCCGAGGCTCTCCCCCCCCCCGTGATTTCCCGAGGCTCTCTCCCCCCGCCCCCCGCGATTTCCCGAGGCTCTCCCCCCCCCCCGCGATTTCCGAGGCCCTCCCCCCCGCGATTTCCCGAGGCCCTCCCCCCCGCGATTTCCCGAGGCCTCCCCCCCCCCCGCGATTTCCCGAGGCTCTCCCCCCCCCCCGCGATTTCCCGAGGCTCTCCCCCCCCCCCGCGATTTCCGAGGCTCTCCCCCCCGCGATTTCCCGAGGCTCTCCCCCCCCCCCCGCCCCCCGCGATTTCCCGAGGCTCTCTCCCGCCCCCCGCGATTTCCCGAGGCTCTCCCCCCCCCCCCCCGCCCCCCGCGATTTCCCGAGGCTCTCTCCCCCCCCCCCGCCCCCCGCGATTTCCCGAGGTTCTCTCCCCCCCGCGATTTCCCGAGGCTCTCCCCCCCCCCCCCGCCCCCCGCGATTTCCCGAGGCTCTCTCCCCCCCCCGCCCCCCGCGATTTCCCGAGGCTCTCCCCCCCCCCGCGATTTCCCGAGGCTCTCCCCCCCCCGCGATTTCCCGAGGCTCTCCCCACCGCGGTTTCCCGAGGCTCTCTTCCCCCCCGCTCCCCGCGATTTCCCGAGGCTCTCTCCCCCCGCGATTTCCCAAGGCTCTCCCCCCCCCCCGCGATTTCCCGAGGCTCTCCCCCCCCGCGATTTCCCGAGGCTCTCTCCCCCCGCGATTTCCCGAGGCTCTCTCCCCCCGCGATTTCCCAAGGCTCTCCCCCCCCGCGATTTCCCGAGGCTCTCCCCCCCCCCCCGCGATTTCCGAGGCTCTCCCCCCCGCGATTTCCCGAGGCTCTCCCCCCCCCGCGATCTCACGAGGCTGTGTGCTGGCGTCACGGGGGCCGTGCGCATGCGTGCCGGCGTCAAGGCGGCTGCGCAACGGCCGTGCGCATGCGTGGTTGCCGTTTAAAAAAAAAGCCAGAGCAGGCTCTCGCGGGCGGGCGGCGCATGCGCGGTCAGTGCCAGCGGCGCGAGGCGGCCCGCGGGGAGTAGGCAGGGAAACCCCGCGGGCTGGCGGCCGTTAGAGCGGCTCACTTCGGGCCCCGACACCGTCAAACCTGAGAGGGAAGAGGAGAAGGAGAGAGAGAGAAGAGGAGAAGGAGAGAGAGGGAAGAGGAGAAGGAGAGAGAGAGAGGGAAGAGAGAGAGATAGAGAAATTTTTGGAGCTTCAGGCCTGCCTGCAGCGGGCCTGGAGACCAGCACCGAGTCCCCCCTGCGCGAGGGTGAGGAGGAGGGAGGGGGGGTTGCTAAACACAATATAAAACTGAAATAAATTGTTAATTAATTCCCTAACACATAATTCAAATATTTACCTTAGTTCCCTAACACACAGAAAGTGTGGGGGGGAAAATTGTGGAAAATCAAGATGGCGGCCACTCACCTCGGTTCAGAAGGATAAGGCCCGCCACACACCGGTTAGGTCACCCAAGCGTAGGATTGGTCAATCGTCGAGTCACTCGACACTCAACTGTAGGAAGACCTCGACGTCACACGGTCGCTAATGAGATGCTAATGAGCGGAACGCTGAACATTTTTGGGATACCGCGGGCGGGAATTTTGTCCGGCCGAAACGTAAATAGGCCGATGACCGGTCCGGAATCGCAAGCTTTCTTTTGAGGCGACGCGCGCGTCGGTACGCTCTGTAACTTCCAAACGCATCGAGACCAGGCGGACAGACAGACAGACAGACAGACAGAAGAGCCGCTTTATATATATATAGATACATAGATATTGAAAGAGAGTGCACTGTTGATATTACTGGTAGAAGTCATTTTTGAATTTGAATTTAAGAATTGGGGGCAGCTCCAGACAATTAAAGAAATACTCCAGTATTAAGCCTTGGTTTGAATGTCCAAATTATCCGCACAATATTTGAAAAAATTTACAGGGCCAACTATGGAGAAAGAGCAGGGTTCTGGGACTAATTGGATAGCTCGACCAAAGAGCTGGCACAGGCACGATGGGCCGAATGGCCTCCTTCTGTGCTGTATCATTCTGTGATTCTAGAAGCCAGTTAGAAGGTGTACTGAGCTCAACAATGTGAAGGATTTCAATTGACGCACGCAAATACACATCTGAGTTAACGCGACTGCTGAAGTACCCTGGATTATTTACGCTAAATTTCAGCTCCCTCGCTCTGTCAGGCTCAGTAACTTCCCCTTAACTTGAGCTCCGCATTAATGGCCGTATCGCCACTGATGTTAAGCCAACTGCTTCACAGTCAGGCTCAACGACTCCTCTAAGCCGGTTCCCCCTAAAGCATCATTGTTTAAACAGACTATTAAAAAAAAAATAATCAATAGAAATGAAAGAAAATAGGATGTCATTAGTGATCATTCAGAATTATGTTTGCATTCTGAGGGATCTCAATGATGAAAATCCCTCTTAATATCAAGTAGATGTTATACACAGATGCAAAATGAAAGATCTGTTTTTGTATTCTACAAAACAATGGCCCAGAAATTCGGTTCGGAGGCTTCCCGCGGGTGCAAGCCTCCGACTTGCACTTACCTAGCGCGCCAGCCGTTGGGCTGTGGGCCCGCGTGGGATTCCGATCCTGGGCCTCCTCCAACTGCCGGCGCGCAGTGCTTGCGTATCCCAGGGGCGCAGTTAGTTCGAAGCGTCCCCTGGGATCATGTGGGCCATGGAGAGCCAATCGTAGCAGGAAATCTCTATTCATAGATTTGACAGGAAGACCTGTCAAATCTATGATTAGAGTTCAGCCCCAAAACATAACTAAAACTTCAAATACATTTAAAAAATAACATCACATTTTTAAAATAACTATAAATTTTGCACATTCAAACTAAGGCCATTATTAGGCTTAATCCTGGAGTATTCCTAGTATTGCTTAGAGCTCTCCCCGATTCTTAAATTCAAATGATTTTTATTTAGTCTGTGTCAGTCCCCAATTTTCATCGCTCCACCATTGGCGGCCAGCTGCCTGGGCCCTAAGCTCTGGAATTCCCTCCCTAAACCTCTCCGCCTTTCTACCTCTTTCCCCTCCTTTAAGACGCTCCTTAAAACCTACCTCTTTGCCCAAGCTTTTGATCACCTGTCCTAATATCTCCTTATGTGGTTTGGTATCAAAAACATTTCTGTTTGATAACGCTCCTGTGAAGCTCCTTGGGATGGTTTCTACTGCATTAAAGGCGCTATATAAATGCAAGTTGCTGTTGTTAAACCTGAGGAGAATGTGGTGCAGGTGTGAAATTTCTTGCCCTGCCTCACTCACTCTTGCCCTCTGGCGTTGACAAGCGTGCTCCGTATTGCAGTGGAGGAAGGACACGAGGGTCTGACACAGTTCCTGATGAACGAGGTGATAAAGCTACAGCAGCAGACAAAGGCAAAGGAGGTGTTACGGTGTGACCTTCAGGTCAGGATGAAGCAGCTGGAGGATGAGAAGAAACAGCTGAAGCTGGTGAACCAAGAGCTTCATACCTTCCAGGAACGTTACAACAAGATGAAGGAGGAGAGAAACAACTACAATGACGAGCTTATGAAAGTCAAAGACGACAATTACAACCTGGCCATGAGGTACGCACAGCTTAGTGAGGAGAAGAATATGGCGGTGATGAGAAGCCGGGATCTGCAGCTTCAGGTAAGACATGAGATACCTGAAGAGACTTAACACCACCAGTTACCGACTTAAAAATGCTAGACATGTAGCAATGGTGTTCACGAGTCACCACCGCCAATGCTGTAATACTGCTGGTAATGGGGGTATCAGTATCAATGCTGTAATACTGCTGGTGTGCTTTTTTTATTCATTCATGGGATGTGTGCGTCGCTGGCAAGGCCAGCATTTATTGCCCATCCCTAGTTGCCCTTGAGAAGGTGGTGATGAGCCGCCTTCTTGAACCGCTGCAGTCCGTGTGGTGAAGGTACTCCCACAGTGCTGTTAGGAAGGGAGTTCCAGGATTTTGACCCAGCGATGATGAAGGAACGGCGATATATTTCCAAGTCAGGATGGTGTGTGACTTGGAGGAGAACTTGCAGGTGGTGGTGTTCCCATGCGCCTGCTGCCCTTGTCCTTCTAGGTGGTAGAGGTCACGGGTTTGGGAGGTGCTGTCAAAGAAGCCTTGGCGAGTTACTGCAGTGCATCTTGTAGATGGTACACACTGCAGCCATGGTACAGGGAGTGAATGTTTAAGGTGGTGGATGGGGTGACAATCAAGCGGGCTGCTTTGTCCTGGATGGTGTTGAGCTTCTTGAGAGTTGTTGGAGCTGCACTCATCCTGGCAAGTGGAGAGTGTTCCCTCACGCTCCTGACTTGTGCCTTGTAGATGTTGGAGAGGCTGGTACTAGACCCCAGGAATATACAATACTACCTTTGAGCAGGCTAATGATTCTGGTGAATAGAAGCACTGTTGTTACTGGCATTTTGCAAGGTGAATAAAAGTGTTTCGCTCCCGTATTGGTGTCACGCACAGCAAATTTGCTAACTGTGCATCAGAATTAATTTACAGCAATAATTTTATCTAAATTCCAAATCAGTTCTGCGCAGATTGCTATAAGCTAATAATAAAGAGTGCCATACGCAAACATCCTACCATGAAACTATATCAGGCAATCATATCAGTATTGTACCTGTTATCACTAGCTTGGCTTCTGCAGTCAGACTGAGACAAGGCAACGTTGAACCGCAAAAATGGAACTCGCTCAAAAAATGGCATAACTGCAATGTTGGGATGGATCATTATTTTTAACTAATTCTCTGGTTTAAGAGGAAATCTGGCTGATTCACAACTGCCGAAGAATGTGCACATTTTGATGCGAAGTGCATTACAGTAACAGTCTTTAGCAGATGGTTTGAGTTGAGACAAATCCTGTATGATCATATAATAAAATTGTCACATAGCTACCATCCTATCATAACACTATAATGGACTAATCTTATGTTATCAAAATAGGACTTATACCCATCACTTCCTCCTCAGTCAAGCTGCTCCAGTTTGACATTTGATTTAGGGGAATCACATATTTTGTTTGCACTCAGCTCCAGTGACCTAAACTCACCTCTTAACCAGAAAGAACCTACAATTTATATAGTGCTTTTCACCTTAGGACATCTCAAAGTGCCTCACAGTCGATGGAAGTACTTTTAGACGTGTAGTCACTCTTGTGAAATAGGGAGACACAGCAACTATTTGCACATAAGGTGCCAGCATAGTAAGGTCCCACAAGCAGCAATAAGATAAATAACCAGATAATCAATTTTAATGGTGTTGATTGAGGGACAAATATTGGCCAGGACACCAGGAAGAACTCCTTCAAATATTCCTATGGGATCTTTCACGTCCTTCCGAGTGGGCAGATGGTCCACGGTTTAATGTCTCATCCGAAAGTCTGCACCTCGTCAGTGTTGCACTCCCTCGGTACTCCCCCCTTCGAGAGTGTTAGTCGACATCATGTGCTCATGTCTTGCTTGGGGTGGGGGGGTGGCGGGGGGGGGGGGGTGCTGCACGGGTTTGAACCCACCACCTTCTGTCTCAGAGGTGAGAGTGCTACCCACTCAGCCTAGGCTGAAACCTTGGGTTCTAGTAATCGTGACAATTTGTCACGACATCATCCATCCGCCCTGCCTAGCAGGACGTCCTGATTGCAGGTCCGTCATTCTGTGCTTACATCTATTTCAGACACTGCACACTTCCGATGTCGTATGTGTGCTCCGATACAAATTCCCTTTCCAATGTTATGCAGTGGGTGGAGCAGAACAATGGAATGGTGTGGGTGTGCTGGGTCAATCAGCAAATGCAATTCAGAGATAATTTGCTTTGCACTGTACCCAAACAAACCCTGGCATGAAACTGCACACCGAGAGTAGTTTGGAGAGAAAACATCAAAAAGGTTCCTGGGCTTCATAAATAGAGTTCTGACCAAGAGTCATTGACCTGAAACATTAGCTCTGTTTCTCTCCACAGATGCTGCCTGACCTACTGAGTATCTCCAGCATTTTCTGTTTTTATTTCAGATTTCCAGCATCCGCAGTATTTTTGCTTTTGTTCTTAAATAGAGGTATAGAGTACAAAAGTGTGGAAGTTACGATGAACCTGTATAAAACACTGGTTCGGCCCCAACTGGAGTACTGTGTCCAATTCTGGGCACCACACTTTAGGAAGGATGTGAAGGCCTTAGAGAAGGTGCAGAAAAGATTTACGAGAATGATTCCAGGGATGAGGGACTTCAGTTACGTGGATAGACTGGAGAAGCTGGGGTTGTTCTCTTTAGAGCAGAGAAGATTGAGAGGAGATTTGATAGAGGTGTTCAAAATTATGAGGGGTCTGGACAGAGTAGATAGAGAGAAACTGTTCCCATTGGCGGAAGGGTCGAGAACCAGAGGACACAGGTTTAAGGTGATTGGCAGAAGAACCAAAGGCGACGTAAGAAAAAACTTCTTTACGCAGCGAGTGGTTAGGATCTGGAATGCACTGCCTGAAAGGGTGGTGGAGGCAGACTCAATCTTATCTTTCAAAAGGGAGTTGGATAAGTAACTGAAGGAAAAAAATTTGCAGGGCTACGGGGAAAGGGCGGGGGAGTGGGACTAGCTGAGAGTCGGCACAGGCTGGACGGGCCGAATGGCCGCCTTCCGTGCTGTAACCATTCTATGATTCTAAGGTTTATGCTGGCCAATCTGAGGTTGCAATTAGACAAATGTCAATTACCATCATAGATAAGATGCTGCGTTTCCTACATTACATCAGTGACTATACTTCAAAAGCAATTCATTGGCTGTAAAGCGCTTTCGGACGTCCTGAGGTCATGAAAGGCGCTATAGAAATCCACGTCTTTTTCTTTAACAAAGGAGACAATTACTGTGGTGAAGCCTGATTCCCCTCAATCACGGGATTCAGATGTGTAAATACAGTCTACTCCTGATAATTGAAGGGAGGGGGGAAATCTTAAGAAAAGCAGGCGACCAGAACGCCTGGTGGGGACCTTGTGCACCCATTTGTTCGCTATGGATCAACTTTCAGGCAGCTTTTTAAATGGGCGTCCTGCACTCCTGCCCAAAAACAGACTGATTAAATATGCAAATAAAGAAAGAAAGACTTGCAATTATATAGGGCCTTTCTCGACCTCAGAATATCCCAAAGCGCTTTACAGCCAATGAAGTACTTGTGAAGTGAAGTCCTTGTTGTAAAGTAGGAAATGCAGCAGCCAATTTGCGCACAGCAAGCTCCCACAAACAGCAGTGAGATAATGACCAAATAATCTGTTTTAGTGATATTGGATGAGGGATAAATATTGGCCGGGACACCGGGGAGAACTCCCCTGCTCTTCTTCGAAATAGTGCCATGGGAACTTTTGCATCCATCTCATAGAGCAGACGGGGCCTTGGTTTAACGTCTCATCTGAAAGACGGCACCTCTGACAGTGCAGCACTCCCTCAGTACTGCACTGGAGTGTCAGCCTAGATTTTGTGTTCAAGCTCCTGGAGTGAGACTTAGAACCCACAACCTTCTGACTCCCAGGTGAGAGAGTGCTACCCACTGAGCCACGGCTGACACCTAAATCAAGGTCCTACATCTGTTGTATGACCCCCAATTGCAATTTTCATGGAGAAATGGGCAGAGCAGGCACGACACACGCTAGTCTCACTTTCACCAGCCGTGGAGACCACTTTAAGAGGCTTCTCCAAATAGGTACGTTTTTGGGGGGATAGGGTGAGGTGGGGGTGGTGTTATAAATCTCATCATTTATCAAGAAACTGCTCATGAAATAACACTGGACGGCCAGCTGGTGGCACCGTCCAAGGAGTATAAATACTCGGGCGTGGGCCCAGCTTGCCAGGGACATTTTGTAAGACAAGGAACTAGTGAAGTACAACTAGACCTCCATGTTCTGAAACAAGTTGATTAAAGCCTTGCTTTATACTCAAACCAAGTGCGTCGTGAGTTTTATTACGTCAGTTGGGAAGGGGGGTGGTTTAAGGATGTTTGTGGGGTCAGGAGGAGCAGGAGTGCACCTCCAGGCTCCAGAAATTTATTCCGGCCCGTTGCCGGTTGGAATCTGAGAACAGTCGGGGCCGACATTTATTGCCCATCGACAGTTGCCCCGAGCAGGCGGTAGCAGTTTTTAATACAAATGAGTGGCTTTCAGAGGGTAGCTAAAGAGTTAACCATGTCCGTGTGCTGGGTGGAGTCCTGATATAGGGCAGACTGAGTATCGACGACAGGTTTCCTTACTTGAAGGACATTAGTGAACCAGTTGGGTTTATACGACAATTCAACTGCTTCATGGTCACTTTTACTGACACCAACTGACGTAATAAAACTCACTACGCACTTGGTTTGAGCATAGAGCAAGGCTTTAATCAACTTGTTTCAGAACATGGAGGTCTAGTTGTACTTCACTAGTTCCTGTCATACAAAATGTCCCTGGCAAGCTGGGCCCACGCCCGAGTATTTATACTCCTTGGACGGCGCCACCAGCTGGCTGTCCAGTGTTATTTCATGAGTAGTTTCTTGATGATGAGATTTATAACACCAGCTTTTTATTTCCAGATTTTTTTTACCTGAATTCAAATACTCAAACTGCATTCTCTGGATTACTAGTCCAGTAACGCTACTGCTACACTACAGAACCCACAAATATTAAGATTGCGCAGTTCCACAATAGATTGTTTAAGAGAACACTTGTGATTACGTGAAAGAAAAATGTGCGAAAATCAATTAATTTAAAAGGGCAGTGTCATATGACCCTGAGAAAGAATGGAATAAGAATCTAGCCCGATCCTTCCAATAGACCACAGGGCAGAATTTCTTCCAATCTCCCACTATAACTTTGGCAGAAGATCGGCCATTTATGTTGATTCTCTGGGGTTTCCAGCCCGGTTACGGTGGGAGATCAGGAGACCACCTACAGAAATTCCAGGCGCACGTTTTTTTTTCCTGAATGAAAACAGTGTGCGCTACAAGGGTCTCCCTGCACTTTATTTAATGTCCTGAGGGAGCTCAATAACCTCAGGTAATAATTAGGAGATAGATATAGCTCTGTGAAACGTCTCCACAGTTCCTGATGGCGACTTACTACCAGCATTGCTGTACCCCTGAAACCTGGGATCTGGTTCGGACCCACTACAGTAATTATCAACCTTTGACATGTGGGGTGGATCTTTCCGAGGTCCCGGGCCCCCAGAACGGCCTCGCACGCAGTGGATCACTCATCAGAAAATTCTCAGTGCTTTTCCCCTGACTTTCTGTCCATTGACATTAACGGGCAGATAATCACGGGCAATACTCCCACACGCTTCTGTTCATCCACTTGCTGTGTGCACAGGGCTTGGAAAGTTCCACCCGTTATATCAACACCATCTACTCTGCATCGACTGGCTCCAGTCATCATATGTCAGTGGATTAACACTGATCCATTAACCACTGACACTGATCCATTAACCACTGACATTGATCCATTAACTACTGACACTCACCCATTAACCATTAACAGTAATCCATTAACCGCTAACACTGATCCATTAACTACTAACAATTACTCCATTAACCATGAACATTAATCCATTAACCGCTAACACTGATCCATTAACCACTGACACTGGTCCATTAATCCATTAACTGTGAATATTAATCCATTAACCACTAACACTGATCTATTAACTACTAACACTGATCCATTAACCACTGACACTGGTCCATTAACCACTGACATTGGTCTATTGACTGCTAACAATTAATCCATTAACCGCTAACACTGATCCATTAACCGCTAACATTAATCCATCAACCACCAGCACTGATCCATTAACTACTAACAATTAATCCATTAACCACGAACATTAATCCATTAACCGCTAACACTGATCCATTAGCCACTAACACTGGTCCATTAACTGCAGCGCTGGCCCATTGATCTTTATGTTGCTTTGATCCTGCCACACAACCAGCAGAGACACTAGTTAGACAAATCTTTTTTTGCCAACCCAGAACCACCAGAACAGAAACGCCCACAAGGACAGCCACATGCTTGTTAGGATGATTAAGATCATCAGGTATAATGACAAGACTTATTGCTTAGAACCACTTGATCAGCATCACAGAGGACAGGAGCACCTGGTACCATCTTGTTTTAGGCATACAAAATGTCTATGATTCATTGAACCATCCAGACTCCAGGATATGTATCTAACATTAGCATCACATTATTCAAACCGTGATGAATTGCATTTCACAAATGAAAGCTTCATGATTCCAACTGCAGAGGAACCAATCTGTTCTACAAAGTATCTGATTGACTGAGTCTATACTTCAATCCCATTTTCAGTCAGATATTCATCAAGTTTTGTTTTCAAAGAGTTCATCAAGGCAGTGTTAATTACTTCTGATGGGGATTGCTTGTAAATATTTACTATTCCTTGAGAAAATAAAGATTCCTTCTAATCTTTAGTCTTGCTCAAGGCGTGTTGATTTTGAACTCATGCCCTCTAGTACTGCAGTCACAGTTTAAGCTAAATTACTTGCTTGTATTGCCATTATTCATCTCTGTCATCAGCATTGTAAAGACTTGAATCATATCCCTATCAATGTTCTTTTCTCCAGTAAAATCAGGTACAATTCTGGGAACGTCTCTTCATAATTTAATGATCATCGCCATTCTTTTCAAATGAGAGTACTCAAAGTTTCACACAATACTCCAAAATGAGGCCTGGTTAATAAGCTCTGCAGGGTTAAAGTAAGCTGTTTTATTTTAAAATCAGATGCTTTCCAGTAGCCTCTCTGCACTTGATGAGCCTTGTTGATAACAGCTTCACATTGATTGGATACTTTCAGTAAATGGTTGATAATCACACCTAAAGCCTTTTTCCCTTTACGCTGTTGTCAATGGACCCTCATTCATTGTATCCCGCAGTGGCAGGTGGGAACTGCATGGAATAATTTGTTTTGTATCCCCCTGATCTTACCATTTTAATTTAATTTGTTATTTTATTTTAAAAATTGGTTTGAGCAGGTCCAGCTTTCCAAAAAATCTTAGTGCAGGGATGGCGTGGAAGGATGTGATCATTTCCCCCCGGGGCTGGTAAACCTTGTTAATGAGTTAGTTAGTTTGAGTCTCCTGTGCCTAGTGGCAACCCATTTCTTCCACTGCTGTCTATCCAGAACAAGATATTTGACTCAGATCGGAGTATCATTTTGACCTACATCCAGCAGATCACAATTTTCCACAGTTGATATTTCCTACATACAGAAATACGGGAATACAAAGTAGAATTTCTAAATTTGCCGATGACACCAAACTTGGGGGTGTGGCAAACAGTGAGAATGATACCAATCAACTGCAACAGGACATAGAAAGGCTAGCAGAATGGGCAGACAAGTGGCAGATGGAATTTAATACAGAGGTGATGCATTTTGGCAGAAGGAACAGGGAGAGGCAATATACACTTAATGGCACAGTTTTAAAGAGTGTGCAGGGACAGAGGGACCTGGGAGTTAATGTGCACAGGTCCCTGAGGGTGGCAGGACATATTGAGAGAGTGGTTAGCAAAGCAAATGGGAATCTTGGGCTTCATAAATAGAGGTATTGAGTACAAAAGTAGAGAAGTTATGCTGAACCTTTATAAAGTGCTGATTAGGCCACAACTGGAGTATTGCGTCCAGTTCTGGTCACCGCACTTTAGGAAGGATGTGAAGGCCCTTGAGAGGTTGCAGAGGAGATTTACCAGAATGGTTCTGGGGATGGGGGATCTTAGCTACAAGGACAGGTTGGAGAAGCTGGATTTGTTTTCATTAGGGCAAAGGAGGTTGAGGGATGATTTGATAGAGGTGTACAAGATTATGACAGGTTTGGACAGGCTAGACGGGGAAAGCCTTCCCACCAGCTGATGGTACAAGGACTAGGGGACACAGATTTAAGGTTTTAGGCAAGAGATACAGGGGGGATGTGAGGGAAAACTTTTTTACACAGCGAGTAGTGAGGACCTGGAATTTGCTGCCGACGGAAGTGGTGGAAGCGGAGACGCTCAATGTTTTCAAGGGGAGACTGGATAGGCACTTGAGGGAAATAAACTTGCAGGGCTACGGGGATAGAGCGGGGGAATGGGACTGACTGGATTGCTCTACAGAGAGCCGGCACGGACTCAATGGGCTGAATGGCCTCCTTCTGTGCCCTATGACTCTATGGCCTAGAAATTGGGTTGAGGCGCCAAACTGGCGCCAAGTTCGCCTGAGCACAGGATTTAGCGCAGCGTTCGAGTCTTCAGCGATCGTCAGATATTCAGTTTCAGTGCCCCTCGAGGGACACGGGGCGAGGCTCAAGGTGCTTTGCGTCCCTCTTAGGGCGTTGAAACTGAATAGCGCAGCGCAACGTGCCGCAGCGCCACACGCTGCGGCACGGCACGCTGCGGTACTGCAGGCCTTCCTCCCATTATTAAGGGGGCGGGGTCTACAACAGCGCGATCCCCGATCGCAAATGCTGGCAAAAGAGCCCGGCACCGAGGAGAAGTGCCGGGCTCTCGGGAAACAGCCGGCAATGCCGCGGGGGGGTGGTCAGGAGACCGGGGACGGAGGTGCTGGCAGGCGGCTGCCGAAAAAGGCGGCCGCCCCGCACCTCCACCTTAACTTGCGCCGCTGCCGGCACAGTAAGGCCCCGTGAACCGGGCGCGGGTAGCGAACGGCGCAACTGCGGCATTCGCAACCAAATATCGTGAACGGGGCGCGAATGGGGCACTGCGCACACCTATGACGTCATCGGTGGCAGCGCAGCGCAAAAGGCTAACGCCACCATTATCGCCCCAACTCAATATCGCGGGAGGCACAGCCAGTGGCGCTACAGCCATTGCCTGCCTCTTTAGGCGCTAACAAGTGGCGCTACTCACCCAATTTCTCCCCCTATGACTCTGTGACATTAGAACAGTGACTAATCTTCAAAAAGTACTTCATTGGCTGTAAAGCACTTTGGGCGGTCCGGTGGTCATGAAAGGCGCTATATAAATGCAAGCCTTTCTTTCCTTTCTTTCTTCCTTTCCTTTATTTTCTATCTTTCTTTCCTTTAATTTCTTTCTTTCTTTCTTTCACTTTCTTTCCTTTCTCATTTGCAAGTCAGTAACAGACTCATCCTGTCTCTGGGTTATTTCCATAACCAAAGGCATTTTCATATGGACAGCTCTTCAGTCTGGCTCCTACCTTTCAACCTGTCTGGCTTGTGTGGCCCTACCAGGAGTTATACTCCCGCCAACATAGCTCTCAGAGTCAGGGGAGCACGCAAGCCTTCCCGCCACACCAAGGTGCAGTCCCTAGGGAAGGTGAACCTGTGACCCCCATGTCAGTGGCAGCCTACACAAAATGTACATGACTGGTAGACGCCCATAGAATATTTGGTTTTATATCCTGCAATCGTTCTGTTTTGATTTAATTTAGTTATTTTCATTACTTCTGTTAGAAAGTATAGTTTTGTGTGGGTTGCCATTCCCTGATGTTCTGATGTTTTATCTCCATTGGCAGCGAGCCCCCCGATTTATCCCTGTGGGGCTTGGCCCAGTCTTAGAGCCCCATTAGCCCATCCCAAATAGAGCTCGTCACCTGTTCGAACGGGAATTAGCCTGCGTATATTCCGCTTAAAATTCACCTGTCGTTCCTTAGCCCATCACATGGTCCAGATCCCCAGGCCCTGTAACTTTGTGCTACCAGCAAAGTGCCTTCTTCTGTCATTTATAAATAATATAAACAACCAGGGACTGAGACTGGCCTCCACTAATCACTAGCCCAGTCAATGGCTCTTCAATTTATCAGTTTATATCCAGGCAAGTGTCAATCTAGTGTCACTTTGCCATTAAACCCATGAGGCTTGAACTTTAAAAGACCTCGTAGGTGGAACTTTATCAAATCTCGTTTTAGGCTTGTTCCTCATTTTTTTCTTTCCATACTCATTTGTGAAAAGAAAGAAAGACTTGCATTTATACAGACCTCAGAACATCCCAAAGCGCTTTACAGCCAATGAAGTAATTTTGAAGTGTCGTCACGGTTGTAAAGTAGGAAACGCGGCAGCCAATTTCCGCACAGCAAGCTCCCACAAACAGCAATGTGCTAATGTGAAGGGGGGCAACATACACTTTGATGCAATTCCTTAAGAGCCCAAAGCTTCCAGTATCTTGCACAAGTGATCATTCTTCACATGCAAGCCTGGGCAGTGAGTGTTGTCTCCCTAGTCAACAGGCAGGCTCAGTCGCACTTTCATCCAGAAGGCGCCTTCACCGGTGCTGAATCCCCAGTCGCTAAGTTAACATCCTGGCTGGTCACCAATGACCAGAAGCTGAACTGGACTCACCATTTCAGGCGGGATAGGGCAGAGGCTGGTTACTCTGCGACGAGTGGCTCATTTCCTCGCCCCCCCGCCAATGCCTCTCCAACATCTACAAGGCTCAAGCCAGGTGTGTGCTGGAATTCTCACCACTCGCCTAGATGGGTGCAGTTGCAACAGCACTCAAGAAGCCCGACACCATCCAGGACAAGACAGTCCACTTGGTTGGCAGCCCTGTCACTGAATCAATATCCACCCCCTCCTCCAATAAAGAACTCCAGCAACTTACCAAGCTTGCTGCAATAGCACCTCCTAGCCTTGCAGTCTCTACCAAGGAGAAGGAAAAGCACAACAATGCCATGGGCATGCCAACACCTGCAAGTTCTCCTCCAAGTCACACACCATCCCGACTTGGACATACATCACCGTTCCTTCATCATCGCTGGGTCAACATTCTGGAATTCCCCACCGAGCAGCACTGTGGGAGCACCATCCCAACAGACTGCAGCAGTTTACGACAACCCACCACCACTTTCTCAGGGCAACGAAAGATGGGCAATAAATGCTGGCATTGCCAGTATCGCTCTCATCCCGATAGCAATCCGGAACAAGAACCCTGCCTGATTATTTCCCCGCCCCTTGACCTGGAGACACTGAGGCTCATATGGATTAACTCAGCAGTCCAGGAATAAAAACTAGGCCCGTCCAGGTTTGTATGGCTCGGAGGTGCACTTATGCTTCGAGTCGCTGGGGAAATTGTGAAGACCTTCTGGAGATCCAGAAAGGTGCTGTCCACTGGATAGACCTTCTGAGCTAATTCAGTCACCTTCTCAACTAATTCCAATAGATTCATGACCTATCACTTCAAAATCCTCGCTGGCTATTCCTTTCCAGTCTCTATACTGCTTCTTTACCCAAAGGTAGGTGGGAATGTGGAACGCGCTACCACAGGGAGTGGTTGAAGAGAATAGTATGGATGCATTTAAGGGGAGGCTAGATAAACATATGAGGGAGAGATAGGAGGCCATTCTGATAGATTTAGATGAGGAAAGACGCGAGGAGGCATAAACGCTAGCATGGACTGGTTGGGCCGAATGGCCTGTTTTTGTGCCGTAAATCCTATGTAATCCTATGGGGGAAAGATTTCTGCTATTTGCTATTTATAATGTGTTGAAAGATGTCTATGATTGCGCTATGAACAGCAAACGGACAAAATCTCATCCCGCCACCACCCACCCCCCAACCCACTATTTTGATGAACAACAAAATGTACCTGAGCACCTTTCCCTCTACCAGTGTTAGAATATGATTATCTGCCACTGCCTAAGTTTGATGCATCCACTCATGTGCCAATCTGGCAATGGTTTTGACAGCCAACTTTTGTGGGAGTGGCCCACAATTTATCCAATGAGACAGCCGCTTGTCAATGACTCCACTCCGACCCCAATGCCTGTGATAACTGGATAACCTCCTGGTTAGAAAACAAAGCAGCCATTTGTATCCTACATTGAACCCCTGCCAGTAATTCCATGGAATGCTTCCATACCTGTTTCCGTACCTGTTACCCAACAAAGTAGTGATGATTAAAAGAGATAATAGTGTAGATAGACAGAAACTATTTCCTCTGGTGGGTGAGTCCAGAACAAGGAGGCATAACCTTAAAATTAGAGCCAGGCCGTTCAGGGGTGGTGTCAGGAAGCACTTCTTCACACAAGGGGGAGTGGAAATCTGGAACTCTCCACAAAAAAGCTGTTGAGGCTGGAGGTCAATAGACAATTTCAAAACTGAGAGCGATCGATTTTTGTTAGGCAAGGGTTTTAAGGAATATGGAACCAAGGCGGGTAGGTGGAGTTAAGGTGCAGATCAGCCATGATCTAATTGAATGGCGGAACAGGCTCAAGGGGCTGAATGGCCTCTTCCTCTTCCTATGTTCCTTCCTATGTTCCTATGATGTTGGTTGAAAATTTTAACCATGTTCTTGTTAATTAATAAAAATCCTGCAAGCCATCATGTATTTCAACTTGTAGCTTTACTACAAGTGGCTACTGGGACAGAAACAATGGCACCAGTCCTGACGAAGGGTTTCGACCCGAAACGTTGACTCTATTTCTCTCTCCACGGATGTTGCCTGGCCTGCTGAGTTTTTCCAGCATTTTCAGTTGTTATTTAAATGGGTATTGGATATGCATTTGAACAGCGAGCTGTATAAAAGAACACAAGGCAAGGGGATTCGAGCAGATAACTCCTGGTGCAATTATCTGCTCTTGGCTGCGGTTTCTGTGATTTCCATCAAAAGCTTGCTAAGAATCATGGCATTTGTTTCCTTACTTGTATTCACATTGCTGTAGATCGACCAGCTGAAACACAGGTTAAACAAGGTGGAGGAAGAATGCAAATTGGAACGCAACCAATCCCTCAAACTGAAAAATGACATGGAGCAGAGGCCGAGGAAGGAGCAGGTGCTGGAGTTAGAACGAGAGAATGAAATGTTAAAGACCAAAGTCCAGGAACTACAATCAATCATTCAGGTAACCGTGGTCATCATTAACCCAGAATTTAGTTACATGTAAGGAATCAAAAGATGAAAATCTTCACTGTCATTTTAAGCCCTGGGGCATCCGCTCCTGTGACTGTGAGCCAACAGTTAAATATTATTTGATGAGCTTGTCGATGACTCCACTCCGACTCCAATGCCGGTGATAACCGGATAACCTTCTGGTTAGAAAACAAAGCAGCCATTTGTATCCAACATTGAACCCCTGCCAGTGGTTCCATAGAACGCTTCCATACCTGTTGCCAACATGTGCTTGTCAGCATCTCACGGAGCCTGTCATTCTTCACGTGTTGAAAGCATTCATTTACATTCACGGGGGCACAGTTCAGATTGTTTCAAACAATGTCAGGACCTCTAATAATTGCTGTTAAAGTTTGGATTTGACAACGGCATCAACCCAAATGCCTCCTGCAGCCTGCCCAAAGCAGAACTATTGGTAGCACTGGCTACAAGCTTTTATGTTCTGTGTAATGCAATACAGTCGGGTAAGAGTCTGATGGACTCAAGGGCGCATCTTATAGGGAATATGTTTTTAAAGTTGCAGATACCTTCTCACTGCCCTTCATCACCGCTCGCCCCCATCCTGAGCGAAGAAAGTGGGAAGGCAAGGATAAAGCAACCAGATAGCCGCCAATGCTGCCCTTACACCAGCCGCCAATGGTGCCAGGGTGACCTGCGATGTCTCTCTTCCTGCCCCACCACCCACTAAGGCCTCTGTTCTTTGCTTCTCCAAAACGGCACAGCTTTGATTGCTAACTTGCTGTATGGAGGTTTGAGGATGTGAATCTGCATCTTAACATAAGCATGGACCTAGAATAGAGCATTCAGGCTATCAAACCCACTTTAATCTGTGTACAATTTATCTACTTACTCTACTTGTTTGGACTCCAGAGTTCAGCATTAATATATCCCGATCTCCAAGGTTAACTCTGGAATAGCTACCCAACTCTATGTCTCCACTATTCAGCTTGTTTGGCAATCTTAAACAGAGTTTAGCATCTTTGAAAGTGGATAAATCCCCAGGCCCAGATGAAATGTATCCTAGACTGTTAAGAGAAGCAAAAGAGGAAATAGCAGAGGCTCTGGCCATCATTTTCCAATCCTCTCTGGCTACAGACATGGTGCCGGAGGGCTGGAGGACTGCTAGCATGGTACCATTGTTTAAAAAGGGAGAAAGGGATAGACCGACTAATTACAGGCCAGTCAGCCTAACCTTGGTGGTGGGAAAATTATTGGAAAAAATTCTGAGGGACAGGATGAATCTTCATTTAGAAAGACACGGATTAATCAGGGACAGTCAGCATGGATTTGTTAAGGGAAGGTTGTGTCTGACTAACTTGATTGAATTTTTTGAGGAGGTAACAAGGAGGGTCGATGAGGGTAGTGCGTTTGATGTAGTCTATATGGATTTTAGCAAGGCTTTTGATAAGGTCCTGCATGGCAGACTGGTCACGAAAGTAAAAGCCCATGGGATCCAAGGCAAAGTGGCAAGTTGGATCCAAAATTGGCTCAGAGGCAGGAAACAAAGGGTAATGGTCGAAGGGTGTTTTTGTGACTGGAAGGCTGTTTCCAGTGGGGTTCCGCAGGGCTCAGTACTGGGTCCTTTTGCATTTTTTGGTATATATCAATGATTTGGACTTGAATGTAGGAAGTATGATTAAGAAGTTTGCAGATGATACAAAAATTGGCCGTGTGATTGTTAATGAAGAAGAAAGCTGTAGACTGCAGGAAGATATCAATGGACTGGTCAGGTGGGCAGAACAGTGGCAAATGGAATTCAATCCGGAGAAGTGTGAGGTAATGCATTTGGGGAGGGCTAACAAGGCAAGGGAATACACTATAAAGGGTAGGACACTGAGAAGTACAGAAGATCAGAGGGACCTTGGAGTGCATGTCCACAGATCCCTGAAGGTAGCAGGACAGGTAGATAAGGTGGTTAAGAAGGCATACGGGATACTTTCCTTTATTAGCCTCGGCATAGAATACAAGAGCAGGGAGGTTATGCTTGAACTGTATAAAACACTAGTTAGGCCGCAGCTAGAGCACTGCGTGCAGTTCTGGTCACCACATACAGGAAGGATGTGATTGCACTAGAGAGGGCGCAGAGGAGATTTATGAGGATGTTGCCTGGGCTGGGGAATTTTAGCTATGAGGAAAGATTGGATAGGCTGGGTTAGTTTTCTTTGGAACAGAGGAGGCTGAGGGGAGACCTTATTGAGGTGTATAAAATTATGAGGGGTCTAGATAGAGTGGATAGGAAGGACCTATTTCCCTTAGCAGAAGGGTCAATAACCAGGGGGCATAGATTTAAAGTAATTGGTCGGAGGTTTAGAGGGGATTTGAGGAGAAATGTTTTCACCCAGAGGGCGGTGGGGGTCTGGAACTCACTGCCTGAAAGGGTGGTAGAGGCAGAGACCCTCATCACATTTAAAAAGTACTTGGATATGCACTTGAAGTGCCGTAACCTAGAGGGCTACGGACCAAGAGCTGGAAAGTGGGATTAGGGTGGATAGCTCTTTGTCGGCCGGCACGGACAAGATGGGCCGAATGGCCTCCTTCTGTGCTGTAAATTTCTGTGATTCTATGACAACACCTGCCCTTCCTCCAGCCCCAGGCCAGCAGTACAGCAACAATTGTGATCTTCTCTAGAGGTGTCGTCACTGTGTGTGTGTGAGTGTGAGTGTGTGTGTGTGTGTGAGTGTGTGTGTGTGTGTGAGTGAGTGAGTGAGTGAGTGTGTGTGTGTGTGTGAGCATGTGTGTGTGAGCATGTGTGTGTGAGCGTGTGTGTGTGAGTGTGTGTGTGTGTATGTGGGGGCGGGGGGAACTTTTGTCAATGATCCAGGTGGGCTTCCACCAATCTCACAAATCATGGCTTGACCAAAATAGTGTTCTTAAATCTACTTAAAAACCCATCTGTTGTTCCTTAAAACAGAAAGACTTGCATTTATATAGCGCTTTTAACAACCTCAGGACGTCCCAAAGCCAATGAAATATTTTGAAGTGGAGTCACTGTTGTAATTTAGGAAACGTGGCAACCAATTTGCACACAGTAAAGTCCCACAAACAGCAATAAAATAAATGACCAGATTATCTGTTTTAAAAATGTTGGTTGAGGGATAAATATTGGCCAGGACACCGGGGAGAACTCCCCTGCTCTTCTTCGAAATAGTGCCATGAGATCTTTTACGTCCACCTGCGAGAGCAGACAGGGCCTCGGTTTGGCGTCTCACCTGAAAGATGACACCTCCGACAGTGCAGCACTCCCTCAGCACTGCACTGGAGTGCCAGCCTGGATTTTGTGCTCAAGTCTCCGGAGTGGGACTCGAACCCATGACCTTTTAATGGGCTCAGATCTCTCAACTGGTAACAGAGCTGGATAGCGTCAACAAACATTGGCCCTAAATTTGCGTTCGGGAGGAAATCCCTCCGATCCGCAAGTAAAATCCGCGCCTACCTGGTGGTCCGGGAGCTATGGAGACTTTCCGGGTGCCCGCGGGCCGAGGCCCACGTATCCGAGGGGGGCACGGGTGGTTCGCAAGCGCCCCTGGGATCACGTGGTCCGGCCCAACCAATGACAGAAGGGAATCCCCATTCATGCTAATGGGAATTCCATATGGACAGAATCCCCATAAGCATGAATGGGAATATCCCAAAAAATACCTCTACACTTCAAATATTTTTTTTTAAATCACATATTTAAAATTAATTAAAAATGGCATTTAATTAAATATTTAAAACAAAAATTTAATTTTCTGAAAAATAAATGTACATGTTGACGTAATAAAACTCACTACGCCCTTGGTTTGAGCATAAAGCAAGGCTTTAATCAACTTGTTTCAGAACATGGAGGTCTAGTTGTACTTCACTAGTTCCTGTCTTACAAAATGTCCCTGGAAAGCTGGGCCCACGCCCGAGTATTTATACTCCTTGGACGGTGCCACCAGCTGGCCGTCCAGCGTTATTTCATGAGTAGTTTCTTGATGATGATGAGATTTACAGGAAACTTTGGTTTATCCGGAGGTTGTATGTCCGGAAACCTCGATCTACCGGCAGAAATCGGGAACCGTTTTGTTAGGTTTTTTTTCTTCTCGTGGCTTTGTTTTCAACAGTCGGGCTCTGGAAAGTCTCTCTGAAGCTGTTGCTAAGCTACAGAGATGCTTCCAAGGTACGGGCCGACTGCTTACAAGCTGTTGCTAAGCAACAGTGTTTGTTGTCAGATACGGAGATGAAAACCTCCGTATGCTTCAACATTAACTTTGTATGTCCGGCAGTTTTGATGGATCGGCAACAGCTCAGTACCGTCGGTGCCGGATATAACAAAGTTTCCTGTATAACATATGTTTTAATGGGGCTAAAAATAAACTTACCTTATTCACAGGTTTTTAAATGTATAAACTATTGATAAAACTCTTAAAGCAGGCCTTACGCTTTTACCAGGCGTAAGAATTTCACGGGTATTCGCTGGGTAGGAGTTGGGCAAATAGCCCGACTCTCCGCCCGCGGATGCCCTTTTCCCGGGGATGCAGAGGATCTGATCAAGAAAATTCTTGACAGATCGCAAGTTCCAGGTTTTAGCACATGCGCAGCGCACGCCTAAACACGGAACCTGTGCAACCCTTATGGGGGCTTACACACCTCGCATGCACCTGTAGGGGCCGCAAATTATGGCCCATTATAATGGCCCAGAAATTCAGGTCCCAACGCGTGAGTATGCACGGGGTACTCACGCGTAGGCCCAACGAAAGTGCCGGTTTCATGCATGCACTGCGCATACGCGGGAAACCAGCACTTCCGTTCCCCTGAAAGAAGGGGTTGACAGGTGGAACACGTGCGCCGGAGAGGCAGCGCGTGCGCATCGAACTTACGTTTTTTTTGCAGGTTTCCCGGGGGGGTAAGTCTCCAGCAGTTACACTTTTAAAAAGCAGGCGCAAGGCCTGCTTTTAACAAGGTAAGTGGTGAATTAATTAAAATTAAAACATTTTTTCCACAGGTTTATTATTTTTAAATACTTTAAAGAAAGGTAAGTTTATTTTTAGCCCCGTTAGAAAATGTAATTCATTTTTTCAAAAATTAAAATTATTGTTTAAAATAGTTATTTCATGTAATTTATAGTTATTTTAAAAATGTGATTTAAAAAAAAAATTATTTGAAGTTTTAGTGATGTTTTGGGGCTTATAGTATTTATAGGTTTGACAGCTCTTCCTGTCAAACTTATGAATGAAGCATTCCCTGCTACCATTGGCTCTCCATGGCCCACGTGATTCCAGGGGACGCTTCGAACTAACTGCGCCCCTGGGATACGCAAGCACTGCGCGCTGGCAGTTGGAGCAGGCCCAGGATCGCAATTCCACGCGGGCCCACAGCTCAACGGCCGGCGCGCTAGGTAAGTGCAGGTCGGAGGCTTGCACCCACGAGAAGCCTCCAACCCGAATTTCTGGGCCAATCAGACTCACTTATTTCTTTTCTAATTTAATTGAGGATTCTAGTTTGTATCCCACACTTTGTAGATCGTTCATTCTTTTAGTTTCTTCACATCATGCTTACTTACGCACCCAATACTGATCGAACTAATTAACTAATTACCTCACTAATACTGGATGATCCCTGCCAGGATGGCGCACCTCACTAAAATTGAATTATTTAAACCAAACAACTTATTTAACATTGAATGATCTTCTAAGCCAAGCACTGAATGACCTAACTCTGCACGTCACTAACATTAAATGATGCTCACCAGTCTCACTAACTATGAGTGATCCCCAACACCAAACACTTCACTAGACACTGAATGAATTACACCATTCGAACACCACGCTAACGGAACCACCCAAACTGGTCAAGCACCTCAATGATCCATGGCAATCGCATCACTAATGGCCCATGATGCAAACCAGCCAACGTCTCACTAACAATGAATGATTCATGACAATCAACACACGTCATTAGCATTAAATGAACCACAGCAGCAAAGCGCCACACAAATATTGAATGATCCATACCCAGTCAGGTATCTCATTAACAATGAATGTGTGGTTGTCTGACATGAATCAGAATCGATATCAATTCTGATTTAAGCTATCAAAAACAATATAAAGTCCTTTGTCTCTGATATCCTTATTGTAAAGTGTGCTGAGATGTCTTCTTACAGACGATGAACACTATATAAATGCAAGTTTTTGTTCTTTGCATAATTAGATTGTTGATTTTAAGTCATCCTTATACAGACTCCAAGAGAACAGCACTGCTGTCCCCGTCTTAGTGCAAACCTGGCCTTCAGCCCCTATCGGAGGACCAATAGAAAGACTTGAGTCCTGAGCCCCATCGTGGTCCTTCGCATACTATATTTGGCATTGGTGGCAGAAGTACCCCTACTGGGCTGTAGGCAGAGCTGGCAAGGCCACACTTTCCTAGTTGGTCTGAAAAGGGCAGTGGTGAGCCTTTCTGGCAATTGTTTTCACAGTGGCTTGGCAGGCATTAAGAGTTGATGGGCTGGAATTGTGTGGATGCCAGGCTGGGTAGGGGTGGATGTGGGGGGCGGGGGGTGGCGGGGGGGGGGGTGGTGGTGACGTGACAGGTTCCTTTCTCTAAAGTGCAATAATGTATAAGTTGGATTTTTACAGCAATTCATCAGCCCACAAGTTACCAGGTTTATTCAATTCAGTTTCACAATGGGCCAAGGCAGAATTTGTATTTATGACTTCTGGATTGCTAGTTTAGTACCATAACCACTACACTGCACTATCTGCTGATATGCTATTAGTATCAAAGTACTTTATCTACACTCTTGTTACCTCAGGACTCGACTTCTCCAATTTCTCCTCGCCAGTCTCCTGAGATCCATCCTACACAAATTCCAACTAGACCAACACTTCACTTTTTGCCTCCTGTCCTACTTACTCCTTCATCCCTCACTGTTCTGACTTCCACTGGCTCCCTGTCCTCCAGTGCGCTGAATTCAAAATCCTTGTCCTTGTTTCAAATTCCCTCAATGGTCGTGCCCAAACTGACCTCCACAACTTCTCCCAGCCCCTGCCAATGGTCCTCTAACTCTGACTGTTTCAGCCATGGCTCAGTTGGTAGCACTCTTGTCTCTGACTAGATTATGTTCATTGAGTCTGTCAAATATCTCAACCAGGTAGCCCAGTAAAACCTTAGCAGTTAAGGTTTTGCAATTTTCTTTTTGCTATGTTTCTCCAGCAATCACACCTACTTCAATGACCACCCATCCAGGAGTTTCTCCTCAATATCTAATGTCCTGATTTTAATATTGGATACAGAATATCAAAATCAGTCACAGGAAACGTAGGCTTGTTTTATCATATTGGAAAGAATTCTGAAGGACAGGATAAATCTTCATTTAGAAAGACACGGATTAATCAAGGATAGTCAGCACGGATTTGTTAAGGGAAGGTCGTGTCTGACAAACTTGATTGAATTTTTTGAGGAGGTAACAAGGAGGGTAGATGAGGGTAGTGTGTTTTGTAGTGTATGTACCTTTAAGAGAGAACTACTTTTACAGCTCCTGTATACTGTAGTACCGGCAGTGACCACACCTGTATATAAGCCTTGAGCATGCCTCTGTACTGTCAGTCTTGAGACTACCCTACTCCAGTAAACACCTGTTGATTGTTAAGTTACAGCCTCCGTGTAGTTATTGGAAAACATCATACTTTAAGAATCACGGATCCAACATGTTTGATGTAGTGTATATGGACTTTAGCAAGGCTTTTGATAAGGCTCCACATGGCAGACTGGTCACAAAGTTAAAAGCCCATGGGATCCAGGGTTAAAGTGTCAAGTTGGATTCAAAACTGGCTCGGAGACAGGAAGCAGAGGGTAATGGTTGATGGGTGTTTTTGTGACTGGAAGGCTGTTTCCAGTGGGATTCCGCAGGGCTCAGTACTAGGTCCCTTGCTTTTTGTGGTATATATCAACGATCTTGACTTAAATATAGGGGGTATGATTAAGAAGTTTGCAGATGATACTAAAATCGGCTGTGTGGTTGATACTGAAGAAGGAAGCTGTAAGCTGCAGGAAGATATCAATAAATTGGTCAGGTGGGCAGAACAGGGGCAAATGGAATTCAATCCGGAGAAGTGTGAGGTAATGCATTTGGGGAGGGCTAACAAGGAAAGGGAATACACATTAAATAGTAGGACACTGAGTAGTGTAGAGGAACAAAGGGACCTTGGAGTGCATGTCCACAGATCCCTGAAGGTAGCAGGCCAGGTAGATAAGGTGGTTAAGAAGGCATACGGAATGCTTACCTTTATTAGCCGTGGCATATAATACAAGAGCAGGGCGGTTATGCTTCAACTGTATAAAACACTAGTTAGGCCTCAGCTAGAGTACTGCGTGCAGTTCTGGTCACCACATTACAGGAAAGATGTGATTGCACGAGAGAGGGTACAGAAGAGATTTACAAGGATGTTGCCGGGAGTAGAGAATCTTAGCTATGAGGAAAGACTGGATAGGCTGGGTCTGTTTTCCTTGGAACAGAGGAGGCTGAGAGGAGACCTTGTTGAGGTGTATAAAATTATGAGGGGCATAGATAAAGTGGATAGAAAGGACCTATTTCCCTTAGCAGAGGGGTCAAAAACCAGGGGGCACAGATTTAAAGTAATTGGTGGAAGGTTTAGAGGGGATTTGAGGGGAAATGTCTTCACCCAGAGGGTTGTGGGGGTCTGGAACTCACTGCCTGAAAGGGTGGTAGAGGCAGGAACCCTAACCACATTTAAAAAGTACTTGGATGTGCACTTGGGATGCTCTAACCTGCAGGGCTACGGACCAAGAGCTGGGACGTGGGATTAGGCTGGATAGCTCTTTGTTGGCCGGCGCGGACACGATGGGCTGAAATGGCTTCCTTCCGTGCTGTAACTTTCTATGATTCTATGATATCAGATCACCATGCACTTAATGTTTTGCTACTTGGGTGTTGCAGACATAGAGTACAATTGTATCTTCATGTGAAGTCTTACCCACAACTCTATCAAAAAAGGTCTCACCGTCAGGACCTCTTTTCAAAATCAGGCAGTTAACATGATTAACATCATGGTTAGCGTTTAAGATTATTTTGTTAAACATTCTAAAAAGGACAGGACAGCGATGTTAATGATGATTGCAGTTACTTCTAATGAAGTCTTAAAATTCAATTCAATTTTTTATTTGCCATATGTAACCAGTACAAGTACAAGTACAATGGAATGCTTACTCCCCGTAGGGACACGTCAGCTATTCTTACAGCGCCGTGTTCAGAAAGTCAATTCTTTGGCATCCAGTGGCAGTGGGAGCACGATGTCCCTCAGCCACTCCGTCCTCCTCGTCACCGCGGCCTCCTCCTCACTGTTGCCGGCTCCACGTGTGGTGGCCTGCTTCTCCCGCTCACCCTCTGGCCACCATTCCCATGAACTCCTATTGATGAGTTGACAACCTTGACTTTATGATCGGGTTATTTAAACACCAGCGTAACCTTCCAGTGTTAAAATAACACCAATCAGAACATCCAGGCTGTTTAAACACCCACCCAATATAAGTTCTTCATTTACTGGCATGTCACTTCATAAAAATTCTTTATTTTTCTTTAAAAAAAATACTGTGTAGAACCATAGCTATTGTCCAACTGTTATGGTTTTGAGTGCCTTTCAGAGTATCAACTAAAATCTAGTCTGTCGTGCCAAATAACTCGCACAAAATCTAAATATTATCTTCCAGCAAGCTCTCCATGGAGGTGCACTGAAAACTAGGAAGGTTAAAACTCAAGCATTAATCTCCTTATTTGAATGTTATAATACACACGAATTACTACCCATAATATCTTCTCCAGAATTTTCAGTGCTGCTAAAGTTGCTTCTCTTTGAATGGGGCTGGACCCTGTGCCAAGATGGAGCCGGTTGGGATATGGGCTGCTCATAAGAGCTAGCTCACCGGGGACGTGTTGCTGGAGGAGGTGGAGTAGGTGGACTTTGGCGCCTTCATCTTGCAGTGGGGAAAGAGTTAAACGGACATCGCTTTCACTGAATGGTGTAATAAAGACAATAATCTCAGGAGTAAGCTTTTTCTAAGTTGAAAACATAGTCGGATGTGGAAATCATAAGAGGCCTAAGAGGATGTAAGTTCTGTTCTGGCAGGAAAGTAAAACAATGAGTTGGAAGTAAAAGAGGCTTAGAGAGGCAGGAAAGGAGGACAATGAGTCAGAAGTACAATGTTGATGAGACCCCATCTGGCATAAACAAAGGTCATAGGTGCAACAACAGCTTGGGGGATAACGGACATATACTTTTCCGATAATAAAGGCGGTACTTTAATGTAACGCGGCATAGGCAACCAGTCAGTGAAGATGCATGCGGGCCAAGGTCCAATCAGGTGGCAGGAATGAATTTTGAATGAGTTGGACATATGCGTTGTAATGTATAAAAATGTAGTGTTTGCTGTACCAATTTGGAAAAAGTCTGGCTAAGACAGAGCAGACTGTCTCCCCCCCGGTGCAATAAAGACAACTTGACTATCGATCTAAAACCTTGTGTCGAGTGTTGGTTTAAAATACTCCACAACAGTCTTATCCCATCCCGTTCTCCTCGTCTAATGCCCCTCGTCACCCACCCCCCACCCCCCCCCGCCATTCTCCCACATACCTCCCCAGGAGGTTACACTAACACCTCAGTATGGGAACCTCTGGGCTAGTGAATAGAAGATTTAATGACTGTAATGAACACGAAGGTTCAGGGATTTCCTATACCTGTGCTTGTTTTAGCAACCACCCAGCCCCACAATCTGTGCTTTATCATTCATAATTGCCTAAATCGATCAGAGGAGTGTTCAAAAGGCTTTTGTCACAGTTCTCACGGTTCCGAAGATAAAGCACACAGTAGAAAAAGGTCAGTTATAGTCGTTGGGGTGATAATAACAGAATTGTAATATCATTTTGTTATACTGCTATGGTCATATCTCGTGAGGTCACATCTGTTCAATTCCGCTTTGTATTTGAAGAGAATTTAGTGATGTGTCTACTTAATATAAACTATAAACCAACTGGTTGGTGACATTTGCTCATTAACTATGCATCATCTTCAGAAATCTATAAAATGAATCTAGCACATTCTGTAATCATCATTGAGGAAAACTTGACAATATTGAGAACCACTGCTTTGTTTCTGAGGTATTTCTTTAATGCATGTATAACTTTTGATTCTGTTGAGCTCACCCACAGATTTCTCCACCCCTCCCCCATGTGACAACATGAATTTCTGCTCCATTGACATCATCAACAGCGCTCCCAATTCGTGAAGTCACTGGATTGGAACATCATGACCTCGCATTAGAGGGAGTGCAATTAAAAATCATAACCAGGCTGCTTCTAACCAGCATGAAACAGCATCGCTAGGGGTTAGTGGGACAATACTGGCAAGTGTACAGATATCTCCCTTCATGACGTTGAGGATTAATTGACAAATCTGTGGAACGCCCTCTGCTTTAAGTATGCATTATTCGAAATAGTAGTTCAAGTACTGAATTACTGCAATCGTACTGAAAAGCAAGCACTGTGAAAAGCAGCATTCAGAAAGAGAGATCAACTCCAGAGCCCAGATGTTGCACCACTGTCTATCTACTAATAATAGCAATGAAAAAAGCAAGACTTGCATTTATGTAGCGCCCTTCACGACCTCGGAACTTTCCAAAGCGCTTTACAGCCAATGAGGTACTTTTGAAGTGCAGTCACTGTTGTGATGTAGGAAACACGGTAGTCAATTTGCGCACAGCAAGCTTCCCACAAACAGCATTGTGATAATGACCAGATAATCTTGAATCCACACCCTTCTGGCTCAGAGGCGGATGTGGTGCCACTGAGCCACAGCTGACACTGGGCGTTGAACATGTCTCTGCTGAAATAAGACATTCTGAGTTGATGAAAGTCCAGTGGTGGCCCATGTTTTTTATTGGTTTTCTATCCTCTTGCTCAACGTAACATGTGGTGACACGTGCAGGACAACCCCTACTGAAAAACTGGGTTTTGTGCAAAAAAGCTTGAAAACCTGCCAAAAATCTCTGAGGTTTGGATTTACAAGATGATGTTCCTGGATATTCCACTAATCAACATAGATTTACATGGAATTATTTGACTGTGTCTAATAATCTTTAACCGTGATAATCTGGTAACTGCATATTTTAGCGTGTTAATGTGAGATGTTTGAGAACATGTGACGTAAGAAAACTACTAGGCACTTGGTCTAAGCGTTAAACAAAGCTTTAATCAACTGTTTTACAACATGGAGGTCTAGTTGTGTCCTTCACTAGTTCCTGTTAAGAACGTCCTGCGCAAGCTGGGCCCGTGCCCGAGTATCTATACTCTCCCTGGACAGCGCCACCCGCAGGCAGCTCAGTATTATTTCATAAGTCTTTCTTTCATGAATGACTGATTCATGTCAGCATGTGTTGTCGCTGATTTCCACTGAAGCTCCAACGTATTGCCAAGAGAAGCAGAGCATTACTAGTGCAACGTGTCATCCTGACTCTAAAAAAAATATTTAATAGACTAATGGATAATCTGGGATTAATAAGAGGCCACGGCCATTGAGGAGTGAGCTACATGAAGAATAATGGATACCTGGGAGTAAGTGGAAGACAATAATGTCACTGAGAGGTTCAGGTAACATCGTAAAGCATGAGAGCAAACCTTGAGCAGTTTATGAATACCCACATGAACCATCTCATGTGATCACAGCCTTTGAAACCACTCCAGAGTATGTACTTTTGTCAAACGTAATGCAGCTTCACCACTCTGCATGCAAGGGAACTATATAAACTGCCGAAGGAAGTATTTTATGATCTTCTACTGGCCTAGAGGGTCCCATTGCCATCTTGTTCTACAGTTGGCCTATTATGATCATCTTAAAGCCAGTAATGACTATAATAACTGAGCAGACTACTGTTAGTACGATGCTACTGCTGTTTCGTGACAAGGATTAATTTAATTCTCAGAGCATCACTGGGGCTATTACCAACAATTTGTCACTGGCAAGACAATGGCAATATGAAAGCGATAAAGAGGAGCTCCTGCTTGTGTGATTTCTCATTGCATTGTTAACTCGACTAGCCCGAAACTGAATAAGAAAACTGAAAAGATTCATTATGGTGACAGCACCCACTAATGGTACTGTGAGTGGCAGTGGGCCCACTTTCCCCCCTTTGTATATGGGAATAATCAACAGTGGGAGTAAATGTAACATTGGGCGATTGTGCAAAGCGGGCGATATCGGACCGGCCGCCCACGATACACCTCTGCCGATTTTCCGAAGTCGATGGAAAGGAAAATCGGGGGAGGTAGATATCGATCCGATAGCGGCTGCTTTACACAATCACCAAAAGTTACAAATTTCACCCCCCCCCCGCCAGATTGTTTTCACTGACTGAGAGTTGGTGAAGGTTTGAACTTGTGACTAGGAACATTGGGTAGCTAACGTAGACAGATGGATGACTTCAGAAGGGAATTATTATTGAAATGTCCATGTGCATTTGTTGGATATTTGCATGGACTTTAAACTCACACTAAAGTGGTTCCATAATGTAAATGGGATATCAGGCACATCAGCAAACCCATGGGCCTAATTGAAGAAGCATTGTATATACCACCAGTCAGATAAACCGAGAGCACATAAGCAAATCTCAATTGGTCATCCTCAAGGTTTAACTACTCTAGAATATAAGTCATCTGTAAGTGCTCACAGGTAACCTACAAGGTAGGGGCCATTACACTAGGATTTGCCTAAAGAATTATACACATCACGTTCTCTCTCCTACAGTTCTGACCTCTTTGAGTCAGTACCTCTTCCAATCCAAAACTAATTGTGTTAATCGTATCTCTTCCTGATGCAGGCTGGGAAACGTAGTTTACCCGACTCTGAAAAGGCAATCCTTGACATCTTGGAGCACGATCGTCAGGAGGCTCTAGAAGACAGGCAAGACCTCGTCAACAAGATTTTCAACTTACAGGAGGAGAACAGACAAGCAGAGGAGCTCAGAGATAAGGTAAGGGTGCCTGAAGAGATTTGAACAGTAAAGCGCTGACACACAATATAGACACTGTAAAACATTAATGTAAGACTGATGATGGTAAATCTGGCACTAGCGCTCTGTGTGTCCAGATCAGCTGTAATTTCAGTTTATATTGGCACGGCTATTGACTGCATTTCTTATGGCTCATGGAAACTTGCATTCGTTGGCTAATAACATTGATTGTTGCTCCAATTAAGAGAACTACTCCACTAATTCCAACAATCTCATATAGCAACTGTGCATTGTTCCAGGGGTAAAAATTGGGTAGCGCCCCCTGGGGCCACTGGAAGTGCCCCATGTCCCTTTTGGGGCACTACGAGCCAATATCGCGGCACAATGTCGCTGCGGCACGTCATGCCGCGGTACTGCAGGCCTTCCTCCCCTTATTAAAGGGGAGGGGCCTAGCACAGTGTGTCCCGGCACCCAGCTGGGCCACCAGGGACCAGGAGTGCCGGGCTCACGGAGAGCAGTCGGCACCCCAGGGAGGGGGCTTCACGGGGGCCGGGGACAGCAACGGGGGCAGGTGCTGGCAGATGGCCAGCAACAAAAATGGCCACCCGCCACCTCCCCTTTAACTAGCGCCGCCCCGGCCGCAGGTAGCCCCACCCCCCCCCGACTCCGGCAAACATAGCGTCCGGCGGTATGTCGGGGGACGCCACCCAATATTACAGCCGGGGCGCAAGCGGGGCGCTGTGCATGGCGATGACGTCATCGCCGGCTGCACAGCGCCGCGCTAACGGTTAGCACCGCCACTAACCTCCCGCTGAATTTCGCGGGAGGCATTAGCGGTGCCACGCCCAGACGCTAGTTGATTTGTGCCCCCGTTAGCGCCCTCTTAGGACGCTATCGGGAGGCGCAAATCAACCGAATTTAGGCCCCTTTGTTTCTTAGCCAATCTTTTTTTCCCCCAGTTATTGAAATTCGCCTTTCTACTAATCGGAATTGATTATGTTAATTATCATGTCTGACTGCAGCATGCCACAATATCAAATAATAAGCGTTAGCAAGTTTTTAACGTGAACTCAAAGTGCCCTTATTGCTCGAAGCTGAAATTGTCACTGGTTGTGATTTGTGAACTGTTGCAGTATCTGGAGGAGAAAGAGGATTTGGAGCTGAAATGTTCAACGCTGGTTAAAGACTGCGAAATGTACAAGCATCGGATGAACACTATTATGTTTCAGCTGGAGGAAGTAGAAAAAGAGCGAGATCAGGTCTGGATAACAGTTCAAATCATTTTCTTTTAAAAGGACATGAAGTGCGCTGGGCATGGATTGGGCCTTCTCCTTCAGTATAAATTGACTTTGATTGCACTTCAAAGTAATCCATTGGTTGTAGAGGTATAAAAGTGAACATCCATTTTCAAGGTTCAATGTATCTTGAGAGATAGCTCAGGGAAGCCTCTTTATTTGTTTTGATATATCGAGGAAAATATAAAAGTTTATAATTAATGTAAAATGGACTGCTCTCCACTGAATGCTGTTCATTTATGTTTCCAATGTGAAGTAACTTGACTCTTGGTTTATAGCCTTTGTCTTGGTCTAAAAGATATACATTCAATGAAGACTTGCATTAACATACCACCTTTCATGACCTCAGGACGTCCCAAAGTGCATCACCGCCAATGAAGTGTAGGCTTCTGAAGTGTAGTCACTGTTGTAATGTAGGAAACGCAGCAGCTAATTTGTGCACAGCAAGCTCCCACAAACAGCAATGTGATCATGACCAGATCATCTGTTTTAGTGATATTAATTAAGAGATAAATATTGGCCAGGGGAGAACTCCCCAGCTGTTCTTTGAAATAGTGCCATGGAATCCTTTACATCCACCTGAGAGGGCAGACGGGGCCTCGGTTTGAAGGGGTAATTACTAGTCCTAGCCCCTTTAGGGCTACCCCGGATCAGGCGTATTTCTCAGACGCTCACTTTGAACTAAAGTTTGAGGTAGCCGAATCCTAAAGACGCTTAATTGGGTCTAAAGGTCCGGACTATCTCTCCCTAAAGGAAAGGAACAACCTGAAAATGTTACCGTCCTCCAGATAGCACTTTTAATAAGTTTAGCTAGACTGTAACGTTCTGAATATTATGAGGGTCCGGAAAACACCCCCCAGAATTCTGCAACTCCTCACCAAAAAGTGTACAGAGATTGAGTTCGCAAGTTTTTGATACAGAATTCTTATGTGAGACAATTCTAAAAATATATAGATTTATTAAAGAACCGACATGCAGTTTACAGTTGGTGAGTCAATCGCAACATTAACAGTTCCAAAAAGAGAAAACTTACAATCTTATTATCAGAGAACCTTACTCTCAAATTTTAACTTCACGACAGTTTTACAGTTCTTAGGGCTAGATTTTCAGTTGCTAGCGCCAGCAGTTAGCACCTTAAGAGAAGTGATTTTCGGGCGCTATGCGTGTAGCGCCCGTGCGCAGCGCAGTTTGCGCCCCGCCCCAAATTAAGTTGCCCGTTAGCGCCGGCGCAAAGTTTAGCGCCCGCCCGGATGCGCGCGCAGAAAATGACGTCACATCCTCGTGCAACGCCCTTTGGCCGCCCCGATTCCAAACTTCAGTCGGACCGCCCCATTGTGCGGCTGGCGGCCGGAGCGTTTGGAAAAAGGAACGCAACACAACCAGCGCGGGCCCCGGGGGGCGCAAATTAAAGGGGACGTGCTCTCCAGTATAAAGGCCAGCCTTTTTTCAGAAAACACTCTTGTGCAACGCATTTCTGGAGACACAACAAGGAGGATAGCTAACTGGTTTCAAGCAGCAAGAGCTCAGGTATTTTTGGACTCAGGCCAGAGCGCTGCAAGTGGCCTTTTGGAAATTTGAGTGTTTGCCAGGATTTGATGGGGGTTGCATGGGGTGCCAACGCGGAGCTGCAGCTCCATGTCCGTAGGGCTCGCAGACGCATTGTGAGAGGGGCAGCCCTGGCTAGAGGCAGAGGGGGCTACAGGCGTCAGCCACGTAGGCCTTACCCAGTCAGGCTATACCGCCAGCAGCGCTCCTACCTAAACATGAGTGCCGCGCGATGTGTTAAAAGGCTCCGATTCCGAAAGGAGGTGATTGCAGAGATCTGCCACCTGCTTCGCCGAGATCTGCGGCCAAAGCTCAGGTGCAGGATGTCTCTGTCGGTGGAAGTGAAGGTGACGGTGGCATTGAACTTCTATGCCACCGGCTCCTTCCAATACGCTGCTGGGGACATAGCAAACATCTCCCAGTACGGCGTGCATCGCTGCATCCGCCAGGTGACCGAAGCACTGTTCAGAAGGAGAAGCCAATTCATCTCCTTCCCCATGGCCCTGGAGAGCCAGCGTCAGCGCGCATTGGGATTTTCCAGACTCGGGGAATTCCCCTTGGTGCAGGGCGCCATTGACTGTACGCATGTGGCTTTGCGGGCCCCTCTGGAGCATGGCGAGCAGTATCGCAACAGGAAGGGCTACCATTCTCTGAATGTGCAGCTGGTGTGTGACCACAAGCAGCGCATCATGGCAGTCAATGCCAGCTTCCCAGGCAGCAGCCACGATGCCTTTATCCTGCGGCAGAGTACTGTGCATGACATGTTCCAGGCACAGCCTCCCCCAAGAGGATGGCTACTCGGGGACAAAGGCTATCCTTTGTGCACCTGGCTCATGACCCCGCTCCGCGCGCCCAGGACCGCTGCTGAAGAGGCCTACAACGAGAGCCATCAAACCACCCGCAACATCATCGAGCAAACTATTGGGGTCCTCAAGCAGCGGTTCCGCTGCCTTGATCGCTCCGGAGGAGCTCTCCAGTATTCGCCGGACCGGGTCTCCCAATTTGTGGTGGTTTGCTGCATGCTACACAACCTGGCTATCCGCAGGACTCAGGCACTGCCACCTGACGTTGGACCAGCACCTCAGGAGGAGGAACATGAGGAGGAGGAGGAGGAGGAGCAGGAGTACGTTCCCAGGAGGGAGCGACCAGGGCCAAGGGCCGCACGACGCCACCTTATTACACGGTACTTCTAAGCCCCCTGTCAGGGAATGGCCAGGGGCCATGAGGGAAGATGAATGCAGCCGTTCCGCAAGCCCTCAGCCGGCGAAGCCAACAAACACTAAGAAGAACAACCATGGAGACTGCATGAATAAAGATAATTATTTATTACACAAAAATGAAAAGCCCTTCCCACATGAATCCCCAAAAACAATAAACGGGCCCCACAAAAAGCCCAACAAACGACTCACTCCCACAAACTGGGGAGGAGTCACTCCACATTTCTTCAAACCGGGCCTCAACGTCGGCCTAACGCAAAAAATAAGCCCTCCAACAACACAACCATGGGCAAAATAAAGATGGCCACCGCCATATAAAAGGAAAGCTGGCCACACCCTCTACTGAGTGGCCCGCGAGGGCGAGACCTTGCCCAGCCTTTTGCCTCCCCTGCCCGGCCTGCTGCTCCTTCGCAAGCTCTGCCCAGTGGCTGCTGCGAGGCTGGGGGAAGGCGCCTGAGGCTCAGATGCCCTTCCGCCAGATGCCGCTGGGGGGCGGCCTACACGGCGTTTGGGCCTCGAGGGGCCGTCTGCTGAGTGGCGCACCTGAGCCTGGCCACCATCAGCTGCAGCCGCTTGCCCTTGACGCCCCAGTGGGGGAATGGCGGCGACGGATGGCGCAATGTGGGCCAGCTGGCGTCTGGGATGCACTGGCTGGTGCTGTGGCGCGGTGGCACTCGGCCGGGCCCGCACTGCAGGATCTGCAACAATCAGCCGAGGGGCGGCTTGCTGGGATGGTCCAGCACGGCGGCTGCCCTGGCGATGCCTGCCTGAGACAGCGCGTGTGGCAGCAGTGAGTGCCCCTGTTGTCCTGGTGTGCGCCCGCATCACATCCGCCAGGGTCTTGACGGCATCAGTCAGCATGCCACCACTCGCGGCAGTTGCTGCCCCGAACTCGCGCACACTGGTCGCCAGCGACTCGATGGCCTCAGGCATGCGCCCCACCACGCTCATGAGCTCCGTGTGGCGCCGGTCCGAATCCTCGGCCATCTTATCCAGCTTCCGCACCTCCTCCGAGGTGAAGGTGTCCGGACTGGAGTCGCGACTCTCCCGCTGGGGAGGAGGGGGCCGAACTAGGGGACCCTTGCCACGTTGGTGGCGGCGAGTGTGCCGATCAGCAGCACTCCCCTCTGATCCTTGCCCCCTTTGGGGGGAAGGCCGCGGGCCACGCGCACGGCTCCTGGGTGGCTGGACGCCACTGGTCCCAGAAGCTGCATTGCCCTGCGACAGTTCCTCCAGGCACTCGTCCAGTGAGGAGGTGTCAAGCACTTTCTCCTCTCCTGCGGGACGTGACTGTTCCCCCGATGGTCCGGCTTGCTCCTCCTCCTCCTCCTGCTCGGAGGTGCTGTCACTGGTAGCTTCAGGGTCCTGGTCGTCACCAGCTGAAAGCAGGAATGCACAAGAGTAGCTTCAGAGTGAGGAGACGGCATCAGCGAGGGAGTTAGGACTGGTGGCATTCAGCGCATTGGTGGGACAGTGGCAAAGGAGGTAGCTCGGATGGGCCAGTGCGACGCGAGAGGGCCAAAAGGCGAGGTCCTTACCATTGCCGGGCAGTGGAGGGTCAGCTACTCCGCACGCTGTGGGGACGATCACACGGGCTCCCATGAGCACACACACGCGCTCCTCCAGCCGAGTGAGCTTCTGCAGCTTGGCGCGGCCACCCCTGGCACGGGCCTGGCGATTAAAGGCTACTTTAGCCTGCAAGAGAAAGGACAGGCTGTAAGTGCGCAGTGTAGCCCTGATGTAGTGTGCACTGCCTCCCATGGTGGAATAGCTTGGCCAGAGTGAAGCCCTGATGTAGTGTGCACAGCCTCCCATGGTGGAATAGCTTGGCCAGAGTGAAGCCCTGATGTAGTGTGCACTGCCTCCCATGGTGGAATAGCTTGGCCAGAGTGAAGCCCTGATGTAGTGTGCACAGCCTCCCATGGTGGAATAACTTGGCCAGAGTGAAGCCCTGATGTAGTGTGCACTGCCTCCCATGGTGGAATAGCTTGGCCAGAGTGAAGCCCTGATGTAGTGTGCACTGCCTCCCATGGTGGAATAGCTTGGCCAGAGTGAAGCCCTGATGTAGTGTGCACAGCCTCCCATGGTGGAATAGCTTGGCCAGAGTGAAGCCCTGATGTAGTGTGCACTGCCTCCCATGGTGGAATAGCTTGGCCAGAGTGACGCCCTGATGTAGTGTGCACAGCCTCCCATGGTGGAATAGCTTGGCCAGAGTGAAGCCCTGATGTAGTGTGCACTGCCTCCCATGGTGGAATAGCTTAGCCAGAGTGAAGCCCTGATGTAGTGTGCACTACCTCCCATGGTGGAATAGCTTGGACAGAGTGAAGCCCTGATGTAGTGTGCACAGCCTCCCATGGTGGAATAGCTTGGCCAGAGTGTAGAGTGCCGAATGGCCAATTGATGCTCATGACTGTCCCAATGCTGCTGGCTGAGGGCTGGCTAATAGGACTTTCAGCTCCCTTTGCCCATCATGTCAGGTGTACATGCAAGAATGAGGAGGAGACTGGAAAGGGTACTCACCCTGACAATCCTGGTCAGGTCGTTGTATTTTTTACGACATTGTTTGTGGGTCCTGGGGGCATCGCCGGTGAACGTCACCCTCTGGGCAATCTGCTTCCAGGCTTTGGTGTAGTCGTGGTGGGTTGGATTCCTCCCACTCTCTGGGAACAAGATCTTGCGCCTCACCTCCAGAGCTGTGACCATTATGTCCAGATCACCCTCTGAGAAGCGCAGGGCACGCTGACAGGCCTTCTCTGGCGTTGCCATGACTCCCTGGGGCTGAGCAGCAGTGTTGAGGCCTCTTTGCAAGGCTGCAGTGTGCAGGGCGTGGCAGCAGACCAATTCGTCCCTTCCCCCTTTAAGAGCTGGTCGGCGCCACGGGGTCTGCTGTCAGTCCAAAAATGACCACACCCGCGCTGCGCCCCGCCTGGGCGCTATCCCTCTGGACCGCCGGCTTAGCGCCTAAAGATAGTAGTGGAACGCCTCTTTTAGCGCTCCACCAACCTCTTAGGGCGAAGCCACTGAATTTCCGGCAACGGGGCGCTACTTTGGGGCAGGCGCTAACTTCGGGCGGGCGCTAAGGTTAGTGCCCCAAAACTGCCTATACTGAAAATCTAGCCCTGTGTGTTCTACTCAGGATATCCACCAAAATCAAATATCTTTGACCCCCGAAGTACAAAGAGCTGGAGACTTACAGAGCCGCTTCTGAAGCCGAGAATCACTTTGCCCGATTAAAGCGAGTCTACTATCCCATTTGAGAGTTCAATATTTATACCCTTTTCTAGTGGTATTTCCTTTAAGGTTTTCTGCTGATGCAAGCTAATTATCTCTTGTCATTTTTCTGCCGACCCTTGCAATTCTTACAGTCACCTCAGCTGGTAGCATTACAGAATCATGTCCCCTCTCTAGGTGTTCTAAGTTTACCATAAAAAATGGTGTGACGGCAAGTGTGTTTTTTACTTGATGTCATTTTTACGAAGGCAGATGTTTGTGCTTCTTTACGAGGTGTAAATTAGAACACCTTATCCAGGGTGAATCAATGTTTCGTTCCCAAAGGTCAGCCTGTCGGGACCTTTTAACCTTCTGTTTCAATAAGGTTATTTATTCAGGGTCAACAACTATCTTATCTCAATAGCCAGAATGCTTTCATAACTATTTCATAGTTAGGTTTCTAAATTTCCAAACCCAGTTTGTCATGTTTTAATAAGGTCAGAATTCTTTCATGAGACAGTGGCCTAGAAATTCGGTGGGGTTAGCGCCCAATTAGAGGCATTAGAGGGTCTTGCGCCGGAATTATAGCTGGTAACGAAATTGCGTTGGGCCCTACCATCGGCGTTAGCCGGTAGCGCTGCGCCGGCACCGATGACGTCATCGGTGTGCGCAGCGTCCCGGTTGCCGTGGTAACCCGGCCCCAAGCCCAAATTCAGTTGCGGCCGCCTCGCCCGTGGCAGCCGCAACCAACGATTGTTGAAAGGGATGTAACACACCTTTGCGCCGGCGCATAAAGGTGGAGCGGCGGCCGGCCGCTTTCCCGGCGGCCGCCTGCCCGCACCTCCCTCCCCGGACTCCTCCACCACCCCCCCGCGGCACTGATGTGTGTGGCCCGCGAGCCCGGCTCTTCCCCGAGGTGCCGGGCTCATTTGTCGGGCGAATCGACCGGCCAGCGGTCGGCTGCAGGCAGCTCCTCCTTAACAGAGGGAGGAGGCCTGCAGTACCCCAGCCTGCCGCACCGCCTCGGGTGCCGCAGCGGGGGATTAGCGCCTCAAAACTGCACTGAACGCCCATAGTGAGGCGCAAAAACCCTCCATTAACGCCCGCCGCCGTCTGGGCCCGAGGCAACCGAATTTTCGTCGGGCGCAGCAGCATTAACGCCGGCGCAAAACTTCGGGCGCTAAAGCCCTGGCGGACCCACAACCGAATTTCTAGGCCAGTGTATTTTTCTGAATAGGTTATATGGCTTATTCCTTCACAAGTTTAACGTCTCATCCGAAAGACAGCACCTCCATCAGTGCAGCATTCCCTCACTGGAGTGTCAGCCTAGATTTTGTGCTCAAGTTCCTGAAGTGGGACTTGAACCCACAGCCATCTGACTTAGAGGTGCGAGTGCTACCAAATGAGCCACAGCTGACACCTACCAAAGTCATGGAGAATCACATGGCGGCACGTGAAGCATTCCAGTAAGCTGGTGTATAGTGTTCTCTGGTTGAATCCCAGGCCTCGTTATTGTTTACCTGAATACTGGGCAAGTAAAGGTACACTCCAGTTCATAAGGGACATAAGGTCTGCTTATAGGAGTGGCCAGTGATGCTAAACTTAAGTGGAATCTCTAGCGTAAAAACCCAAAAATGTGAAAAGTGCCTTTCGACTCAGGATGTCCCAAAGTGCTTGACAATCACTACTTCACACCTGCTACAAAAGGATTTACAGAGAAGGTTTGCAATTATAATTGCACAAGCCAGAAACACGTTCCTCTCCCCCATCTTACCCATCACTCATGCAGTTTACAGCTTCCCAACCAATGTCCTCCATGTCTTTGAAGTGCTGAAAGGTTTGGCTTGCTGGCTTCCTCCATCTGTCTGCACTCGGTGCCTTCTGTTGAAAGTGGCCTTTTTCTGTCAGGGGAAGATAAACGTGCATTGAACAAGTGAATATTTTGCACTGCTTGGCAGAGTTTCATGGCCTTAAACGTAGCTCACCTTACGTAAAACACCTTGGGGGGGGGGCCTTATTGAAATTTGGCAGGGCGCAAAAACAGGCTGTAGCAAACCAACGGAAAGGAAAATTGGGCGGGGTGTGTAATGGGCGGGTCCAGTCCACTGCTTCCCATTTCCTGTTCCCCGCCAAAGTTGAATTTCCCTCCCCCCCCACCTCACTTGCCTATAGAAAACTCGAGCTCGCCAAACCTACTGTAATTGTCTGCTGTATGTGTGAATAATGATAGTCAGTCCTTAATCTTCCTCAGCTGCATCAGTCTGAGTTCTCTAGCACATGTCTTCCTCTGCTGGCTCTTTCAACCATGTTCATTACTTCCCTTTCAAAGATAAAAGAAAGAGCTTGCATTTCTATGGCGCCTTTCACAAACTCAAGACCTCCCAAAGCGCTTCGATAGAATCTGGAACAGTACCCATGGATTGGAGGGTAGCTAATGTTACCCCACTATTCAAAAAAGGTGGTAGAGAGAAAACGGGGAATTACAGACCGGACATCGGTAGTGGGAAAAATGCTAGAGTCCATTATAAAAGATGTAATAGCAGAGCACTGGGAAAACAGTGACAGGATCGGACAAAGTCAACATGGATTTACAAAAGGTAAATCGTGCTTGACTAATCTACTGGAATTTTTTGAGGATGTAACTGGTAAAATAGATAAGGGAGAACCAGTGGATGTGGTGTATTTGGACTTTCAAAAGGCTTTCGATAAGGTCCCGCATAAGAGATTAGCGTGTAAAGTTAAGGCACATGGGATTGGGGGCAAGGTATTGACTTGGATAGAGAACTGGTTGGCAGACAGAAAGCAAAGAGTTGGAATAAACGGGTCTTTTTCCGAGTGGCAGGCAGTGACTAATGGGGTACCGCAGGGATCGGTCCTTGGACCCCAGCTATTCACAATATATATTAATGATCTAGACGAGGGAACTAGATGTAATATCTCCAAGTTTGCAGACGACACAAAGCTGGGTGGGCGTGTGTCCTGTGAGGAGGATGCCGAGAAACTCCAGTATGATTTGGACAGGTTGGGTGATTGGGCAGAAGCATGGCAGATGCAATATAACGTGGATAAATGCGAGGTTATCCACTTTGGTGTCAAAAACAGGAAGGCAGATTATTATCTGAATGGCAATAGATTGGGAGAAGGGGAAGTGCAACGAGACCTGGGTGTCCTTGTGCACCAGTCGCTGAAGGTAAGCATGCAGGTGCAGCAGGCAGTTAAGAAGGCAAATGGTATGTTGGCCTTTGTAGCGAGAGGGTTTGCGTACAGGAACAAGGATGTCTTGCTGCAGTTGTACAGGGCCTTGGTGAGACCACATCTTGAGTATTGTGTGCAGTTTTGGTCGCCTTATCTGAGGAAGGATATTCTTGCCATGGAAGGAGTGCAGCGAAGATTCACCAGGCTGATACCTGGGATGGCAGGAATGACGTATGAGGAGAAATTGGGTCGATTGGGCGTATGCTCGTTGAAGTTTAGAAGAATGAGAGGGGATCTCATTGAAACTTATAAAATTCTGACAGGACTGGACAGACTAGATGCTGGAAGGATGTTCCCGATGGTCGGGGAGTCCAGAACCAGGGGTCACAGTCTAAGGATAAGGGGTGAGCCATTTAGGACAGAGATGAGGAGGAATTTCTTCACCCAGAAAGTGGTGAACCTGTGGAATTCTCTACCACAGAAGGCAGTAGAGGCCAATTCATTAAATATATTCAAGAAGGAGTTGAATATATTTCTTAAGGCTAAAGGGATCAAGGGATATGGGGAGAAGGCAGGGACAGGGTACTGAATTTGGATGATCAGCCATGATCTCATTGAATGGCGGAGCAGGCTCGAGGGGCCGAATGGCCTACTCCTGCTCCTATCTTCTGTGTTTCTATGTTTCACAACCAATGAAGGACTTTTGAAGTGTAGTCGCTGTTGTAATGTAGGAAATCTGTGCAGCAACAGCAGCAGACTCCCAGATCGATGTGGTTTAAATACCTGAAGGAACTCGGGCAAACTCATCTGACAGCTGGAACTTGCTGTAATTGCAATAAGAGGAATGTCACCCCTAAAGGGATCTGTCGTTTATGGGTCTTCTCTAGCCCCTAGAAATACTTCGATGGCATAACTTACATCTGTGGCTTGACTGCCTTCCCGAGCAGCTCCATTGATTTACTCAGAGATGCTGCTGCAGACAAGTTTGGTCACTGACCCAGGGGCCACCAAGTCAGCAGAAGTTAATACCGACTGAAGGCAAAACGCCAGAGAAGTTAATGGGGCTGGTTCCGAATAACCTTTAGGCGCAATAGTGAGCTTCAACATGAGCTAAAGTGTAATCAGTATGAAGTGATCACCTACAAGGTTGGAGGCATATTTTTTCCCCAACGACAATTCAAATAAATGAGTACTTTCTACTGACAGAACCCCCCAAGCTCTCTGCCTTTAAAAAGAATGGGAGAGCACTATTGATATATAAATGGTAAATGCACCGTATAGCAGAGGAACGTAGGAACAGGAGCAGGCCATTCAACGCCTCGAGCCTGCTCCGCCATTCAATTAGATCATGACTGATCTGTACCAGAACTGCATTCACCCACCTTAGCTCCATACCCCTTGATAACCTTACCCAACAAAAATCTGTCAATCTCAGTCTTGAAAGCTCCAATTGTCCCAGCATGGTTCTGTGAAGAGAATGGATTTCTTAATTAAGTGTCAGCCTTGGTTCAGTGGGTAGCACTCTTGTCTCTGAGTCAGAAGGTTGTGGCAACAAGCCCCACTCCAGAGACTTCTGTAAATGATGTATTCTGATTCTTCAGTGCAATACTGAGGGAGTGCTGCATTGTTGGAGGTGCTGCCTTTCAGATGAGACCTTAAACCAAGGCCGTACCTGCTGTAGAATCCTCGATTCAAACCAGCTGCCCGCTGAGTTAGTTCATCTTAGCCTAGACGGGGGACATTGACGTTTGAATCAACATTCCTGGGAAGGGAGAAACTTGCCATGGTTCCCACTCTACTGAGGCAAGGGCAGGAACAGACTGGGGCTCAGCAGTGGTGGCTGCCATAGTTGAATTGCCTGCTATCCAGGCCCAATGAAGAATGGCCGCTTGGTACGATGAAAGAAGGCTGATGGTGCCTGTCAATCGAAGAGCAAAAGGAAAATGTAGAGGAGAAAAAATATTTAATAATAAAAACTTGAGACCCAAAATCTATTAAATTTTATTTCAATCTAATGGTATCTTTTTATAGCAAAGGTATTACAGAATATTCTCTCTGCTCTTCATTATACTGTAACCTTCCTCATTCACACATGCGCTGCAGGTTTGAAGATAATAATTACTAACAGATTAAACCTACATTCCTTTTCACGTATCACAGCTCTTTCATAAAGAGCCTTTCATTACTTTGCCTGAAAGCTCTTATTAGCTTCAAAAGCCGGTAAATGCATTGTGGCATGCAGTGTGCGTGTGTGTATATTTCACTCTTTCTAATCATTGCACTCCTTCCAGGCATTCAGATCCCGAGACGAAGCCCAGACACAGTTCTCTCAGTGTCTGATTGACAAAGATAAATATCGCAAACAAATCCGGGAGCTGGAGGAAAAGAACGATGAGCTCCAAATTCAGATAGTCAGGAAAGAAGGGAAAATCGTAGCCTTGGAATCGAAACTTCGACGTATGTCCAAGGACACCCTGTCCGCAGACCAGGTGAGGTTTTTGACTGACATCTTTTTTATCCTTTTTTTTTCTGTTACTTCTCCCCGCGCCCCCCCCACCATGATTCAGTGGTTCAATGCACGCAATGGTGTGGAAATGCTTTCCTAATTCATTTCTGGGATGTGGGCATCGCTGGCAAGGCCAGCCACTTACTGCCCATCCCTAGTTGCCCTTGAGGAGGTGGTGATGAGCCTCTTTCTTGAACCGCTGCAGTCCGTGTGCTGAAGGTGCTCCCACTGCGCTGTTAGGGAGGGAGTTTCAGGATTTTGACCCAGCGACAATGAAGGAACGACAATATATCTCCAAGTCAGGAGGGGAACTTGGAGGCGGTGGTGTTCCCATGCGCCTGCTGCCCTTGTCCTTCTAGGTGGTGGGGGTCGAGGGTTTGGAAGGTGCTGTCGAAGAAGCCTTGGCGAGTTGCTGCAGTGCATCTTGTAGATGGTACACACTGCAGCCACGGTACGCCGGTGGTGGAGGGAGTAGATGTTTAAACTGGATGTGATGCCGATCAAGCAGACTGCTTTGTCCTGATGGAGATTTGTCGAGCTTTGTCAGAAAACAGAGAGTAGGAATAAACGGGTCATTTTCAGGTTGGCAGGCTGTAACGAATGGGGTATCGCAAGGATCAGTGCTTGGGCCTCAGCTATTCACAATCTACATCAATGATTTGGATGAGGGGACCAAATGTAATATATCCAAATTTGCTGATGATACAAAGCTGGGTGGGAATGTAAGTTGTGAGGAGGGTGCAAGGAGGCTTCAAGGGGATATAGACAGGCTGAGTGAGTGGGCAAGAACATGGCAAATGGAATATAATGTGGAGAAATGTGAAGTTATCCACTTTGGTAGGAAAAATAGAAAAGCAGAGTATTTTTTAAATGGTGAGAGATTGGGAAATGTTGGTGTTCAGAGGGACCTGGGTGTCCTTGTACACGAATCACTGAAAGTTAACATGCAGGTACAGCAAGCAATTAGGAAAGCAAATGGTATGTTGGCTTTTATTTCAAGAGGATTTGAGTATAAGAGTAAAGACGTCTTACTGCAATTATATAGGGCCCTGGTGAGACCACACCTGGAGTATTGTGTACAGTTTTGGTCTCCTTACCTAAGGAAGGATATACGTGCCATAGAGGGAGTGCAACGAAGGTTCACCAGACTGATTCCTGGGATGGGGGGATTGTCCTATGAGGAGAGATTGAGTAGACTAGGCCTATATTCTCTAGTGTTTAGAAGAATGAGAGATGATCTCATTGAAACATACAAAATTCTTACAGGACTCGACAGGGTAGATGCAGGGAGGATGTTTCCCCTTGCTGAGGAGTGTAGAACCAGGGGTCACAGTCTCAGAATAAGGGGCGGCCATTTAGGACTGAGATGAGGAGAAATTTCTTCACTCAGAGGGTGGTGAATCTTTGGAATTCTCTACCCCTTCTTCTCCTTCTTAGGCCGTCCCTCGGAACCGAGGATGACTTGCTTCCACATTAAAAATGAGTTCTCAGGTGACTGATGAGTCCAATGCAGGACCTACAGTCTCTGTCACAGGTGGGGCAGACGGTGGTTGAAGGAGCGGGTGGGTGGGGTGCTTGGGTTGACGTGTGCTCCTTGCGCTGCCTGCGCTCAGCTTCCGCTTGCTCCCGGCGAAGTGACTCGAGGTGTTCGGCGCCTTCCCGGGTGCTTCTCCTCCACTTTGTGCGGTCTTGGGCCAGGGATTCCCAGGTGTCGGTGGGGATGTTACACTTTTTCAAGGAGGCTTTGAGGATGTCCTTGAAGCATTTCCTCTGCCCACCTGGGGCTCTCTTGCTGTGCCGGAGCTCCGAGTAGAGCGCTTCTTTTGGGAGTCTCGTATCAGGCATGCGGACAATGTGACCTGTCCATCGGAGCTGATCGAGCGTGGTCAAAGCTTCGATGCTGGGGATGTTGCCTGAGCGAGAACACTGACGTTGGTGCGCCTATCCTGCCAATGGATTTGCAGGATCTTGCGGAGGCAGCGTTGGTGGTACCTCTCCAGTGCTTTGAGGTGCCTGCTGTACATGGTCCATGTCTCTGAGGCATACAGCAGGGCGGGTATTACTACTGCTCTGTAGACCATGAGCTTAGTGCCGGGTTTGAGGTCCTGGTCTTCAAACACTCTCTTCCTCAGGCAACCGAAGGCTGCACTGGCACACTGAAGGCGGTGTTGGACTTCGTCGTCGACAGTGGGCTTCCGAGGTATGGAAAGTGGTCCACGTTGTCCAAGGCCTTGTCGTGGATTTTGATAATCGGGGGGCAGTACAGTACTGTGAGTCGGGGGCAGGTTGGTAGAGGACCTTTGTCTTACGGATGTTTAGTGTAAGGCCCAGTCTCTTGTACTCTTCGGTGAAGGTGTTGATGATGGTTTGGAGTTCGACCTCCGAGTGAGCGCAGACGCAAGCGTCGTCTGCATACTGTAATTCGACGACAGAGGATGGGACAACCTTGGATCTGGACTGGAGGCGACGGAGGTTGAACAGTTTCCCGTTTGTTCTGTAAATTAGCTCCACTCCAGTGGGGAGCTTACTGAGGGTGAGATGGAGCATTGCAGCAAGGAAGATCGAGAAGAGCGTTGGTGCGATGACACAGCCTTGCTTGACCCCGGTTTATACATGAATTGGGTCTGTGGTGGAACTGTTGGTCAGGATCACGGCTTGCATGTCGTCGTGAAGCAGGCGGAGGATGGTGACAAACTTTTGAGGGCAGCTGAATTTGAGGAGGACATTCCAATTATAATAATCCCTCATGGCTGACAGTGTTGAAGGCCTTTGTGAGATCAAAGAAGGCCATGTACAGCAGTTGGTGCTGTTCCATGCATTTCTCTTGTAATTGACGTGCGGTGAATGTGTTAGTGGGCGGAATCCGCATTGTGACTCTGGGAGGAGCTCTTTGGCCACTGGGAGAAGGCGATTGAGGAGGATTCTTGCGATGACTTTCCCTGTGGCGGACAGCGAGGAAACTCCTCTGTAATTACCGCAATCGGACTTGTCACCTTTCTTGAAGATGGTCATAATTACTGCGTCTCTGAGATCCCCTGACATGCTCTCCTCCTTCCAGATAAGAGAAATTATTTCATAAATTCGCGCCAGTAGTGCTTCTCCACCATGCTTTAGTGCCTCGGCGGGGATTCTATCTGCTCCTGAGGCCTTGTTCTTCAGTTGTCGGATGGCCTTTTCAACCTCATGCCAGACTGGGGTTGTGCTGAGATGGTGGCGGGCAGCATGCTGCGGGATGGAGTTGAGGACACTCGCGTCGAAGACAGAATCTCGGTTCAGGAGATCTTCGAAGTGCTCCTTCCAGCGGGCACTGACTGCCTCTCTGTCCTTGAGGAGTACCTCTCAGTTCTTGGCCTGCAGTGGGGTAGGGCCTTGGGTGCTTGGGCCGTAGATGGGTCTTGACTGCACTAAAGAGGGCTGTGGTGGCTCAATCATTGAGTATATTCAAGACAGAGATCAATAATTTTTTTAATATTTTGGGAATCAAGGGATATGGGGATAGTTCAGGAAAGTGGAGACGAGGTAGAAGATCAGCCATGACCTTATTGAATGGTGGAGCAGGCTCGAAGAGCCAAATGGCCTACTCCTGCTCCTATTTCTTATGTTCTTATGATCTTGAGTATTGTTGGCGCTGCACTCATCCAGGCAAGTGGAGAGTATTCCATCACACTCCTAACTTGTGCCTTGTCGGCGGTGGAAAGGCTTTGAGGAGTCAGGAGGTGAGACACTTACCACCATAGACAGTATTAAGAACAGAAGAACATAAGAAATAGGAGCAGGAGTAGACCATTCGGCCCTTCGAGCCTGCTCCGCCATTCAATAAGATCATGGCTGACCTACGTAATTTCTTAATTAGGTGTCAGCCTTGGCTCAGTGGGTAGCACTCTTGTCTCTGAGTCAGAAGGTGGTGGCCACAAGCCCCACTCGAGAGGCTTCAGTAAATGATGTATTCTGACTCTTCAGTGCAGTACTGAGGGAGTGCTGCCTTGTTGGAGGTGCTGTTTTTTCAGATGAGTCATTAAACCAAGGCCGTATCTGGCTCTCTCAGATGGATGTAAAAGATCCCATGGCCCTATTTCGAAGAAGAGCAGGGGAGGTGTCCTGGCCAATATTTATACTTTAGCAAACATCACTTAAGAAAAAACAATTTGCTAGTCATTTATCTCATTGCTGTCTGTGGGACCTGCTGTGTGCAAATTGGCTGCCGCGTTTCCTACATTACAACAATGTCGATTCACATTAGTTGGATTTGAAGTGCTTTGGGACATCATTGGAAGGAGCTATATAATTGCAGGTTCTTAAATTGCATTCTTAAAAAGTATTCAACTACAGGAAACATTTTAGGTCACATCGCAGGGTATGCGAGTATCTCACTGACTAGCCAGAGACATGTTAACCTGTAGTCCTGTTAAACTGCAAAGTGAAACTTGCTGCTTTGTCCATTGCTTTGTCTCTGCTCCTTCACTGTTTCCTGTTCTGCTCATTTTTTTTTTGCTGCATTTCATCTTTAATGGTTTGTCGTAGCCTTTCCCTCCCTCGCTGAGTTTTCCTCTCATCTTATACCATAACCATGGCTGTTCCTTCAGTGGATTCATTTTCTCTGTTTAAAGTTCAAGTAACCATTTTTGACAAGTGAAAACTTAATCTAGGCAAGTTCAGAAAAGGTCTTGCTCATCAAGCAGCAAGTAACTTTTTGAAGCATTTTTTCTAGCACAGACACATTGTCAGGTTAATGCAGGTCGCTCTGTTATATGCGACTCGTGCCGCTCCTGACCTTGAAGTCCTTGGTGCTATCATTGGGTACAACAGGAACAAAAAAATGATGAGCCGAAAACATCTGTCAGTATTAAGAACGCCTGTCTTTACTGTGTTTATTTTTCTGTTTGCATGATTTTTTAAATAAATTATTCGTTCTCGGGATGTGGGCGTCGCCGGCAAGGCTGACATTTATTGCCCATCCCTAGTTGCCCTTGAGAAGGTGGTGGTGGGCCGTCTTCTTGAACCGCTGCGGTCCGCGTGGTGAAGGTCCTCCCACAGCGTTGCTGGTTCCAGGATTTTGACCCAGTGACGATGAAGGAACGGCCAATATATTTCCAAAGTCAGGATAAGTGCGTGACTCGGAGGAGACCTCGGAGGTGATAGTTTTCTGCTGCCCTTGACCTTTTCTAGGCGATGGAGGTCACGGGTTTGAGAGGCGCTGTCGAAGAAGCCTTGGCCAGTTGCTGCGGGGCATCCTGTAGGTGGTGCACACTGCAGCCACGGTGCGCCGCTGGTGGAGGGAGTGAACGTTTAAGGTGGTGGATGGGGTGCCGAGCAAGCGGACAGCATTGAGCTCCTTTTGTTGTTGTTTTCATTTTTTTTTAAAATATTTTTCGTACAGCGTTGAGTGACTGGAAGAGAACTTCCTGTAGCTTGTCCATAACTGGTGGGGTTGGTCAGGGTTTTTGCCTCACCACAAGCGAGCTGGCTTTCAGCTTGTCTTGTTTATGTGCAACGGGGCAGTTCACAGCACAGCACGCAAATAGTGCAAAAGAGTCATTTTTTTTACATGCACCATCTGCAGAAACCCTGATTCAGGGATAAGTATTTTTGGCAAACTGGTTACACATTTATTTGCATTCAGCTGCAGTCGAAGCTGGGGGTGGGGGGAATCAGCAGCTCAGCCTTAACGTGATGCTGTGTTAAGCAGCTCCATTGGCCTGAAGGTCTCTTTTTGAGCAAATTACCCCTGTGCCAGATTGCAACGGTAGAAAAGCACCGTCCTTTACAAGAAGAGTCTCTTGTCACGCTTGCTCTTGCTGCCTGTCGATGTGTGCGTAAGGATCCCGCTGGAGCTGGCTGGCTGAATAGTGCTGCAATACGCTGGCAGGAAAATCTGCGAGTTATCAGCTGGTCTCGGTGTCGCTATAGCTGGGCGGTTCATAGCACAGTTCCATAAATGGTGCAAAATAGTCATTTTTCACACTGCGTTTTTCTGCACAAATAGGCTGTTGTCAGCTGTGGCTCAGTGGGTAGCACTCTCGCCTCCGAGTCAAGAAGGTTGTGAGCACATAAAGCTAGGGTGACACTCCAGTGCTGCACTGTCAGAGGTGCCATCTTGCGGATGAGACGTTAAACCGAGGCCCCGTCTACTCTCTCAGGTGGACATAAAAGATCCCACGGCACTATTTCGAAGAAGGGCAGGGGAGGTATTCCTGGTGTCCTGGCCAATATTTATCCCTCAATCAACATCACTAAAACAGATTATATCTGGTCATTATCACACTGCTGTTTGTGGGAGCTTGCTGTGCGCAAATTGGCTGCCACGTTTCCCACATTACAACAGTGACTCCACTTCAATAAAGTACTTTGTTGGCTGTAAAGCGCTTTGAGATGTCCGGTGGTCGTGAAAGGCGCTATAGAAATGCAAGTCTTTCTTTCTTTCTTTGTTAGGCAGAGATGAGAGGTGAACTAAATTCTGACCCCAAAACAGGCCAAATTACACTGAACGTTTGGAGGTTGTAAAGTGGCTGATACATTGGGGGTAATTTTAAGCTTACCCGCGTGTCAGGAAACCGGCGGATCGGGTGCAATGGAAAGTAATATCGAGCGGGACGTAAAACCCACCTTCCACCCGATCCCGTGGGTTTCCCGCCCAGCGAATGCGGTTAAAATGTCCCCGATTGGGTTGTTAAAGGTGCCGGATATCTTTTCTGACAGGGGTCCACTTAGCATTTTCGGGGCAACTTAATAGACTCAAAACCAACCTCTCTCACTGACCTCTGCACATTAATAGGCACAACAACAGCGCTGTCGGGAAGTGGATTACTGTTATAAGATTATACGCTTGATTCCTTGAGCAATCTTCTCTGCAAGTAATTTGTGTCTCCATTCATGTGTGCCTTGCTACTTTTTAAACGATATGTAAATGCCAATCTAGACGCCAAGGGGTAGAAATTGGTTTTGGTCCATTTTCAGGCCAGGCAGCTCACCTAGAACATAGGAACAGGAGGAGGCCATTCAGCCCCTCGAGCCTGTTCTGCCATTCAATGAGATCGCGGCTGATCTGTGACCTAACTCCAAAGACCCGCCTTTGCCCCATATCCCTTAATACCTTTGGCTAACAAAAATCTATCCTTCTCAGATTTAAAACTAACAATTGACCCAGCATCGAATGCCGTTTGCGGAAGAGAGTTCCAAACCTAGTTTAAGTAAATGACTATGGGGCTGCTTGCCCTTAGGTAAGTCCTGGGAGGGGTAGTGGAGCGGGAATGGTGGGGGTGGAGTTGGAGGGAGAACTCCTGCTCCTCCTGGCTCCATGTAAGCGAGGAAAATCTGAATGGTAAAACAGAACTAACAGACTCAGGTGTTACCCAGATCAATAGTTTTATTACGAATTCACACGGGAGAACCACCTCAGCTACCCTTAGCTAGAGGCATCGTTCTCAGTGGAAAAGTGACAATACAGCTTAGTTTATACAGTTTATTAGACAACACCCACTTATTACTAATGGGGTGTATACATGGGAATATTGATACTTCATTGGTTTACATGGTTAATCAATCAACTACTAAGCTTGTCCTTCAAACTCGAGTACCCCCTAAATACGTCAGTGAGAGGCTGATGGGCTGCAAAGGCTTCATTCTAACTTCGCATTCATGAGCTTATCTCTTATTTTTGTTATCAAAATAGGGAGGCAGGCATCTTCAGCAAGACATGGCCTCGCTGAACAAAGCCCCAGTCAAACTCTGCAGCCAGCTGAATATTCTCCAAGACCTGTCTGCAAAGGCCTCATCAATGTGCCTTTGTACCCTTATCTCTTTCAAGAGGCCTCCTCCAAACATGTACTCGGAGTAATTTACGAGCAGAGCTTTGGAATGTCCTTGGTCATCTAAATCTATATTGGTTTTAATTTTAAGAAAAAGAGTTAACATAGTCAAGCATCCCATGGTGCTTTGCGTTTCGTTTTCCAGCTAACAAGACTAAATGGTACCTTTCAGAGAGTTTTATACCGGTCGAATATTGAGGATCCCTTTATATCCCCTAAACCAAATTTTATCCTAACACTCCAGAGGAACAATTTATTTCGAAACCGTACCTTTTGGTGGCGGCTGCTGCTTAGGCTACAGCGACCGCTGAAGATTCCTCAGCCCAACAGCCCCAGAGCCTGCTCCTGTTCATCAGAATCCAATTTAGCAGAGGGGCCCAAAACAGACAGTAGGCCCCTCATTTACATATGTAAGGGGCCTAACGCCTCTTTTTAGGCGGCCGCCAGGAACACCTGAAAAATAGCTCAACCCACTATTGGGCCGGAGGTCTTTTAGGTGTCCTTGGGGCGCAGGACGTTGATCCCTGAAATTGGCCCTTGTTGTCCTGTTTTACGGACGTATGCCAGGGGCAACGAGGCGCTGTTTCTACCGCAAAATTTCCAAAGTTAGGTTATTCAATTGACCAAAAACCCAATATAATTTGGGCTACTGTGGGGTCAGAGTTCAGTTCAGCTCGAATCTACGCTGTTCAGCCCTCTCTCACTAAGAAGTAGTATTTTTGTAGATGCTGTGCGAAAAATGCCTATTTTTGTAATATTTATGTACTGTGCTCTGAACTGCCCAGCCCTTAGCTACACTGAGACCTACTGAAAGCTTGCATGTTTCTCTGTGATGGAAAACCTACCGTTGTCAGTGCCCCTTCCCCACCCCCCCACCACCCCCCAGTTGTCATGACAACGCTCCAGACGTCTTCCTTTTATCTGGCATGCAAATAGAAAATCCCGCAAATGCCAATGAGTCAGATAAGGATGAATATGATTGTCAGAAGCCTATTCGATCTTCTGATTTGGGCTTACATAGAATTATCATCTAACCCTATCAGCATATCCTCCTATTCCTTTATCCCCCATGTAATTACCACGCTTCCCCTTAAATGCATGCTAGTCACAACAACCACTCCATGTGATAACGAGTTCCACATTCTTACCACTTTCTGGGTAAAGAAATTTCTCCTGAATTCCTTATTGGATTTATTAGTGACTATCTTATATATATGGCCCCTGGTTTTGGACTCCCCCCCCCCCCCCCCCCAACAAGTGGAAACATCTTCTCTACTTCTACCCTATCGAAACCCCTTCATAATTATAAAGAACTCTATCGGGTCACCTCTCAGTCTTTTTTCTAGAGAAAATGGCCCCAGCCTGTTCAGTCTTTCCTGATAGTTATAACCTCTCAGTTCTGGTATCATCCTTGTAAATCTTCTCTGCACCTTCTCCAGTGCCCCTATATCCTTTTTGTAATATGGAGACCAGAACTGTGCACGGTGCTCCAAGTGTGGTAATCTCATTCTAGCGGAAGTGCCTGCACTCTACCAACGTGCCAATTTAGAAACGCAGTCCCAAAAATTGGCAACCTAAGAAGGGCCCTGTCTTATAGGTCTATGGCATGTCAAAACAGCGGTTACACAGGCTCGTAGAACCGGTCGTGATTTGCGACCGGCGCTGCAGTGGGGGGGGTGACTCAATATCGCGTTCGGGGCGGTAGCGGGGCGCTGCGCACACCAGTGACGTCATCGGTGGTGGCACAGCGCTACAGGCTAACACCGCCATTAGCGCCCTGCTAAATTTCGCGGGAGGCGTGGCCAGTGGCGCTAAAGCCACTAAGTGCCCTCTTTGGGTGCTAACTGGTGGCGCAGCCCACTGAATTTCTAGGCCTTAATTTCTTAAAAAAGAGAAAAACAAAGTGACATTTTTAATTTTCAACACACCTATCAGACCATCACTTCCCCAAAAAGTTACCTCAACGGTTGTTCTCCAATATTCAACCACCCCCCCCCAACCACCATCTGACCCCCCACCCCCAACTCCAGGTCACCAAGGCACCCTACCCCTCCAGACACCGTTCACAGAAACACTGGACCCATCCCACTCCATCTCCTTTCACACAAACACTCTCTCCTCCTCTGACCCCACCAGTCCATATTGGATCTTTTGTCCTTCCTCTCTCGCAATTCAAATTCAGTTAATAATAAAAAAGTAATTAAAAGGCTTCTTCGGCAGCACCTCCCAAACCCGCGACCTCTGCCACCTAGAAGGACAAGGGCAGCAGGCGCACGAGAACACCATCGCCTCCAAGTTCCCCTCCGAGTCACACACCATCCTGACTTGGAAATATATCGCCGATCCTTCATCGTCGCTGGGTCAAAATCCTGGAACTCCCTCCCTAACAGCACTGTGGGAGTACCTTCACCACACGGACTGCAACGGTTCAAGAAGGCGGCTCACCACCACCTTCTCAAAGGGGCAATTAGGGATGGGCAGTAAATGCTGGCCTTGCCAGCGACGCCCACATCCCAGGAACGAACAAAAAAAATATATAAGAAGTGGTTCTTTCACTCTTAAACAAAAGCGGGAAGTTAAAACAGCCAGAAACTGGCACTGTGATGGAGAAAAAGGGTTTTATGTGATTGTGTTGGGTCTCGTAGTGTTGGCATTTGATAAATAAAACTGAGGAGAAATTGTTGAAGACGAGCCATCCACTAAACTGTCCTTGCTGCCCTGCAACGGCGTTCTGTGTCCCGTTCCTTTGTATAATAATAGAAATAAATATCCTTTGTTGTTTGGTATTTTCAATCCCCCTCTCTCCTATTATACCTATTTGGCTTCACATTTAAATAGGAAACTCCTCTCCTGCAGCTGCTGCAAGAGCGACACCTCTGGTTACTCGAAGAACTGCAAGGCGAGGATTGGGTTAGGTGTCAGCGTTACAAATTATACATTTTGCAAACTGAGCAGGTCATGAACATCTGTAAAAGCGGCAAAGAGAAAGATTAATTTACAAATTGTGCAGGTTACTTTGCATACGCATATTTTAGGATATTATAACAGGTCAGATTTATATCCTTTGGTCTTAAATAAATCTCATTGACACAAGCATGAGTCACAAATCTAAAAAAAATGTCAGAAATGAGTAAAGCATTAGCAGTGCATTTTTGTTGTTTTTATTACCTCTAAGTATATCACAGTGCACACGAGTCTTTTGAGTTGAAATTCTGTGAATTTGTTTGTTAAATACATTACTTCAGATGAAAACATTATTGAGAGTTATAACCCTGTTTTAATGCTGGATTTTCTGAGGTGTAAAAACATTAGATTATCTTACATCGCTGAGATCTGGGATCAACTCAAGCCCTGTGAGAGACGAAAGTCTATCAGATTCCTATATGAATTGAGTTAGGGCAGTGTCTCGATCCAGTTCCCCGTGGGTGTTTTGTTAAATTCACTTACGGGATCTGGGCGTCGCTGGCAAGGCCAGCATTTATTGCCCATCCCTAGTTGCCCTTGATAAGGTGGTGGTGAGCTGCCTTCTTGAACCGCTGCAGTCCGTGTGGTGAAGGTACTCCCACAGTGCTGTTAGGTAGGGAGTTCCAGGATTTTGACCCAGCGACGATGAAGGATCGGCGATATATTTCTAAGTCAGGATGGTGTGTGACTTGGAGGGGAACTTGGAAGTGGTGGTGTTCCCATGCGCCTGCTGCCCTTGTCCTTCTAGGTGGAAGAGGTCGCGCATTTTGGAGGTGCTGCCGAAGAAGCCTTGGCGAGTTGCTGCAGTGCATCTTGTAGATGGTACACACTGCAGCCACGGTGCGCCGGTGGTGGAGGGAGTGAATATTTAAGGTGGTGGAGGATGGGGTGCTAATCAAGTGGGCTGCTTTGTCCTGGATGGTGTCGAGCTTCTTGAGTGTTGTTGGAGCTGCACTCATCCAGGCAAGTGGAGAGTATTCCATCACACTCCTGACTTGTGTCTTGTAGATGGTGGAAAGGCTTTGGGGAGTCAGGAGGTGAGACACTCGCCGCAGAATACCCAGCCTCTGACCTGCTCTTGTTGCCACAGTATTTATGTAGCTGGTCCAGTTAAGTTGGGTGTGGAGCCCCAGCACTGATTCAGTACTAAATGGCAGTCTCACTCAGGGAGTCTACAGGACGGCTGGTGTGGGAAAGGGAATAATGTTGCACCGGTACAGTGAGGAGTCCTCTTCTGGACAGAAATAAAAGCACGTTTTGGAGCCAAAGTAGAGGGAGCCATACCTCACCTGGGAAAGATCAGCATAAAAAGTGGAAGGACATCCATATCCCTCATCTTAACGACCAATAACAATGCTTACAAATAGAAATATAGGTTCTCTGGTCCAAAATCTTGAACAGAAAAGGAAGAAATAATGTGGGTTTAAATGCCGACATTGACAAGGGCGCTCCTGAATGTAAAGGAAGACAGAACATGCATTTATAGAGTACCTGTCATGACCTCAAAACATCCCAAAGCGCTTTACAGCCAATGAAGTACTTTTTGAGGTGTAGTCACTGTTGTAATGTAAGAAGCATGGCAGCTAGTTTGCGCACGGCAAGATCCCACAAACGGTAATGTGATAACGTACGGAGTTTTACCCTTATATAAATTGCAGACTGTCTTGCTCAAAAATAATTGAAAGCCATTTTGGTTCCAAAAATGCTTTTCATGGAGTTTGATGGACTGCACACTTGAAAAGTTAATGTCCAGAACTTACAAAGGTGACATTAAATGCTCCTGTTCACATATTCACTCCTGTGAGTGTTCATTCATTTTCATTTGCAATCATCCATGGAAGCTCATATCGCTTCTACGGACACTCCTGAATTATTCATAATTCATGCAGCTCCAAATATTCAAACTGTACATTGGCACAGTGTTCGAATTCTCTTCTGCCTTCCGATTAGAGATTATTTAGTTTGTTCTGCCATCTGAAGAGAGACCATTATGTATTTGGAGAACCAAGAAAAGGGTGATGCATTTTGTTCTCGAAAGAAAAACAAACCCTTTGAAGAAACAAAGTTGGAGCTTCCCCCCTCCAAACGATAAATACATAGTCCAGTGTGGTACTGACCCATAGACTTAAGCCTGGGCTTGGCTGGGGCAAAAAAAACCAAGCCAGGCTGATCACTATCCAGCCGCCCTTATTGGAGAGAGAGTGGGCGTGTGTGCGTGTGCATGCACGGGCGTGCATGCAATGTTCCCCCTAAGGTGCACCACCGTGCGGCCGCGCACCATTTGTGAGGTCCTGCGCAAGCTGCTCATCATTTGTTGCCACTGAAGAAGCTACCGCACTTGCAAATTTAAAGGGACCGCACACCCAAAATAAAATTAGAGGGAACTTTGGTGTGCGCATGTGTATGTGTGCACGTGTGTGTGTGCGCGCGTGCGTGTGTGTGTGCGTGTGTGTGTGTGCGTGTGTGCGTGTGTGTGTGTGTGTGCGCGTGTGCGTGCGTGTGCGTGTGTGTGTGCGCATGTGCGTGTGTGTGTGTGCACGTGTGTGTGTGTGTGCGTGCGCGTGTGTGCGCATGTGTGTGTGTGTGCACGTGTGTGTGTGCGCGTGAGTGTGTGTATATGATTACGGTCATGCTCTGCAATGGTGCCCTCCATAATCAAAGGGCCGACTGATACTCGTTGCCCAGGATGAGAATGTAAAGAATGGCTGAATGGGTGGAGTATTGGATGGCATCCAGGCCATGTGGAACCATCCCCCAGCGTGAGAGGAGAGGGGAAATTGGGAGGGAAAGAGGTCTGAAAGAGAAAAGGTCTTCGAGGAGGAATAGGTCAGTGCAAATTTCACTCTTTCTGTCTACTTATACAGAGTCTACCACGGAATATTCCAGTCACCGTTATCTCTCAGGCTTTCTGCTATTCCTGTCAGAAGAGGAATGGACAGGAGCCGGAGAGTTCATCGACCTCAGAGGAATCTCCCGAAGACAATGAATTTTTTGTGCAGGAGTCCCGATTGAGACGGAGACCGAACCTTAAAATTTTCGGAATTGTATGTAACCGTTTATTTATAAGATTAACAAAAGTTGCTTGTCAGAAAGTTCAAGTGAAATGCTTGTCCTTGTGATGCAGACTGAACATCTCCTGCATCTTGTAAGCTGAAGTGTTCAAAGCTCTCACTAACTTAAGATATGAACCATTTTTTGATGGATGAGGGACAGGGTTATAATGACTGACTCATGTGCTTGGCCTACTGCCGATGTGAAAAGAGTCCAAGTAGATTCACAGAATCACAGAAACCCCACAGTGCAGATAGAGGCCATTTCGGCCCATCGAGCCTGCACCGACACATATCCCACCCGATCCCCGTAACCCCTACACCAACACCAACACATATCCCACCCTATCCCTGTAACCCCACGTATTTAATCCCCCTAACACTAAGGGTCAATTTATCATAGCCAATCAACCTAACCCGCACATCTTTGGACTGTGGGAGGAAACCGGAGCACCCGGAGAAAACCCACGCAAACACGGGGAGAATGTGCAAACTCCACACAGACAGTCGCCTGAGGCCGGATTCGAACCCGGGTCCCTGGTGCTGTGAGGCAACAGTGCTAACCACTATGCCACCGTGCTGCCCAATTCAATTCTTACTGAATGTGGCCACACAGCACAACACTGACCCTATTTGCACTGATTGGTGATCTAGCAAAGAGAGTGCCTTGGGTCCAAGCCATACTGTAACCAAGAAAAAGTAAGAATGATCTAAAATCTGGTCCACAATACAATGGTTAATGTCCTGTGATAATCGATAGGGGCAGTGCGAGGTGATGCAATGGTGTGATCTGAGCCACATCTGGGTATAATTGTGACCTTTTTCTCCTCGCACGTTTCTATCATTTTCTTCATTCTCCTGTACTCTTGCTATAGTGCACCTGTTCCCTGGTGAAGGCCACGGGGTGGAGATCGGCTGCTGGGCCGTCGCCAATGTCAGTGTGGCTGAGTTTCCCACTTTTTCCCCTGGTCCCCTGGAGGGGAGCTCCTGACCTGCGCTCCACACCTCTCCGGGACAGCACGGTTAAAGTAGGGAACATACGACGTGGGGCAATTCGTGGACACAAACACACACCCCTGCTGCTGCGTGCTGCAGCTTGTCAGGGTGGGGATGTATCCAGGCCCACACTCAATCTTAAGGTTGCTGCAGAAATCACATCAGTGTTTGACTTGCCCCTCTTACACCTGGGGTGGGTCATTTTGACTTTGGTTGAGAGTGTAAAACGAGCGATATCTATTGGCTTTCAATCGACATGAAAATCGAGACAGCTGTATAACGGGCATCTGAATCGATATCACCTGTTTTACACTGTCATCCAAAGTTAAAATTACCCCTAGCAAGTTTACTATAATTATATTTCAACTTATAAAGCATGCTTGGCAGTATGAGCAGGTATAGGTGTGTCTGATCAAGATATCCTATTAAAAAGGCATCACCACTTCAGTTATTCCCACATTCTCTGTGTCTCTTAAATGTCTTTAATTTCCTTTATTGTGCATCTTCCTAACCCCTCTCATGTTAATGTTATTTCAGCCATTTAACCATCTCCCATTTTCCTTTCAATCACTCTACGGACACGTCCCCTCTTGTCGAGCGTGTGCATGTTTCCCTCTCTTCTTCCCTTTGTTCTGTTTTTCCTAAAAAGCTGTTCATCTGTCATTTCTTTCCAGCTCTGATGTAGCGTCCACACCTGAAATGCTAACTGGTCCGTGATGTAAAAAGACTACTAAGCACTTGGTTTGAGTATAAAACAAGGCTTTAATCAACTGTTTCACAACCATGAGATTCTAGTTACATCACTAGTTCCTGGTTACAGAAACATCCTGAGCAAGCTGGGCCCACGCCCGAGTATTTATACTCCTTGGACGGCGCCACCAGCTGGCCGCCCAGTGTTACTTCATGAGTCATTTCTTCATGAATGATAAGACTCATGACAGTCCGTTTTCTCAACAGCTGCTGACTGATCTGCTGAATGATTCCAGCTTTTTTCTGTTTTCATTTCAGATTTGCAGCAGTTTTAGTTTCTTTTTTGCTTCTCCAACCTCCTGACCACAAGGCCCCCCCCCCCGCCGCCCACCGTGAATTATATGTCACCCAGAATACCGCAGCCTTTGTTCTTACTCGCAGAAAGGCCTGAATCCCCCATTATCCCTGCCTTTGCCAAACTCCACAGGTTACCTGAAGCTCAGAGGATTGATTAAGAATTTCACCTTCTTCTTCAAATCCCTCCATGTCTCCATCCCTGCCTGACTCAGCCATTTCTTCCAGCTGGGTCTCTGCGCATTCTCCACTCCTCCATCACTGGCCTACTGCTCATTCCCCATTCCCTCTTTTCCACCATTGGTCACCACTCCTTGAGTGACTAGGCACCCATCTTTTGGAACACCCTCCCTAAAATCTCCTCCTTGCCACCTCCCTTTCGGACTTCAAAAGCCACCTGAAGAACACCCTGTTTGTATACGCTTCCGCCAGCCCCTCTCTTCCCTTTCTCATAGAAACAGAGAAGATAGGAGCAGGAGTAGGCCATTCGGCCCCTCGAACCTGTTCTGCCATTCAATGAGATCATGGCTGATCATCCAAACTCAGTACCCTGTCCCTGCCTTCTCCCCATATCCCTTGATCCCTTTAGCCTTAAGAAATATATCCAACTCCTTCTTGAATATATTTAATGAATTGGCCTCTACTGCCTTCTGTGGTAGAGAATTCCACAGGTTCACCACTCTCTAGGTGAAGAAATTCCTCCTCATCTCAGTCCTAAATGGCTTACCCCTTATCCTTAGACTGTGACCCCTGGTTCTGGACTCCCCCGCCATCAAGAACATCCTTCCTGCATCTAGTCTGTCTAGTCCTGTTAGAATTTTATAAGTTTCAATGAGATCCCCTCTCATTCTTCTAAACTCTAGCGAATACAAGCCTAATCGACCCAATCTCTCCTCGTACGTCATTCCTGCCATCCCAGGTATCAGTCTGGTGAATCTTCGCTGCACTCTCTCCATGGCAAGAACATCCTTCCTCAAATAAGGTGACCAAAACTGCACATAATACTCAAGATGTGCTCGCACCAAGGCCCTGTACAACTGTAGCAAGACATCCTTGTTCCTGTACTCGATCCCTCTCGCTATGAAGGCCAACATACCATTTGCCTTCTTAACTGCCTGCTGCACCTGCATGCTTACTTTCAGCGACTGCTGCACAAGGACCCCCAGGTCTCGTTGCACTTCCCCTTTTCCCAATCTATTGCCATTCAGATAATAATCTGTCTTCCTGTTTTTGCCACCGAAGTGGATAACCTCGCATTTATCCACATTATACTGCATTTGCCATGCATCTGCCCAATCACCCAACCTGTCCAAATCATACTGGAGTTTCTCTGCATCCTCCTCTCAGCACACACGCCCACCCAGCTTTGTGTCATCTGCAAACTTGGAGATATTACATCTAGTTCCCTCGTCTAGATCATTAATATATATTGTGAATAGCTGGGGTCCTAGCACCGATCCCTGCGATACCCCACTAGTCACTGCCTGCCACTCGGAAAAAGACCCGTTTATTCCAACTCTTTGCTTCCTGTCTGCCAACCAGTTCTCTATCCAAGACAGTACCTTACCCCCAATCCCGTGTGCTTTAACTTTGCACGCTAATCTCTTATGCAGGACCTTATCGAAAGCCTTCTGAAAGTCCAAATACACCATTGCTACTCAGCGTCCATTCAGTGTATCCACCTGTTAAAATGCTCTGTACCAGAGAAGTGTCAGGAAAGCCGAAGTTGCTTTCTTCTTCTTAGGCAGTCCCTTGGGAACCGAGGATGACTTGCTTCCACATTAAAAATTAGTTCTCAGGTGACTGATGAGTCCAATGCGGGACCTACAGTCTCTGTAACTCCCGGGCAACGATAACAGTACGGCGTTCCGGTCTGTCATTGTTGGGGTTGTCCATGAGGGTCCTGACGATCCAGGTCCCGAACGTCATTTTAAAGGGTGGAAGATGCCTGTGCGTGAATTCTTTTAACGTGGGGTGGCCGTTGCACACCAGCTACCACATGGGCTTGACAGAGCAAGGTCCTGGTCCAATGGCAAGGGGATCCAAGATGATTGGAGGCCAGGCTCTGCTACAATGGCCTAGCACACACACACAAACATACTGCTACTGTCCTCCTCCCTCCTTCCCGTAGGTCCTCTCTGGCTGCCAAACAATTGCAGCATCCGGGACATGTACATGAAAGTGAGCAAGAGCATTCGATGGCAAACACATTAAGATCTGCTGTTCCTCATTTTAAATGGGCTATAACATTAAATATTGCAGTGAAACTTAATAAAGACATTTGATACATGTGGTGCCTATTGCACAAGATTAACTTTTTATACATCCCACATAAATGTGTTGTTTTACATTGTTTATTATTATGTCTAAAATTTAGGGAAGACCCAAGTCTCCATGCACCTTCCGCAGACAGCAAGATTATCAAGGTACGTTGGCTCCAATGATCCCTGTAATTTTTTTGGGGGTGCGCAGCCCCTTTAAGAGTCAACTTGGCTCAACAAATATGTTTTATAGACCCTCCAGCTCGTACTGAACCTGTTAGACTCTCAGCCAGTAAAATGAAGATAGGAGGCACTGATTGTGTAGAGTACCACTAACATCGGAAGGTCTGCCCTTCCTGTTCAAGCAGAGTGCGTAAAGGCAGGCACTTATGAAGCAGATTAAAATGTGATCTCCTGGATCGATTTCGATCGCCTGAGGGGGGGGTCGGAGAGGGATTTCCAGAGCCGTTTTTTTTCCTTTATTGACCCTGGGTTTTTACACTGTTCTTTGGCCTCTCCGAAGAGATTACAGGGCTGCGGGAGGTGGGTGTGAAGTGTCTCGTCGTCATGCTGCAGCCAACATGGGTGTGGGGCAGGCTTGTCTTTTTCTGCCTGTTAAATTCATATGTTCGTATGTTTGTAAAAAATGAAATGGTTTGTACTTTTATTTTACAGCTGAGTTTTGCTGTTCTTCCATATCATTAAAAGCTCATTGGAAACTATTAGAAAATAACAAGCTTGGATTTCCAAACATACCTAAGATATCCATTCCAAATGCATTGCATCATGATATAAAGGTTTAAGCTTTGAAATTTGCACCATCTGATGCAAGTGTACGACTGCTTAATGCATTCATACAAAGTTCCTTGCAGAAGCTCCGGGTCACCTAGCTTGTACTTATATTTGCTCATTGAAGGATGTGAATGCTAAAACAGAGCATGCTTCCATTGTGGGCAGCTGGGGAGTAATTTTGACTGCAGACGATCGTGTCAATCGCACGATATCAGCTCGGCCTCCCGTTAGACACCTCTCCCGATTTTCGAAAAAGGGAGTGGGAACCCTTTTTCAGAACCCTGCTTCAAAACACAACCGAAACCAATTCTGAAGAAGGGTTCCACCCGAAACATTAACTTGTCTTTTTTCTCTTCAGATGATGACTAGCTTGATGTGCATATGTACTATTTTCTGGGGGGGGGGTTTACATAGAATGCACAGCACGGAAAACAGACCATTCGGCCCAACTGGTCTATGTCAACTGGTTTATGCTACACACGAGACTCTTCCCACCCCTCTTCATCTCACCCATATCAGCATATCCTTCTCTCCCTTTCTCCCTCATGTATTTATCTAGCTTCCCCTTAAATGCATCTATGCTATTCACCTCAACTACTCCTTGTAGTAGCGAGTTCCACACTCTAATGACTCTCTGGGTAAAGAAGTTTCTCCTGAATTCCCTACTGGATTTTTTTTGTTGCAGTTTCCCATTGTTGGCATACCTTTCTTTTGGAGAAGCCTGCTTTAATCTAGGCCTATTCAAACCTTAAACCCAAGCAAATTCGGTGTTTATCTGGAGCAGCCTCCAGCACCAGGATCCATTTTGTTTTTTGAGAAATTTATGGTGCTGGGATAATCTAGCTGGAAACCTGATTCCAAATGGTAGTCATGGCAATGTTAGCAAGAGATCAGAGCAACAACATAGATTATTCTTTCAAAAGGAACCACTGGAAGTGGAAAATAAATGAGCACAAATTGTTCAGTCAGAGTCCATGCATCAAATAGTTAGCGTTAGTCATTTTAATTATAGAGTGAGCTGGTTTAAAGGGGCACTGGCTTTGGAAATAAAACGGGAACTTTCAGCATTTGTGTGCAGATGTAACGCAATGGCCCTGAATTTCCGATTGGAGACTTCCTGCGGGCAGATGCCTCCAATCAGCAAAAAATTCTACGAACTGGTTCCGTAGATACCGAGGTTTCCGATCCTGGGCCTCTCCTCCTGGAAATGCGCAGAGGCCCACGTATCCCAGGGGCCCATGCAGTTCACAAGCGCCCCTGGGATCACATGGGCCAGCTCAACCAATGGAAGAAGGGATTCCCCATTCATACATTTGACAGTTCTGTACGCCCGGAACTATCAAAAGTATGAATGGGGATGACTGCACAAATGCGCCAACACACTGAAATAAATAACGAAAAATCGTTACATATATTTAATTAAATATGTTAAACAAAAATTTAATTTTTTGAAAAATGTTTATATGTTTCAACGGGGCTTAATATATACTTACCTTATAGAAACATGGAAGATAGGAGCAGGAGTAGGCAATTCGGCCCCCCAAGCCTGTTCCGCCATTTAATGAGATCAGAGCTAATCAACCAAATTCAGTACCCTGTCCCTGCTTTCTCCCCATATCCATTGGTCACTTTAGCCTTAAGAAATATATCTAACTCCTTCTTGAATATATTTAATGAATTGGCCTCAACTGCCTTGTGTGGCAGAGAATTCCACAGGTTCACCACTCTCTGGGTGAAGAAATTTCTCCTCATTTCTGTCCTAAATGGCTTACCCCTTATCCTTAGACTGTGATCCCTGGTTCTGGACTCCCCCGCCATCGGGAACATCCTTCCTGCATCTAGTCTGTCTAGTCCTGTTAGAATTTTATAAGTTTCAATGAGATCCCCTCTCATTCTTCTAAACTCTAGCGAATATAAGCCTAATCGACCCAATCTCTCCTCATACGTCATTCCTGCCATCTCAGGTATCAGTCTGGTGAATCTTCACTGCACTCTCTCCATGGCAAGAACATCCTTCCTCAGATAAGGCGACCAAAACTGCACACAATACTCAAGGTGTGGTCTCACCAAGGCCCTGTACAACTGCAGCAAGACATCCTTGCTCCTGTACTCGAATCCTCTCGCTATGAAGGCCAACATACCATTTGCCTTCTTAACCGCCTGCTGCACCTGCATGCTTACCTTCAGCGACTGGTGCACAAGGACGACACCCAGGTCTCGTTGCACTTCCCCTTTTCCCAATCTATTGCCGTTCAGATAATTTATCCACATTATACTGCATTTGCCATGCATCTGCCCAATCACCCAACCTGTCCAAATCACACTGGAGTTTCTCTGCATCCTCCTCACAGCACACACGCCCACCCAGCTTTGTCTCTTCTGCAAACTTGGAGATATTACATCTAGTTCCCTCGTCTAGATCATTTATATATATTGTGAATAGCTGAGGTCCTAGCACTGATCCCTGCGGTACTGCCTGCCACTCAGAAAAAGACCCGTTTATTCCAACTCTTTGCTTCCTGTCTGCCAACCAGTTCTCCATCCAAGACAGTACCTTACCCCCAATCCCATGTGCTTTAACTTTACACGCTAATCTCTTATGTGGGGCCTTATCGAAAGCCTTCTGAAAGTCCAAATACACCACATCCACTGGTTCTCCCTTATCTATTCTACCAGTTACATCCTCAAAAAATTCCGGTAGATTAGTCAAGCATGATTTACCTTTTGTAAATCCATGTTGACTTTGTCCGATCCTGTCACTGTTTTCCAAGTGCTCTGCTATTACATCTTTTATAATGGACTCTAGCATTTTCCCCACTACCGATGTCAGGCTCACCGGTCTATAATTCCCCGTTTTCTCTCTACCACCTTTTTTAAATGGTGGGGTTACATTAGCTATCCTCCAATCCATGGGAACTGTTCCATTTTGGAAGATGACCAGCAATACATCTACTATTTCTAGGGCCACTTCCTTAAGTACCCTAGGATGTAAATTATTAGGCCCTGGGGATTTATCGGCCTTCAATCCCGTCAATTTCCCTAACACCATTTCCCTACAAATACTGATTTCATTCAATTCCTCCCTCTCATTAGACCCTATGTTCCCCGACCTCTCTGGGAGGTTTTTTGTGTCCTCCTTTGTGAAGACAGAACCAAAGTATATGTATTTAAATGGTCTGCCATTTCTTTGTTCCCCATTATAAATTCCCCTGATTCTGACTGCAAGGGACCTACGCCTGAGTTCACCAATCTTTTTCTCTTCACACATCTATAGAAGCTTTTACAGTCAGTTTTTATGTTCCCTGAAAGCTCACTCTCATAATCTATTTTCCCCCTCTTAATTAATCCCTTTGTCCGCCTTTGCTGGATCCTAAACTGCTCCCAATCCTCAGGTTTGCTGCTTTTTCTGGCCAAATTATATGTCCTCTCCTTGGATCATATGCTATCCATAATTTCCCTTGTTAGCCACGGTTGAGTCACCTGTTTTGTTTTATTTTTATGCCAAACAGGGATGAACAAATTCTGTAGTTCTTCCATGCGATCTTTAAATGTTTGCCATTGCCTATCCACCGTCAACCCTTTAAGTAACATTTCCCAATCCATCCTAGCCAACTCATGCCTCATACCATCATAATTTCCTTTATTTAAATTCAGGACCCTAGTCTCTGAGTCAACTACTTCACTCTCCATCTTAATGAAGAATTCATTCATATTATGATCGCTCCTCCCCAAGGGGCCTCGCACAACAAGATTGCTAATTAATCCTTTCTCATTACATAATACCCAGTCTAAGATGGCCTGATCTCTAGTTGGTTCCTCGACATATTGGTCCAGGATACCATCCTGTATACACTCTAGGAATTCCTCCTCCACAGTATTGTTACTAATTTGGTTAGCCAAATCTATATGTAGATTAAAGTCACCCATGATAACGGCTGTGCCCTTATTGCACGCATCTCTAATTTCCCGTTTAATGCCATCCCCAACCTTAGCATTACTGTTTGGGGGTCTGTATACAACTCCCTCTAATGTTTTCTGCCCCTTGGTATTTCTCAGCTCTGCCCATTCAGATTCCACATCATCAAAGCTAATATCCTTCCTTACAATTGTATTAATCTCCTCTTTAACCAGCAATGCTACCCCACCTCCTTTTCCTTTTTTCCTGTCCTTCCTGAATATTGAATACCCCTGGATGTTGAATTCCCAGTCTTGGTCACCCTGGAGCCATGTCTCCATAATCCCAATTATATCATATCTGTTTACATCTATTTGCGCAGCTACTTCATCCACCTTATTACGAATGCTCCTCGCATTAAGACACAAAGCCTTCAGGCTAGATTTTTTAACACTCTTAGTCCTTTTAGAATTATTATTTACTGTGGCCCTGTTTGAGTTACGCCCTTGATTTATCTGCCTTCCACTTTTGCTTTTCCCCTTCCTGTCTTTTGTTTCGATCCTTGCTTTCCTTTCCTCTGTCTCCCTGCACAGGTTCCCAACCCCCTACCATTTTAGTTTAAACCCTCCCCAACAGCACTAGCAAACACGCCCCCTAGGACATCAGTTCCAGTCTCACCCAGGTGCAAACCGTTCAGTTTGTACTGGTCCCACCTCCCCAGAACCGGTTCCAGTGTCCCAGGAATTTGAATCCCTCCCCCTTGCACCATTCCTCTAGCCACGTATTCATCTGAAATATCCTTCTATTTGTACTCTGACTAGCATGTGGCACTAGCAGCAATCCTGAGATTACTACCTTTGAGGTCCTATTTTTTAATTTACCTCCTAACTCCCTATATTCAGCTTTTAGGTCCTCATCCCGTTTTTTACCCACATCGTTGGTACCTATATGCACCATGACAACTGGCTGTTCACCCTCCCCCTCCTCCGCCCCGAGACATCCTTGATCCTTGCACCAGGGAGGCAACATACCATCCTGGAGTCTCGTTTGCGGCCGCAGAAACACCTATCTATTCCCCTTACAATAGAATCCCCTATCACTATAGCTCTCCCGCTCTTTTTCCTCCCGTCCTGTGCAGCAGGACCACCCATGGTGCCAGGAAGTTGGCTGCTGCTGCCTTCCCCTGATAAGCCATCTCCCTCAACAATATCCAAAGTGGTATATCTGTTTGAAAGGGGGATGGCCACAGGGGACCCCTGCACTACCTGCCTGCGCCTACTATTCTGCCTGGTGGTCACCCATTCCTTTCCTGCCTGTGCAGCCTTTACCTGCAGTGTGACCATCTCCCTAAACGTGCTATCCATGATGTCCTCAGCATCGCGAATGCTCCAGTATGTATCCATTCACAGCTGCAGCACCACAATGCGGTCTGTCGGCAGCTGCAGCTGGATACACTTCCCGCACACATGGTCGTCAAGGACACAGGAAGTGTCCCTGATTTCCCACATAGTGCAGGAGGAGCATACCACGGGGCCGAGCAATTGGACAGGGTTTTTAATTTATAAGTGAGTGATAAAATCTTATATTTCTATTTTTTTTAACTCTTATGCTGGTGCTTTTACCAGGCATAAGAATTCTATGGCCTTTCAGCGGGCAGAAGTTGAGCAAATAGCGCAACTCTCCACCCGCAGAGGCACTTTTCTTGGGCGTGCGGATGATCTGTCAATGACAGATCGCACGTTCCGGGTTTCAGCGCATGCACTTCGCATGCCTAAACCCGGAACTTGCGCGGCCCCTACGGGCGCGTACACACCTCGTACGCACCCATGGGGGTCAGAAGTTCAGGGCCATTATTATTAATGACATTGAAACAGACAATTAAAAATTAATTTTGCCAAATGCTTTTTTTGTGAAGACTGTGCCCCCTTTAACCCGCACTTCTTCAAAATACTGGCTTTAAGAGTGTAACCACCCTAAATGATTTCAGAGGTCCTTCAAAACCTCTGGAGATAATGACAAAAGGTTGAAAACGTCCGCTGTGATTATACTTCAGGTTATTGAGCCTCCAGTAATTAATTTGAAATTTGAGGAGTGTCCATTGAAGTATGCATAATGACTTTGCCAACAAGGTATTTGTTGTAATCTACAGCAGGCAAGAAGTTGTCAGGTTTTTTAACCTGGTGCAATCTGCCCAACATTCTGAAGGTTCCTTCCCGCCACAGAAATAAAGATCACCACCACGCTTGCCATCAGCTGTTGGTGGGACGTGCAAGATTTCTTTTCCAACGACATTATGCCAGTCATGTTCTTTATTTTGTGCTTTTTTAAAAATTACTTTTGTGTTAACTGACAGAATGAGCAGAGTGACGACATAATGGGTTGGGATGAAAAGAAGGGTGGCAGATTGCACATTGTGTTCGCTGCTCCTGGCATATTGTGAGTTCTCCGGTACATTAACGGATATGCGTCCCCCCCATTGTCTTGCGCTACTAACATCTGAACTCCCCGTTCCCGTCCTCCAACGTATTTAGATGAAGATTTGTCAGATGTCAGCAGTACCAAGATGGAACCCCTTAATTCCATGAACGGCTGCGATCCTCTGAGTATAGCGGTAAGTAACTTTGACAGCTATTTATAACCCGCTCTCGACGCATTTCACTTGTCTGTCGTGTTAACCCTTTGAGGAGTATTCTGGCATCCAAACAAAGAGACAACGGGTGGAGAAATGTTCTGTTTGAACTGCCAGAGAGAGAAAAAAAAATATTGAATGGGAATCACTGGTCTGTGTCCCATCCTGGCTGCTTGGAGTCAGTCGCGTTTGGCGAGGCAGCCCAAGAGCTGGATAAAATCTGTAAACTGTGGAGAGAATTCAGTCGACGGAAATTTTCCCCTGGGGATTCTCCCGATCGGATGCAGTAATTTTGGCGGAAAATCAACGGGAATGCCGGATACCAATTGACATGAATCAGTCATTCATGAAAGAAAGACTTATGAAATAATACTGAGCAGCCTGCGGGTGGCGCTGTCCAGGGAGAGTATAAATACTCAGGCACGGGCCCAGCTTGCGCAGGACATTCTTAACAGGAACTAGTGAAGGACACAACTAGACCTCCATGTTGTAAAACAGTTGATTAAAGCTTTGTTTAACGCTTAGACCAAGTGCCTAGTAGTTTTCATACACCACCAATGTTCCCATTAAGCTGTGCGGCCGTGCGTGGCCGTGCCGCGGTCTGGAGGTCCCGCACAGGCCGATCACCGGGTTTTCAATGGGGCTCCACAGAGCGCTGCCGCCATTCAACGCCCCTCCCCTTCAATTAAAGGGGAGGGCCGCGGCGCACTCTGCAGGGCCTCCGATGGCCCCAACGAGGCCACCAGGGCGGCGTGGTGCCATGGCAGCAGCCTGGCGCAGAGACGCGGTGCCGGGCTGCGCGATGGCGGCCAGGACCACGCCACGTCCCACCACGGAGCAATTAAAACAATTAAATGGCGGGACCAGTCGCGGCCCGCACCTGCCCTTTAAATACCGCCCCACAAGCGGAGGTCGGCCCGGCTCGCGACCCGTGAGGCTGGCGCTGACATCGCCCGCGGCAGCCTCGTGGGGTGCGGACGAATTTCTGCCGCGGGGCGGTAAGGGGACGCGACGCACAGCGATGACGTCATCACTGGAGGCATGGCGGCCCGGGGCGCTACCGGCGGGGGCACGGCGCTATCAGATAGCGCCTCAGCAACACCCCGCCGAATTTCGCACGAGGCTCTTTTTTCACCCCCTCCCCGTGGGCGATAACCTCTTTGCATCCCATTAGCACCCCCTGGAGGCGGTAATGGCAGGCGCAAAGGAGCCGAATTTCACCCCCTAATGTTTTATTGTTGGTGTTAGGACCCCCAGACTAATGCAGTACATAGGAAGCCCAGGATTATTTTTTATTACCTGCTTGTTAGTTTCTGTTCTAGTTTATGTGAATCACAGGAACGCACCCTCAGGCAATCTAGGAAAATGGGCAACAATGAAAGCCAACAAGCAATTATTAGTTGCTTCACAGTGACATTTCATTTATACTCTCCACTCTTTGCTGTGCCATTTCCCTCCTCTATTTTGACCTCACAGTCCTCTTCCATCTGCATTAGGTTTTATTATGAACACAGGGCAGGGTGAAGAGATGAACTTCGGTATAAAAACTGCATAATGCAACCACTTCTGTTGTCGTGGTGACCCAAAATAAACATTGCTGACTTTACCAAATGCTTTGGCAACCAACCTGATGAGCTGTTTTGGAGTGGAAGTAAAACTGCTGTGCGAGTCAAAGAGAGCATTTTTATTTGCTAAAAGGAATGTGTTGTGCACAAAGCGAAATGGCAGCTGTTGCCCATATTCCCCTCATGTAGGCAAGGGTGGTGCTCGTGTCTTACCCGGTGATTTTACTTACACTAAGCATTGTGAATAGCAACTATGGAGAATTAAAAGCCGAAAGAGAACAATTGAAAGAGAGAGGTGAATGGAAGGGGTGAAACGATGAAAGGGATGCGTGTGCCCTTTTTCATTTGAACTGATCCTATGGACCGTGAGACCCCAAGTTGAACTAGAAAGGTAAGGTTTTGCCGGCTGCTTTGTCTGCTGGCCATCATGCACTTGAGTCGTTAGTCACGGTAGCTATCTCGAGAAAACTCGTTCCCAGTTGCGCTTCAGTCATTAGAAGGTTTACTCGTCCAAGAGATGGGCATCCCACCCAACCTGAAATAGAAACATAGAAGATAGGAGCAGGAGTAGGCCATTCGGCCCCTCGAGCCTGCTCCACCATTCAATGAGATCATGGCTGATCATCCAAATTCAGTACCCTGTCCCTGCCTTCTCCCCATATCCCTTGATCCCTTTAGCCTTAAGAAATATATCCAACTCCTTCTTGAATATATTTAATGAATTGGCCTCTACTGCCTTCTTTGGCAGAGAATTCCACAGGTTCACCACTCTCTGGGTGAAGAAATTCCTCCTCATCTCTGTCCTAAATGGCTTACCCCTTATCCTTAGACTGTGACCCCTGGTTCTGGACTCCCCGACCATCGGGAACATCCTTCCAGCATCTAGTCTGTCTAGTTCTGTTAGAATTTTATAAGTTTCGATGAGATCCCCTCTCATTCTTCTAAACTCCAGCGAGTACAAGCCCAATCAACCCAATCTCTCCTCATACGTCATTCCTGCCATCCCAGGTATCAGCCTGGTGAATCTTCGCTGCACTCCTTCCATGGCAAGAACATCCTTCCTCAGATAAGTTGACCAAAACTGCACACAATACTCAAGATGTGGCCTCACCAAGGCCCTGTACAACTGCAGCAAGACATCCTTGTTCCTGTACTCGAACCCTCTCGCTACGAAGGCCAACATGCTATTTTCCTTCTTAACCGCCTGCTGCACCTGCATGCTTACTTTCAGCGACTGGTGCACAAGGACACCCAGGTCTCGTTGCACTTCCCCTTCTCCCAATCTGTTGCCATTTAGATAATAATGTGCTTTCCTGTTTTTGACACCAAAGTGGATAACCTCGCATTTATCCACGTTATATTGCATCTGCCATGCTTCTGCCCAATCACCCAACCTGTCCAAATCATACTGGAGTTTCTCGGCATCCTCCTCACAGCACACACGCCCACCCAGCTTTGTGTCGTTTGCAAACTTGGAGATATTACATCTAGTTCCCTCGTCCAGATCATTAATATATATTGTGAATAACTGGGGTCCAAGGACCGATCCCTGCGGTACCCCACTAGTCACTGCCTGCCACTCGGAAAAAGACCCGTTTATTCCAACTCTTTGCTTTCTGTCTGCCAACCAGTTCTCTATCCAAGTCAATGATCTGAATTGATCCATTTCAAAAGAATTCATTCAATATCCATATTTGGGCTGAAATGCATCAGATTGAGCCCTGCCTCTCCCAATGAAAGAACGTGTAGACAATGGCAACATTCTACCTTTGTGTCCTTCATTGTTCCACTAATGTCTCACCCATATGGTCATTCTTCATTGTGTCCGCTTGGAGTGTTGGCAGGGTATTTGGCCATGGGCACTAGAGTTGATCCTGCTTCTGTTCTCACCTGACATCCACACACAAGCACTTTCTAGATGAAGAGTCAGTGGATAATGACCAGGAGCTGGAGGTCTGCCGAATTGCTTTTTTCTCAGTTATCCTGAAAACACTGGTTTCAATTGTAATGTTGCCACCTCAACCTGCTTGAGATTAGCTAACCAGACATCAAACCTTAGACCGCCCCCCCACACCCCCCCCTGCCCCCCGCCCCTGGTCTGTTTGACTTATTACTGCTGACGTAAGAAAACTACTAGGCACTTGGTCTAAGCGTTAAACAAAGCTTTAATCAACTATTTTACAACATGGAGGTCTAGTTGTGTCCTTCACTAGTTCCTGTTAAGAATGTCCTGCGCAAGCTGGGCCCGTGCCCGAGTATTTATACTCTCCCTGGACAGCGCCACCCGCAGGCCGCTCAGTTGATTCATGTCAACCGCCTTGGGACATTTTACTACATTAAAGTTGTTCAGTAAATGCAAGTTGTTGTTGTTGTTGCTGTTGTACCAGAACAAGCAACGCATTTAGCCACTGGCCAAAAATAATCCCTTTAAAACAATGTTCCCATTAGCCAAGTGTTCTTTAACCAATGTGAACAATAGAACTAACTTCTCATTAAAAACATAAGACCACACAGCTTTCCAGGAGCAATGACTCATTCGGGATTAAATGGTGCACCTCAGAGAGTTTCCAGACCCTGTTCTTTGTGTTATAGCAAACACTGAGACCGCGATTCCCCAGCGTCATGTCAACTACCCCCGAACCACCTTGCAACGATTCAATTCTACGAAGGACCAGAGAAGAAGATCAGGAAATGCCACACAGAAGGTAAGACAGGTGCCATTATTAGATACAAAAGCAAAATACTGCGGATGCTGGAAATCTGATATAAAAAACAGAAAATGCTGGAAACACTCAGCAGGTCAGGCAGCGCCCGTGGAGAGAGAAACAGAGTTAACGTTTCAGGTCGTTCTGACGAAGGGTCATCGACCTGAAACGTTAACCCTGTTTCTCTCTCCACAGATGCTGCCTGACCTGCTGAGTATTACCAGCATTTTCAGTTTTTATTGCCATTATTAGATAGCTGGCAAGAGACATCCAAAGGCATCATTGACCATTCTTTTATACAAATTGTTCCTGCTGAATGGGTAACAGTACACTACCACCACCGTATGACTAATCACATTCAATTCTTGTTACTGTATTCAAAAAGACAGCAACAAACCACAACAAATACAGGCCCCTTGTATCCTTGCTACACACAAATGGAGCTGGTACCAGAACCGTACAATCACGGGCCTGCTACATGCTGATACCCCAACCCTAGATCGATTGCCTTGGGTCTTATCACTGACACCTGCCATAGAGACTACTAAGTCTTAAAGAGATGTTCCAGCATACTGAGAGGGTTAAAAGACCCCTTTTAATTCGCTCCATTTTGCCCTATTTACTCCTTCTTTCTCATGCTTCAAGCTCATTTGAACATTATTTAACCTTCCCTTTCCCAACCCTTTTGGTTCCTTATGCCATCGTATGTCATTTTTCTTTCACAAAACCTTGCAACCGTAGAACTCTTCACCTCCCTGAGTCAACCCTTCCACCGACAATCCCAACTGTGGAACTCCTCACCTCCCACATCAAACCTTCCACCGACAATCCCAACTGTGGAACTCCTCACCTCCCACAGTCAACCCTTCCACCGACAATCCCAACTGTGGGACTCCTCACCTCCCACATCAACCCTCCCACCGACAATCCCAACTGTGGAACTCCTCACCTCCAACATCAACCCTCCCACTGACAATCCCAACTGTGGAACTCTTCACCTCCCTGAGTCAACCCTTCCACCGACAATCCCAACTGTGGAACTCCTCACCTCCCACATCAACCCTCCCACCGACAATCCCAACTGTGGAACTCCTCACCTCCCACATCAACCCTTCCACCGACAATCCCAACTGTGGAACTCCTCACCTCCCACATCAACCCTTCCACCGACAATCCCAACTGTGGAACTCCTCACCTCCCACATCAACCCTTCCACCGACAATCCCAACTGTGGAACTCCTCACCTCCCTGAGTCAGCCCTTCCACCGACAATCCCAACTGTGGAACTCCTCACCTCCCACATCAACCCTTCCACCGACAATCCCAACTGTGGAACTCCTCACCTCCCACAGTCAACCTTCCACCGACAATCCCAACTGTGGAACTCCTCACCTCCCACAGTCAACCTTCCGCCGACAATCCCAACTGTGGAACTCCTCACCTCCCACATCAACCCTTCCACCGACAATCCCAACTGTGGGACTCCTCACCTCCCACATCAACCCTCCCACCGACAATCCCAACTGTGGAACTCCTCACCTCCCACATCAACCCTCCCACCGACAATCCCAACTGTAGAACTCTTCACCTCCCTGAGTCAACCCTTCCACCGACAATCCCAACTGTGGAACTCCTCACCTCCCACATCAACCCTTCCACCGACAATCCCAACTGTGGAACTCCTCACCTCCCACATCAACCCTTCCACCGACAATCCCAACTGTGGAACTCCTCACCTCCCACATCAACCCTTCCACCGACAATCCCAACTGTGGAACTCCTCACCTCCCACATCAACCCTTCCACCGACAATCCCAACTGTGGAACTCCTCACCTCCCACAGTCAGCCCTTCCACCGACAATCCCAACTGTGGAACTCTTCACCTCCCACATCAACCCTTCCACCGACAATCCCAACTGTGGAACTCCTCACCTCCCACAGTCAACCCTTCCATCGACAATCCCAACTGTGGAACTCCTCACCTCCCACATCAACCCTTCCACCGACAATCCCAACTGTGGAACTCCTCACCTCCCACATCAACCCTTCCACCGACAATCCCAACTGTGGAACTCCTCACCTCCCACAGTCAACCCTTCCACCGACAATCCCAACTGTGGAACTCTTCACCTCCCACATCAACCCTTCCACCGACAATCCCAACTGTGGAACTCCTCACCTCCCACAGTCAACCCTTCCACCGACAATCCCAACTGTGGAACTCCTCACCTCCCACAGTCAACCTTCCGCCGACAATCCCAACTGTGGAACTCCTCACCTCCCACATCAACCCTTCCACCGACAATCCCAACTGTGGAACTCCTCACCTCCCACAGTCAACCTTCCGCCCACAATCCCAACTGTGGAACTCCTCATCTCCCACATCAACCCTTCCACCGACAATCCCAACTGTGGAACTCCTCACCTCCCACAGTCAACCTTCCGCCGACAATCCCAACTGTGGAACTCCTCACCTCCCACATCAACCCTTCCACCGACAATCCCAACTGTGGAACTCCTCACCTCCCACATCAACTCTTCCACCGACAATCCCAACTGTGGAACTCCTCACCTCCCTGAGTCAACCCTTCCACCGACAATCCCAACTGTGGAACTCCTCACCTCCCACATCAACCCTTCCACCGACAATCCCAACTGTGGAACTCCTCACCTCCCACATCAACCCTTCCACCGACAATCCCAACTGTGGAACTCCTCACCTCCCTGAGTCAACCCTTCCACCGACAATCCCAACTGTGGAACTCCTCACCTCCCACAGTCAATCCTTCCACCGACATAGCCAACTGTGGAACTCCTCACCTCCCACAGTCAATCCTTCCACCGACAATCCCAACTGTGGAACTCCTCACCTCCCTGAGTCAACCCTTCCATCGACAATCCCAACTGTGGAACTCCTCACCTCCCACATCAACCATCCCACCGACAATCCGAACTGTGGAACTCCTCACCTCCCACATCAACCCTTCCACCGACAATCCCAACTGTGGAACTCCTCACCTCCCTGAGTCAACCCTTCCATCGACAATCCCAACTGTGGAACTCCTCACCTCCCACATCAATCCTCCCACCGACAATCCCAACTGTGGAACTCTTCACCTCCCACAGTCAACCCTTCCAGCGACAATCCCAACTGTGGAACTCCTCCCCTCCCACAGTCAACCCTTCCAGCGACAATCCCAACTGTGGAACTCCTCACCTCCCACATCAACCCTTCCACCAACAATCCCAACTGTGGAACTCCTCACCTCCCACATCAACCCTTCCACCAACATTCCCAACTGTGGAACTCCTCACCTCCCACATCAACCCTTCCACCGACATTCCCAACTGTGGAACTCCTCACCTCCCACAGTCAACCCTTCCACTGACATTCCCAACTGTGGAACTCCTCACCTCCCACAGTCAACCCTTCCACTGACATTCCCAACTGTGGAACTCCTCACCTCCCACATCAACCCTTCCACCGACATTCCCAACTGTGGAACTCCTCACCTCCCACAGTCAACCCTTCCACCGACAATCCTAACTGTGGAACTCCTCACCTCCCTGAGTCAACCCTTCCGCCGACAATCCCAACTGTGGAACTCCTCACCTCCCACATCAACCCTTCCACCGACAATCCCGACTGTGGAACTCCTCACCTCCCACAGTCAACCTTCCACCGACAATCCCAACTGTGGAACTCCTCACCTCCCACAGTCAACCTTCCGCCGACAATCCCAACTGTGGAACTCCTCACCTCCCACATCAACCCTTCCACCGACAATCCCAACTGTGGAACTCCTCACCTCCCACAGTCAACCTTCCACCGACAATCCCAACTGTGGAACTCCTCACCTCCCACAGCCAACCTTCCGCCCACAATCCCAACTGTGGAACTCCTCACCTCCCACATCAACCCTTCCACCGACAATCCCAACTGTGGAACTCCTCACCTCCCACAGTCAACCTTCCACCGACAATCCCAACTGTGGAACTCCTCACCTCCCACAGTCAACCTTCCGCCGACAATCCCAACTGTGGAACTCCTCACCTCCCACAGTCAACCCTTCCATCGACAATCCCAACTGTGGAACTCCTCACCTCCCTGAGTCAACCCTTCCACCGACAATCCCAACTGTGGAACTCCTCACCTCCCACATCAATCCTCCCACCGACAATCCCAACTGTGGAACTCCTCACCTCCCACATCAACTCTTCCACCGATAATCCCAACTGTGGAACTCCTCACCTCCCTGAGTCAACCCTTCCACCGACAATCCCAACTGTGGAACTCCTCACCTCCCTGAGTCAACCCTTCCACCGACATTCCCAACTGTGGAACTCCTCACCTCCCACATCAACCCTTCCACCGACATTCCCAACTGTGGAACTCCTCACCTCCCACATCAACCCTTCCACCGACAATCCCAACTGTGGAACTCCTCACCTCCCACATCAACCCTTCCATCGACATTCCCAACTGTGGAACTCCTCACCTCCCTGAGTCAACCCTTCCACCGACATTCTCAACTGTGGAACTCCTCACCTCCCACATCAACCCTTCCACCGGCAATCCCAACTGTGGAACTCCTCACCTCCCACATCAACCCTTGCATCGACATTCCCAACTGTGGAACTCCTCACCTCCCACAGTCAACCCTTCCGCCGACAATCCCAACTGTGGAACTCCTCACCTCCCTGAGTCAACCCTTCCACCGACAATCCCAACTGTGGAACTCCTCTCCTCCCACAGTAAACCCGCCAACAATCCCAACTGTGGAACTCCTCACCTCCCACAGTCAACACTTCCACCGACAATCCAATCATTTTTAAATCTAATTTTGATGTCACCTGATTCCTACATCTTGACTTTCCTCATCGTTTCTCTTAATTGTTCAATGTTGGTAATGTCCTGCACTGTGGATCTGCACCTCTCACCCAGGCGTACTAAATGATATATTTTTTAACTGGCTGGACAGTGTTACTGAATGTGCCAACATTGGCTTGCTACAGTAGATTTTTTTCCCCCAAGCTTTGAGCAGTAATTAAGTGCGTTTAATAGCCAGTTACTGCTCAATACAGCGCTTTTCAGGAGAGCATTGGCATTCCTTAACTCTGGCTCGATAACACACTCTCATTAAGAAAGTAGAATGACTAAAAGCTGTAAAAGAAGTAGCAACATTTTCCCTCAGATTTGGCATTTGAAAGTATGTTTTTTGTTGAACTTTCTCCCTTTGGTTAATTCCTGTTAACTGCAGACATTTGATCTCATTATAAATTCAAGCTCGAGGACTGTTTTTCGAGCTTAGTTCCAAGCTGAATTTCCCTATCAGGTTAGGATATATTTCCTGCTGAAAATGTGTATTATTGTCTGTACATCATTTTCTTGCGTTCATTTTAGTTCCCACCTGTTTGTTTTTCATTGCCAAATGTACAATATTAAAATAATAATTAGATTTGTATTTATGCTCACATTTATTTCTGTCCATTCAGTATGTAATGAGATGATTTTCTTTCATTGTATTTGTAATGAATATTGCAATTATCAAAGCGAGGAAATGGAACACTTAATTCACTTTTTATTGTCACCCGCTGTCAGGGTCAAGCGCTCCCGAGTGGCGTACAACATGGTTAGATGCAGATTAATACTCTCGTACTCTGCCCCCAACAATTGTGTCTTTCACCTTAGCCCAGACGTGCTGCCTCTCACTGCTCCAGCGTGACGTCCTCGTGCAATGCAAAAACAGAGAATGCCAATTTAGTGCTGCATTGGGCTAAATTATGGCCCCACGTAGATGAGCTGAGACTGCCTCCCGTTCAGTTCAAGTTGGATCCTGACAGGCAGTGGAGAGGGAATGTTCATCCCATCTGGATTCAAGCCTAAATTTCGGGGGGGGCAAATGGACAGTGTATTTAACCCACTGTGCCACCTGAGACTTTCTCATTTAAAAAAATGAATGATCTTTCATTTTGAGTAATTACTATATTTTCATATTTTGTGTAAACATCTGGTCACATCTTGTTCTGAATGTTTTGTTTCCCCCCTTCCCCAGTGCCTATTTGAAGAAATACAGGTAATTTCTCATGTGACTGTCCTGGTTTTCATAACCTGAATTGCCTGTCGCAAATGTCTGTGAGCGTCTCTTGTGTCATGTGCGTGTTTAGTGCTGTGGTAAAGTAATGCTTTTAGTAACGTTTCCCCACGTGAGTTGCATCTTCAGATAGGCCTTTATGGCCTCTATAAACCTGGGCGTGCAGCCGATGCAGTGGCAGAGCTAAGGGTTGGCCTGCTTTGGGGGATGTGGGGGGGATGTTGGGGGTCGGGGGCGAGTGCGTGGGTTGGACACGAGATTTGGCTGATTGGCAGAAAAGGGGGGGACTGAGCTGGGAACTGGGGAATGCCGCCACACCAGGCCTGAAGGCCCAGCGGGGAACCGCACAGCCTCGCAGGCCGTAACCTGGAGCCCAAAGACGGATGGCAGGGTTTCCTGTGGGAGCAAAAATGGAGGCGGACCTCCAAAGCCACGCTGGCCGACCTCAAGGCGATTGCGGAGGTCATGACCCCACCTCCCCCCCACCAAACCGGCTCCGCCACTGAGCCTATGTACCAGTGCGAGAGGTGATTTGCTGTTTTGTCACCGTATGTTAAAGTCTGTACATTGGTTTCCATAGTGCTTGTACACCGAGTGAGTTAGGCTCAAAGTGCAGCAGGAAACAGCTGTCATTTCTGCTGATTCTTATTGTCAAATAGCAACAAGCTATTTTCTTGCTAAAGAAAACATTGCTGTGTGCGCTGGGCCTTTATTGCTGTACAATATTCTACACGTGCTATCTTTAATATATATCAGCCTGGATGTATAGTTAAAAACCATTGAAAAATTGATATTTCTTTTACATTTTCTTGTCACCGTTTTCCCCCCTGTGCCTCCTCCCCTGTAGATGTTGACTCCTTGCTAAGGCAGAGTCCAGCGGACACCAGGTGCCCTACAGTACCTCTTCCCAGTGCTCATTAGTCATGTGTTAACCTTGACAGTGAGTGGAGGCAAGATATTCCATCAGCGTTTCTGGTTTCCAAGTCATTAATTAACGCAATAATTGGAAATGCCACATCTTCTGACCAGGGGCGGCCTGCCTGATCCTCTGTCTGTCACTCCATCACGGCTATTGGGACTGGGAAAGAAATCTGTAAATATACAACGTTCTGTTTACGTCCACTCTGCAAGAAGCATTTTGCCAAAATATTTTGAGAACTTAATTAAATCAGCTGTCAGGCAATGTCGTTGGCATTTGCAGACTGCTCTGCTTTGAAATGCTGCTGTCTCAAAGCAAACATCATAATGAGTTGTGTTGGATATGCGGATGTGCACTATGATCCTGGATGGCTGTCATCGGATTGTAAGGCAGTGACCCAGCCGAGGGCTTTGGATGACCTCATAAACCGTGAGAGCCAAGCTTGAGGAGTTGTCAGTGAAACCCTAAGGTTGGACTAATCCTCTCACAGATATACAATTTTTGAACTTGCAGTTAGGGATAAAGTGTTCTCGCTCAGGCCAACGTCCCCAGCGTCGAAGCTCTGACCACGCTCAATCAGCTCCGATGGAGGGGTCACATCGTCCGCATGCCCGATGCGAGACTCCCAAAACAAGCGCTCTACTCGGAGCTCCGGCACGGCAAGAGAGCCCCAGGTGGGCAGAGGAAACGCTTCAAGGACACCCTCAAAGCCTCCTTGGCAAAAATGCAACATCCCCACCGACACCTGGGAAACCCTGGCCCAAAACCAAACAAAGTGGAGGAGAAGCATCCGGGAAGGCGCCGAACACCTCGAGTCTCTTCGCCGGGAGCAAGCGGAAGCCAAGCGCAGGCAGCGCAAGGAGCGCACGTCAACCCAAGCACCCCACCCACCCGCTCCTTCAACCACCGTCTGCCCCACCTGTGACAGAGACTGTAGGTCCCGCATTGCACTCATCAGTCACCTGAGAACTAATTTTTAGTGTGGAAGCAAGTCATCCTCGGTTCCGAGGGACTGCCTAAGAAGAAGAAGATACAATTTTTATATTGTGGTCAATGCAATTTTGTTCCAACGGTAGTCACTTTTTTTTTATCTCATCAATTAGTGAGATAGGACTTTATAGAGAATCAATTTGTGTCTTTGGACCTTGCTATTTTGGTTGAATTACATGAAGGATTCAGCATCCTCTCTACAATGGGCCCTAACTTGCGGCCTGTACGGGTGTGTACGAGGTGCGTACGCGCCCATAAGGGCCACGCAAGTTCTGGGTTTAGGCATGCGTGGCGCAGGCACGAAAACCCAGAACTTGCGATCTGCCAAGCATTTTCTTGACAGACCCTCCGCGTCCCCGGGAAAAGGGCATCCGCGGGCGGAACCCAGCGAATGCCCATGAAATTCATATGCCTGTAAGAGTTTTAAAAAACAGAAAAATAAATGTTTTCAATAATTTATACATTTAAAAACCTGTGAAGTAAGGTAAGTTCACTTTTAGCCCCTTTAAAACATGCGGGGGAAATTTTAGTGCCCCGAAAAAGTTAGCGCCGCTCTGCCGGAAATTTAGAAGTGCCGCCCCAAGCAGGAGGTGGGCGCTACTGGAAACGCTCTTCCTCCTTGGGGCGCTACTGCTGAAGATCGCGGCGCCACGCGCATCGGCACGTAGTGCCGCGCCACTGCAGGCCTCCTCCCCCCGATTAACGGGGGTGGGCCGAGCACTGCACGCACCGGGGCCCTGCTAGACCACCGGGGAGCGGGGGTGCCGTGAAAACAGCCCGGCACTCAAGAGGAGGGCCAGGCTGAGCGATCGCGGCCAGCACCCCCGAGGAAAAAAGTGAAAGGGGGCAGGTGCTGGAGTCGGCCAAAATAAAAATGGCCGCCCGACACCTGCCCCTTTAAATGCGCGGATGCCGGGAGGGAGCGGCGAGGGGACGGATCTACCCATCCCTTTAAGGCCTGCAAGTTAGGCCTCTCAGTGCCTGGAGAACGGGTGACTTTAGCCCTTGGATTATGCCTGACTTTGCAGTGATGTTGTGATGATGCTGCTGCTCAATATAATATTAAGTACAAAATGGCCCTGGTGGTTCTCTGTTCTCACATGATTTCTCAGCCATCACTTGTTATTCTGTTTTCTGACAGTATAACGGAGGAGGACAATGATAGCATCTGCTGTTACACCTTTGATGCCATACAAATGGAGACAGATGGTAACTTGTGTTTTGTACTAATTTTCTGATTAGCGCCAAGCATTGATAACAGACTCATGCAATTCGTTTTGGAGGTGGAGAGGGAGTGCGTGATCTACATGTTCAGGGTGACTCAGGGTGAATGGAAGTTACGTTGCAGTTACTATAAAGGACTTGTTAGACCCCATTTTGAGTACTACATTCAGGTCTGGGCACAGTACCTCAGGAAGGCGATGGAGGGGGTAGAGCGCAGATTCACCAGCATGTTACCTGGGCTTAAAGAGTTATATAATCAGGACAGGTTGCATGTTTCTTTCCTTGTCCCATTAACATATCCTTCTGCCTTGCACCATCATCCCTTTTGTCTTTTAATCTCTCCTGCCTTCCATCCTATCACAGACCTTCCCTTTTGTTCTTTCCTCCCCGCCCCCCTGCCCCTCCCCCCCTCCCTGCCCCTCCCCCCCCGCCCCTACACTTGCTTAAAAATCTGTTCCATCTCCAACTTTTTCCAGTTCTGACGAAGGGTCATCGACCTGAAACGTTGACTGTTTCTCTCTCCACAGATGCTGTCTGACCTGCTGAATATTTCCTGCATTTTCTGTTTTTATTGCATAGACTAGGCTTGTAATTCCCTTGTGTATAGAAGATTAAGGGGTGGTCTAATTAAGTTGTTTAAGATGATTAAAGGTGTTGATAGGGTAGATGGAGAGAAACGAATTCCTCTGGTGGGGGCAGGGGGAGACCAGAACAAGGGGGCATAACCTTAAAATTAGAGTTAGGCCATTTAGGAGTGATGTCAGGATTCACTTCTTCCCACTAAAAGTCGAGGGAATCTGGAACTCTCTCCCAACAAGCTGTTGCGTCTAGGTCAATGGACAGTTTCAAAACTGAGATTGATAGATTTTTGTTCGGCAATGTTATTAAGGGATATGGAACCAAGGCGGGCAAATGGAGTTAAGATACAGATCAACCATGATCTAATTGAATGGTGGACAGACTCGAGGGGTTGAATGGGGTTGAATGGCCTCCTCCTTTTCCTATGTTCCTAGTGTCTGCTCAGTTCTGCGATATATCGACAAACCACCACAAACTACTAATTGGTCTTATGTTGTGAACCAGATGAATATCAGGACAGGATCTCTCATGGACCACCATCCATCCACTCATCATCATCGTCCCATCAATCCGAAGCTTTAGATTCATGTGAATTAGACCATGTGAACTCCATATTCAGAAAATTCTCCTTGGAAAGGTATGGGTGATTAAATAATGAGTTTTAATAAGTATTCTGAGCATGGCTACTCAACTGTGCAGCACTTTACTTTGGTTATAGATATCTTTGTTTTTTCTACCTTCATTTTCCCCATTTTTTCTTGCATATTTAGCAAGAACAGCAGCTAAGTTAATGGTGTGTGCATTCTCCATGGCTGTTGCCAATGCCTCTCCATTATTGGTGCATTTGCAACGGAAGGATATATTCCAAGCCGGATTTTGGCTGGAGCGGGGCATTCTCACAGCGTGCTCCGTTAGTCAGACTTTTTTCTACACATTTCAGCTCAAAAAGTTTTGCACTGTAGCTTGCTGGGGGTGCGAGCTAATAACGGCGCACGCAAGGGCAACAGGGCATCTGGGACCTTGATGAACAACAGGACAAATAGTGTATCTCCTTAACCAATGAGATTTAAGGATTGGGAAAGAAACAGAGGAACGATGGAGAAGGAGGGTAAATTAGAGTCAAATCAGGTACAGAAAGAAATAAAGAGTGGGAAAGAAAGATTGGATTAAGAGACAGAGAAAAAAGAGACAGAAAGGTAAAGTAATTAAAACATCTTAATTTTGACATTTTAAAAATCTCCAACAACAATTTACCACCTGAACGAATGAGACTCCACAGTTTTAATTGTTCAATTTCTGGGCCAGAGAGGCTGATTGGCAGTCATTCATAATTATCGTGTCATTAAAAATGGTGCTTACACTGTTAATTACCAGACTTAACTTTCTGTGGCAAGTTTAACAGTAATTAATGTGCAAATCCAGCAAGCTCTTAAAAATAATGGGGAGATTAAGGGCGAGATGCCATTTGTGCAAAGCAAAAGGCGGAGCGACGTAAATCAACCAGCAAGTTCTGGAGATTCGCAACTTACAGCATAACATGGTGTCATTTTTCCAGCAAGATCCAGCCCAATAATTAAAATTTTCCTCGTGACTTTTGGTTGAGAACTGGTAAAACCCACTGGGAGTAATTTTGACCTTGTGTGATAGTGTAAAGCGTGTGATAGCCATTGAAGTCAATATAAGTAAAAATGGGGAGGGACATAAAACAGGCTGCCGACTCGCTATCACCCGTTTTACACTATTGCATTGAAGTCAAGCTCTACCCGACTATATCTGAAGCTGGCAAGGTCACGTGTGAGAGATACCACTGTGAGGCAGCCTGTGGTTTTCTTTCTGCCAGTTTGGTTCAGTTGGTAGCACTCTCACTCTCTCTGTGTCAGAACGTTGAGCACTGCAGTACAGTGCTGAAGGAATAATGCATTGTTGGAGATGCCATCCTTTGAGTGAGACAATAAACTGCCTGTTCAGTCAGATGTTAAGTATCATGAGTCACTGAAAGTGAATGTGCAGGTGCAGCAAGCCATTAGGAAGGCAAATGGTATGCTGGCCTTCATTACAAGAGGATTTGAGTACAGGAGTAAAGATGTCTTACTCCAATTATATAGAGCCCTGGTGAGACCACACCTAGAGTACTGTGTACAATTTTGGTCTCCTTATCTAAGGAAGGATATACTTGCCATAGAGGGAGTGCAACGAAGGTTCACCAGACTGATTCCTGGGATGGTGGGACTGTCGTATGAGAAGAGATTTGAGTAAACTAGGCCTGTATTCTCTTGAATTCAGAAGAATGAGAGGGGATCTCATTGAAGCATACAAAATTATTACAGGGCTTGATAGGGTGGATGCTGGGAGAATGTTTCCCTTGGCTGGTGAGTTTAGAACCAGGCGCCACAGCCTCAGGATAAAGGGTAGGCCATTCAGGACTGAGATGAGAAGAAATTTCTTCACTCAGAGGGTGGGGAATCTTTGGAATTCTCTACCCCGGAGGGCTCTGGAGACTGAGTCATTGGGTATATTCAAAACAGAATTCGATAGATTTCTGACTAGTAAGGGCATCAAGGGATATGGCGATAGGGCCGGTGAATGGAGTTGAGGCAGAAGATCAGCCATGATCTCATTGAATGGTGGAGCAGGCTCGAAGGGCCAAATGGCCGACTCCTGCTCCTATTTCTTATGTTCTTATCCCAAGATAGCACATGGAAGAAAATCAGTCAAGCTGACAAACAGGCTGAAAATTCACAGTCACCCATTTTTCACCCAGCGTTAAAAGTTCAAAATTCACCCCCCCAATGAATTTTAATGGGAAACAGCAGCAGAGATTGGAATTTTATTTGATAATTAGATGTTCAGTAAAATGGATCACAAACTCTCATTAGCTTACAGGTTCGTAGATGAGAAACTTTGAGAATTACCTCTCCTTTTGTCTGCATTTGCAACACTCTAATAAACACCAATGATTAGTGCCTATGATTTTCTTCTTCGATGTATCGTTGTAGACCTTTCCGTCCATCTGTGACCTCAGCCACCCAGATCAGCAACCCTTTGAAACATATGCTGCACACGACACTCAGCGGTGACGACCTGGTATCAGAAATCTCTGTTGTCGGCGGGAACGAGAGAGGGCTTTTCATCCAGTCGGTACAGCCGGGCTCTGCCGCGGAGAAGGCGGGGCTGAAGGAAGGGCACCAGCTGATTCTGGTAAGATTCGGCGTGCTAATCAATCTGGGAGAAAGGCAGGGTTTGAGGACCGTTGCTCGTGACACAGCCCAATGGCGTTCCAGTGGCTGATGTAGGGACAAAAAAAAAGGAATTGACTGATATAAATGCTAATTCACACTGGTGTCAGTATTGAGAACATTGATTGCATCTATTTAAAATGGAAAATGTGAGTGCATTTTGAAAACTATACAGATAATCAAACATCCACCTGATTGAAAACCTGAGAAGCAATCTGAGTTCTCTGACACAGTAGGAGAAGTGCTATTCTCATGCTGTTGCATATCTATTGATAGGTACATTATAATGTGGGATGATTGTACGCAGTCCAGTAATAGCTACAGGCCACTGACCATTATACAAACAAATGTAAATTGGAACAAATCATTTATATTACAAGCAAACTGACAATGCTGAGACTTGTATGATGCAGGTTGGAGGTCTTTTAACCAGAATGCATTTCAGAGGTTGAGACAAGCTGGAGTCATCCTGTACCACTGTCTAAAACCTCCTCAACTCTATATCCATGTGTGGACACTCAGCTTGGCTTAGTGGTTAGCACGCTTGCCTCTGAGTCAGAGCGTTGTCGGTTCAAGAGCTTGAGCACCTACTCTAGGCTGACGCTTCAGTGCAGCGCCGAGGGAATGCTGCATTACAAGAGGTGCTGTCTTTTGGATGTGAGGTTAAATCTTTCCCAAAGAAGAGCAAGAGGTTCTCAGAGTGACCTGGTCAACATTCATCCCTCAACCAACACCATCTTGTTGCTCCGTTTATGCGATCTTGCTGTGCACAAATTGACTGCCGTGTTTGCCTGCCTAACAACAGTGACTACATTTCAAACGTAAGTCATTGTATGTGAAATGCCTTGGTACGTCCTGCGGACACGAAAGGCGCTATGTAAATGGTCATTCTTTTCCACAGAAAGATAGGGAAGGCTCTTTAGTGCTGTATCCTTACAGGCCTCAGCGAAAAATTCATTCAGCTTTGACTTTCATCATGACAAAAAAATCCAGGGGGGAAATTAAGAGAATTTTTTAACGCAGCAAGTTGTTATGATCTGGAACGCGCTGCCTGAAAGCGCGCTGGAAGCAGATTCAACAGTAATTTTCAAAAGGGAATCGGATAAATACTGGATGGAGGGAAATTTGCCGGGCTATGGGGAAAGAACAAGGGAGTGGGACTAATTCTTTCAAAGAGCCAGCGTAGACACGATGGGCCGAATGGCCTCCTTCTGTGCTGTATGATTCTCTATTCTCCTTCCTATGCATTGACAAATGGGTCTGTGAAAGGACTTGATCTATTAATGAAGAACAGCTTATCTAGTCCATCTCAATAATTTACCTTTTGTTACTTGTACAAGAGAAATGTACAGAACAGGATGAGCCCATTAAAGTCCAACTGACTGGTCCCCCGAGCTTCATAAGGTACCACACGCTATTCTACCTCTCATACTCCTCCAATGCTTTCACTGATCTCATTCTGCCTTGAATGTGCCAACAATATCTGCGCCCGCTGCATCCTTGTGTGATCTGTTCCACATGTCCACCACCTTACATAGAATTACATTGGCCTAGAAATTCAGTGCCCTTAGCGCCGATTTTGCGGCGCTAGAGGGCCTAGCGCTGCAATTGGCGCCGGCGCCGAAATTGCCTGGGGCCTTTCCGCCGCGGTAGACCGGTAGCGCTGCGCCGGCACCGATGACGTCATCGGTGTGCGCAGCGTCCCGGTTGCCATGCCGACGGGCCCCAGCGCCGAAATTCAGTTGCGGCCGCCTCGCCCGTGGCAGCCGCAACTAAGACTCTGGCAACAGAGTCTTACATGACTTTGCGCCGGCGCATTAAAGGCCCCGCGGCGGCCGGCCGCTTTCCCGCCGGCCGCCTGGCCGCAGCTCCCTCCCCGGACTTCCCCCCCCCCCCCGGAACAGAAGCAAGCCCGGCACTTGTCCGAGGTGCCGGGCTCATTTTTAAAAAGATTTTCGCGGGCCGCGGCCGGGTGCAGGCAGCTCCTCCTTAAGGGAAGGAGGAGGCCTGCACTTCCCGAACCTGCCGCACCGCAGCGGGCGCCGCAGCGCCGGAATAGCGCCGAAATTCAGCGCGTTGCGCCAGTTTTCAGGCGCAAACAGCTCTCAGCAGCGCCGGCAGCCGTTTGGGCGCAGAACTATTGAATTTTGGGCCCGACCAGCGCGACTTAGCTCCGGCACTAACTTCCGGCGCTAAAGCCCTGGCTGCGCCAAAACTCAATTTCTAGGCCATTGAGTCTACAGCACAGAAACAGGCCATTCAGCCCAACTGGTCCGTGCCAGTGTTTATGCTCCACACGAACCTCCTCCGCCCCTCTTCATCTCACCCCATCTGCATATCCTTCTATTCCTTTCTCCCTCCCGTGTTTATCTAGCTTCCCCTTGATATACCTATCAATTCGTCCAATAAAAGGCGACGAGTTAGGAACGTAACTAAAGGTTTTTATTGACTAAATAACAGAGCCCACCCTCGTGGGTGATCGGGTCCAACAAGGAGGAATACCAGCCAGTCGACTACCTTTATACCTGGGCAGGTAGGTGGAGCCATGGGCGGAGTCGGAGGTGGTCAGCCCAGGTATAACAGCGCGACAAGAGGCGACCTCGTATCGTGATACAACGGTGATAACAATACAACAGTGATAACTATAGTGTAACGATAAAGTGGTTTACCACATTCACCCCTTGTTTAGATTTGAGTCCGGCGGGGTGAAGTGTACTACCAGTTCTGGTATGTCAGTCTGTCCGGAGGCCTCGTAAGCCTCTCCGATCGTCGCAGCGGCGGTGCTGCATTATCCGGTGTTAGTGCTGGTGTCTGCGTGGTCGGCGAAGGCTCGTGGGGTTCCGGCATGCCGTCTACCTGGGCTGGAATTGGGGGGGTGGTGGGGGGGGGTAAAGGTGGTGTCTCCGGAGTGCCCGAGGGTGCGAGGTCTCGTAAGGAGACAGTGTCCTCCCGCCCGTCTGGGTAAGCCACGTAGGCGTACTGGGGGTTGGCGTGCAGGAGGTTCACCCTTTCGACCAGGGGGTCTGTTTTATGGGCCCTCACGTGCTTTCGCAGCAAGACGGGCCCCGGAGAGGTCAGCCAGGTTGGTAGAGTGGTTCCCGTAGTCGACTTCCTGGGGAAAACAAACATTCGTTCATGGGGGGTGGCGTTAACGGCAGTGCAAAGTAGTGACCGGATGGAGTGCAGCACTGTCGGGAGGACTTCCTGCCAGCGGGAGGTTGGGAGGCCCTTAGACTTTAAGGCTAAGAGGACGGCCTTTCATACCGTCGCGTTCTCTCTTTCCACCTGGCCGTTCCCTTGGGGGTTGTAGCTGGTGGTCCTACTTGCTGCAATACCTCTCGCTAGTAGGAACTGACGGAGTTCCTCGCTCATGAAAGAGGAGCCCCGGTCACTATGTATATAGTTTGGGAACCCGAACAAGGCGAAGAGGTCGTTCAGGCATTTAATGACCGTGGTACTGGTCATGTCTGGGCAGGGGAAGGCAAAGGGGAAACGGGAGTACTCATCAACAATGTTGAGGAAGTACACATTACGGTCAGAGGACGGGAGGGGCCCCTTAAAGTCGATGCTCAGGCGCTCGAAGGGGCGAGTGGCCTTGATCAGGCTTGCTCTGTCCGGCCTAAAGAAGTGCGGTTTGCACTCGGCGCAGGTCTGGCAGTTCCTGGTTATGGTCCTGACCTCCTCGATGGAGTAGGGCAGGTTGCGGGCCTTAATGAAGTGGTAAAGTCTGGTGACCCCGGGGTGGCAGAGGTCGTTGTGGAGGGTCTGAAGTCTATCACTTTGCGCGCTGGCGCATGTAATTCGTGACAGAGCATCGGGGGGTTCGTTCAGCTTACCTGGCCGGTACAAGATATCATAATCGTAGGTGGAGAGCTCGATTCTCCACCTCAAGATCTTGTCATTCTTGATTTTGCCCCTCAGCTTGTTATTAAACATAAAAGCGACCGAACGTTGGTCGGTAAGGAGGGTAAATCGTTTGCCTGCCAGGTAGTGCCTCCAGCGTCGTACCGCCTCCACAATCGCCTGGGCCTCCTTCTCGACCGACGAGTGTCGGATCTCAGGGCCCTGTAGGGTCCTTGAGAAGAAGGCCACCGGTCTCCCCTCCTGTTTAAGGGTGGCGGCTAGGGCGAAGTCGGATGCATCGCTCTCGACTTGGAAGGGGATGGACTCATCCACTGCGTGCATAGTGGCCTTGGCAATGTCTCCCTTAATGAGGGAGAAGGCTGCGCACGCTTCCTCCGTAAGGGGGAAGGATGTGGACTTCATGAGGGGTCTGGCTTTGTCCGCATAATTGGGCACCCATTGGGCATAGTAGGCGAAGAGCCCCAGGGTTCTCTTAAGTGCCTTAGGGCAGTGGGGGAGGGGTAGCTCCATGAGGGGGCGCATTCTTTCGGGGTCGGGGCCGATGAGTCCGTTCTCTACTACACAGCCAAGGATGGCAAGGCGCGAGGTGTTAAACACACATTTCTCCTTATTGTAGGTGAGGTTCAGCCGTTGGGCTGTACGGAGGAATTTCTCCAGATTCACGTCGTGGTCCTGCCGGTCGCGGCCGCAGATGGTGACGTTATCTAGGTAGGGGAATGTGGCCTGCAGTCCGTTCTGGTCAACCATCCGGTCCATCTCCCTTTGGAAGACCGAGACCCCGTTGGTGACACCGAAGGGGACCCTAAGGAAGTGGTATAGGCGCCCATTCGCCTCGAAGGCGGTGTACTGGCGGTCCTCGGGGTGGATAGGGAGTTGGTGGTAGGCCGACTTAAGGTCGATGGTCGAGAATACGCGGTATTGTGCAATCTGATTGACCATGTCAGATATGCGGGGAAGGGGGTATGCGTCCAGCTGGGTGTATCTGTTTATGGTCTGGCTGTAGTTGATGACCAGGCGATTTTTATCGCCGGTCTTAACGACCACGACCTGGGCACGCCAGGGGCTGTTGCTCCCCTCGATGATGCCCTCCTTCAGGAGACGCTGCACCTCAGAGCAAATGAAAGCTCTGTCCCCAGCGCTGTACCGCCTGCTCTTGGTAGCGACGGGTTTGCAGTCGGGGGTGAGGTTAGCGAACAGGGAAGGTGGCGGCACCTTGAGGGTGGATAGGCTGCAGGTGTTACGCGGTGGGCGGTTTAACCTTCGCTGGTTGTCGACTGTGAGTGGGGGGAGGGGTCCACCGTATGCTAGGGTTACACTTTGGAGGTGGGATTGGAAGTCCAGCCCTAGTAGGACGGCAGCGCAGAGCTGGGGGAGGACGAGGAGTTTAAAGTTTTTATACTCTGTACCCTTAACCGACAAGGTCACAGCACAGTAGCCGCTAATGTCCGTGGCGTGGGACCTCGATGCCATCGAGATTCGGTTGCGCGTTGGCAGGACAGGGAGGGAGTAGTGGCTCACCGTGTCTGGGTGGATGAAGCTCTCCGTGCTTCCGCTGTCGAACAGGCAGGTCGTGGCGTGGCCGTTTACTTTGATGTCCATCATCGACTTGGACAGGTGGTGTGGGCGGGCTTGATCCAGAGTGACGGAGGCTAGCGTGTAGGTAAGCGAGTCGTTGTCGTCTGCGGGCGAGGCGGTCGTCGGGTCCGGGGGCCCGGTGGCAGTCGGGCGTGGTGGGTAAAATGGCGTCTCCCACGAGGTAGGACAAAATGGCGGAGAAGATGGCTGCCCCCATAATTCACATGAGGCACTATTGGGGTCGGTTGCCTTGATCAAAGATGGCCGCCCCCATGACTCACGTGTGGGGATACTGGCCTCAGTTGCCGTGAAAGAAGATGGCCGCCCCCACAGTTCGCATGAGGCACTGCTGGCCTCTGAAGATCCGCTCCTGCAGGCCTTAGAGAAATGGCCTTTCTTCCTGCAGGTTGTGCAGGTAGAGTTCCTGGCTGGGCAGCGCGACCTCGGGTGCTTCTCCTGGCCGCAAAAGAAGCAGCCGGCGGCCCGATCGCGGGTGCCCGATGTCGGAGCCGGTACCGGGGGTGGCGGGCCCGGTCGGGTCCGGGACGCCGACGCTGAGGTAGGTCCCGGGGGCGGCGCTGCGAAGGGTATTGCGGTAGGGGTCGGGCCCGAGTCCCAGGGTCGTGAGCAGTACCTGGAAAACGCCTCCTGGTCCTGATGGGCCACCTCCAGGGAGAGAGCGAGGGCTTCAGCTTTGTCCAGGTCGAGGTCTTTAGCTTCAAGCAGTCTTTGCCGTGAGTAGTCGGACCGTAGGCCTTTCACAAAGGCATCGCGGATATTATCTTCCGTATTTTCAACAGCCGTCACCGCTTTAAAGTCACAGTTCCTGCCGAGTGCTCTTAGCGCCCGTAAAAATTCAGCTACAGACTCTCCTGGCTGTTGCGGGCGGGATCTTAGGAGGTGCCTGGTGTACATGTAATTTACCGGGCTGCGGTACTGCTGTTTCAGTAGGTTGATAGCGGCCTCGTACGTAGTCGTGTCCTGTATGAGTGCGTATACTCTCGGGCTCGCTTGGGCGTTCAGAAGTCTTAGTTTGGATCTCTGCGGGGCGCCGGATTCTTCCAGGTAGGATTCGAAGCAGTCCAGCCAGTGTTTGAAGTTGAGGGCTGCGTTTGCTGCCTGTGGGTTTAGATCCAGGTACGGTGGTTTGAGGGCTTGCAGCCAAGCCGGCTGGTGTGGCTGTGCTTCTGGGAGGGCTTCTGGCTGGCCAGTAGTAGACATCTTTAAAATTTAGTCAATAAAATTGATATACCTATCAATTCGTCCAATAAAAGGCGACGAGTTAGGAACGTAACTAAAGGTTTTTATTGACTAAATAACAGAGCCCACCCTCGTGGGTGATCGGGTCCAACAAGGAGGAATACCAGCCAGTCGACTACCTTTATACCTGGGCAGGTAGGTGGAGCCATGGGCGGAGTCGGAGGTGGTCAGCCCAGGTATAACAGCGCGACAAGAGGTGACCTCGTATCGTGATACAACGGTGATAACAATACAACAGTGATAACTATAGTGTAACGATAAAGTGGTTTACCACACCCCTTAAATGCATCTCTGCTATTCGCCTCAACTACTCCCTGTGGTCGCGAGTTCCGCATTCCCACCACTCTCTGGGTAAAGAAGTTTCTCCTGAATTCCTTACTGGAATTGTTAGTGACTATCTTATATTTATGGCCCTTTAGTTCTGGTCTCCCCCACCACCTTCGGTATAAAGTAGATAATTCTAACCTGTCTGTTCACTTTCTCTCTTCTGAGTTTGAGTCAGTATCCCATTGTTGTAGAGTTTGTGATGGGGTCAAACATGTCAATTGGGTTCAGTTCATCTGTACTCTTAAAATCCTGAACACGCCAGTGAGATTTCTGATGTCTTTCCTTCAGTGTAAACATTTGTATTTCAGAAAGGCTGTTATATAATATAAATATTTTATCTGCAGCTTACTTTAGAATTATTAATTAGAAGGGAATTAACTTTTAACAAAGGTACTTAAATTGCTCAGGAATTTACAAAGAGGCCTTAATTAATCTTGAATGACAAGGTTCAAGGTACGGGAGGTGATTTTTTTTTATTCAGAGGCTGAAACCTTACCCGTGGAATTAAAACTCCATTTCCAGCTAGTCCAACGTGCAACATGCTAGTCTTGGGAAAAAGCCCTTTGAGAAATTAAGGCAATTGTAGCTTAATATTTATTGCCATAGCAATAGCAGATCATGTTGCCTTTGCAGAGACCCGTGGATCTGTTTAAACACAAGGAAAAAAAAGCTAATGGTGTCAGTACCTCTAAAGCGTGTGACTCCTTTCTCTTGGGTCTAGCCTGTTTGGGGACTGAGAGAAATGATGCACGCAATCACTGCAAGTTGAACACTCAGAGACTTATGAAGGAAGACTCCAGAATTAGAGCGCTGTCAAATAAGGGTCCTATTAATAATAAATACAAACAGAAAATGCTGGAGAAACTCAGCAGGTCAGGCAGCATCTGCGGAGAGAGAAACAGAGTTAACGTTTCAGGTCGATGACCTTTCGTCAGAACTGGAAAAAAGCTGGCAGATCTGTTCCATTTCCTGCTTTTTCCAGTTCTGACGAAAGGTCTTCGACCTGAAACGTTAACTCTGTTTCTCTCTCCACAGATGCTGCCTGACCTGTTGAGCTTCTCCAGCATTTTCTGTTTTTATTTCAGATTTCCAGCATCTGCAGTATTTTCTTTTTGTATAAGGGTCCGATTAATATTTTTTAAGTGCCAGTTGTTGCCGTGAGACAGTAGTTTTCTGTTGTGGGCTATTTGTTATAACCTGGATTGGGACCGAGCATGACGGACCAACCTAACTGTAGACCTAAACTGGGTTGACGTGGCCCAAATTCTGATCTTTTTGGGTGCAGTTTTTTTTGGGGGTCATAATTTGTAGCCTCATTTACTGAGCATCACCACTCTACAGATGGACACGGTACCCTCTCTGTTTGGGGGCGTAGAGGGTTAAATTATGAGGACAGATTGCATAAACTTGGCTTGTATTCCCTTGAGTATAGAAGATTGAGCAGTGATCTGATCGAGGCGTTTAACACGTTAGGGTAGATACGGAGAAACTATTTCCTCTGGTGGGGGAATCGAGAACGAGGGGGGCCATAATCTTAAAATTAGAGCCAGGCCGGTCAGGAGGGAAATCAGGAAGCACTTTCTCACACAAAGAGTAGGAGAAATCTGGAACAATCTGCCCCCAAAAGGCTGTGGATGCTGGGACAATTGGAGCTTTCAAGACTGAGATTGACAGATGCCTGTTGGGTAAGGTTATCAAGGGATATGGAGCTAAGGTGGGTAAATGGGGTTGAGGTACAGATCAACCATGATCTAATTGAATGGCAGAGCAGGCTCGATGGGCAGCAGTGGGAGCGGTGGCAGAATTCGAGAGTGACGTCACAGTACAGAAAGTGACGCCGGCGCAGGGGAAGAAGCTGATTGGTGAGTAGTGGGTGAGTGCTTTTTTTTCTTCAATTTTAAGTTTATTTCTTTTAAGGTAGTTCATAGTTAAGGTAGTTCGGGAGAGCGAGAAGCCGAGAGTTTAAATTTGAGGTAAGAGTTTTTTAATTAAAAGTATGGCGGATGACCACATGTGCAGTAAGTGCCAACAGTTTGGCCAACTTGAGATCCGGTTTTCGGAGCTCGAGCGTCAGCTGGAGGCACTGCGGTGTATCCGCGAGGCTGAGAGTTACGTGTATAGCACGTTTTTAGATGTGGCCACCCTGCAGCTTAAGAAAGTGCAGTCAGAGAGGGAATGGGTGACCACCAGTCAGAAGAAGGGGGGCAGGCAGGTAGTCAGGAAAGCCCCAGAGTGCATCTCACTCAACAACCGTTTTTCTGTGTTGGAAAATGGTGAAAGTGACGGTTCCTCTGGGGAGTGCAGCCAGAGCCAATTTCACGGCACTGTGGGTGGCTCAGCTGCACAAGGGGGGAGGAGTAAGAGTGGAAGGGCAATAGTGGTAGGAGACTCACTAGCGAGGGGTGCAGACAGGCATTTCTGCGGCCGCAGACGTGACTCCAGGATGATATGTTGCCTCCCTGGTGCCAGGGTCAAAGATACCACTGAACGGCTGCAGGGCATTCTGAAGGGGGAGGGCGAACAGTCAGAGGTCGTGGTTCAGATTGGTACCAACGATATCGGTAGAAAGAGGGATGAGGTCCTGCAACAAGAATTAAGGGAGCTAGATAGCAGATTAAAAAGCAGAACCTCAAAGGTTGTAATCTCTGGATTACTCCCGGTGCCACGTGCTAGTAAATATAGGACTAGGAGGATAGAGCAGATGAATGCGTGGCTAAAGAGTTGGTGCAGGAGGGAGGGCTTTAGTTTCCTGGATCACTGGGTCTGTTTCTGGGGCCTCTTTCTGTGCTGTATAACTCTATGGGCAGGATTTTCATTGGGCCGTGGAGGCGGGATTGGAGGCGTGTGGGGGGTTAAAATCTCGAAATCGGGGGGCACGAACCCATCCCGTCCCCAACCCGCCTCCATGCCAGTTTCAAAGGAGGCGGGTACCCGACCCACACTGGGACCCGCCTCCCCGAGGCAGGAAGGGGATTAGTGCCAATTAACTGCCTGTTAACAGATAGTTTTTAGCCTAATCCCTATTTTCATTCTTGAAGTGTGGGATTCCCGACGGCTCCAAACCACGCCAAGTTAGCGAGGCGGGCCGTCGGGATGAAGGACTTGGAGGGGTCGAGATGTCCAGTGTTCAGGTGAGTGATGGGTGCATGAGTGCAAAGGTAAGTGTGTTTGGTGTGTGTAAAGTGTTTAAGGAAGTTTTACTTACATGTACTTACCTTTACAGCCTTCCTTCAGATCTCGGGAGTCTCTCATCTCACCAGCACAGAAAGCAGAATGGCCGCGATCTGTCAAAAATTGCAGTACTCAGCTTTCTGTTCCGGAGAGATCTCTAAATCATCCTGAGAGGAAGGAATTAACTTGATTGTCAGTGTTTGACAGCTTCAAACAGTTGTGAAACGCTGATATTTCATCTGTCAAAAGGTCTTGACAGATGAAATATTAATCTGTGACGTCACCTGTTGCCGGGTGGCCCTTAATTGGCCTGCTGAGCCCGCTGGGCGGGCTTAACAAGGTCAATCAAGTCAAAATCGCGTGGGTTGGCTAGAACTCGATGGAGGCGGGACTACAACCCCGAAAGTTGTAGTCCCGCCTCCTCAATGAAAATCCAGCCCTATAACTCTATGGCTGAATGGCCTACTCCTGTTCCTGTGTATGGGCAACAGTGCTTTCTGCCTTTCCTCCCTATAAGGTTCCCATTGTGACAACTTTGACTAGAGATGCAGCACCACGGGTAAAAATATAGCTGTCCCTTTATAAGCTTTCAAGTAACTGATTCTTGGTGGGTAATGGAGGAAGACATGTATGTGCCCAGTTGCTAGTGCTCTGGTCATGGTGTGCCTGTACCCTAGCATCTAGTAGTTAGCACATACCTGACCTCCAGTGGTTTACTAAGTGTACATCCCATAGCCCAGCCTAGTGCAGTGGAAAGTGCATGTCTGACCTCTGGCAGTCTGGTGGGGTTGGTTATATTAGTAGAGGTTTCATGCTGGCTGTACTTTGGCAGTGGTAGTGAGTGACTGATCCTTCCTGGCTCAGTGGATAGCACTCTTGCCCCTCTGAATCAGAAGGTTGTGGGTTCATATCCCGCTCCGGAGACTTGACACTCCAGTGCAGAACTGAGGGAGTGCTGCACTGTCGGAGGTGCCAACTTTTGGATGAGACAGTAAACCAATGTCTGCCCTCTCAGGTGGATGTAAAAGATCCCATGGCACTATTTCAAAGAAGTGCAGGGGACTTCACCCCAGTGTCCTGGCCAATATTTATCCCACAACCAACATCACTAAAACAGATTATCTGATTCTTATCGCATTGCTGTTTGTGGGATCTTGCTGTGCGCAAATTGGCTGCCACGTTTCCTACTTTACAACAGTGACTACAGTTCAAATATACTTTAGTGGCTGCAAAGCGCTTTGGGACGTCCTGAGGTCGTGAAAGGAGCTATAGAAATTCAAGTCTTGCTTTCTTTCTTTTTATATAAAGTCCACCAGCCCCACTTTCCCAACAGGCAGACGCACTCAAATGGGGTGAGGGTTGGCGAAGGGGCTACGACACTGTAGTCCCTGACTCTCCACAATGCTCCCTTCAAACAGAGCTCCCTGCTGGGAGTGTGGGGTCGGTACACGTGTCCCATCTGTTTCTTTCCCTGTTCGTTTTGCACACTGCTTTGTAATCGTTTGCTTACCAACTGCTGGAGCTAGGGACCTGGAATGAAAAACATTGTACAAACCCATTTCACATAAGACTTTAAATAGCCATCAGAAAGATTACTTTTATCTCAGCTACCTGGCCTGGATTTAAACCGTAGAGCCTGGTGGAAGGAACAGCGTGTTTTAATGAAGTAGGAGAATATTTCTCTAGTGCGGCCTTATTTTGAGATCTGTCTTTTTCTTTGAAGCTGGAAGGATGCATCAGGGGAGAAACTCAAAGTGTTGCCTTGGAAACATCTACTAAAGAAGAAGCCCATTGGACCTTACAACGCTGCACTGGACCAGTGACGCTCCACTTCAAAGCAAACTTTGACAGTAAGACAAGAGCAGATGGTCGCAAGGCTGTGGTGATTGATGGGGCAATTCACGAGGTCCAAGGACCAGAAATGGGGAGGGGGTGGGAGGAAGAGCAGCCATCTTGTATGAATGAACTGGAGAGTTTTCTTCTCAAGTAAAGCCTAATTGTCCATGAAGAGGGGCTGGTGAAAAGGCCTTCACGAGAATCTCTCATGAGTGCTATCTGTTCACAATGCCATCAAAAAATATCTTACCACAATTGGACCGGTCTTTAAAATGTCTCTGTTTCGAGTATGGGACGCACTCAAACCTGCCCTTACATCTCATAAGCAGCCTATTATCTAAGTACAGGAAACTCTTTTTTATCCGGCACCGACGGGACCGGCGTGGTGCCGGTTGATCAAAAAGTCCGGATTACAGAGAGGTATACTTACCAAGGTACGAGAGCCCCGTACACGGCCACAGGTGCAGGAGCCCTGGTTACACAGCACTTGTGCAGGAGTCCCGGTTACACGGCCACAGATCCAGGAGTCCCTGTTGCACGGCCACAGGTGCAGGAACCCCGGTTACACGGCCACAGATCCAGGAACCCCGGTTACACGGCCACTAATATGTAGTAAAACTTACCTGAACCTACTCCTGAATTTTGCCGGTTAAGAGAGAGTTTCCTGTAGTCTATATTTCTCAGAACCATATCTAAATTTAGTAGTTGGGACAGGAGGTGGCATCCTGCAGCAAACTACACTTCACTGCACTGCAGGCCATGGGATCCATGCTAGAACCTAGCCCTGCTGCCATTCTTGGCTAAGACATCGGGCTAGGCACAAAGCAGAGATAAGGCAATAGGCTAGAAGACACCTCTCGGCAGTGAAATCAAGAGTCAACAGCGATGGCATCCACCAGGGGACATCACTGAGCCTTTTTAAAGTAGCTATATGTGGAATTCTCGCCTAAATAGCACATCCCGCCCTCGTGTTACCTGAATAAGAGAACAAAATAAACTGTTTTCAGACTCCTATGCTGCTATTGGCGGACACAGAGGTGGGTGGAGGCTAATTTGTAGTTGTAAAAAAAAAACAAGTTGTACCTGGAAATAAACAGCCAGTCATTAATATGGACAAGGACACCTGTACAAGTGACTGTATAAGGAACCAGAAGCCACAGATTAAATGGACAGTGCCCAGTGCCTATCTGAAATTCTCCACGTTGAGCCATACACTCTCAGTACCCGTCCTCTTAGATCAGAAGTTGCTGCGATTGGCAGTCAGTTTGGATCAACTCCGGAGGTGTTTGCTGTGTGTGCTTTTCACCGAGCACTAGTTCTTCATACCCTTCAAACCAGAGGGAGGGGGGGGGGAATCAAATTTTATTCATGAGTGTTTCGAAAATGCTACAGAAAGTTTTGCCTGTGCACTCGAGTGTGGATACAATTTTAAATTTATTAACCTGCAATCCACAATGAATGAAGTTTTAGTTGGACGTTGAGGTGTGAAAATCCTTATTAAAGGCTGTGTATTGAATTTGATAATGTACACTGAAGCATGAAAATGTTTCTCAAAGGTGAATTGTGGTCATGCTTTGTGATGGGAAAACAGCCCACCCTACAAATCAGGGACAGCATCAGACACCGAGTGCACTGCATTCTTTTCAGGCTCTCCGTGGTTAAATTGGAGCGCATCAAAATAACGTGATTTCCCAACTAGGAGCTTCTGTAATGGCCATGTTCCTTTGAGGAATAGAACCAGCAATGTGTGTTTTTGGTTTTCTATCTCAAAGCGAACCATTCAAATTTTAGATTCAGAAGAATGAAAATCTTCCGAATTTCCTTTGCTCTGAGGCGGTGATCGAAGCAAAACGACTTAGAAACATAGAAGATAGGAGCAGGAGTAGGCCATTCGGCCCCTCGAACCCGCTCCGCCATTTAATGAGATCGTGGCTGATCATCCAAATTCAGTACCCTGTCCCTGCTTTCTCCCCATATCCATTGGTCACTTTAGCCTTAAGAAATATATCTAACTCCTTCTTGAATATATTTAATGAATTGGCCTCAACTGCCTTCTGTGATAGAGAATTCCACAGGTTCACCACTCTCTGGGTGAAGAAATTCCTCCTCATCTCAGTCCTAAATGGCTCACCCCTTATCCTTAGACTGTGACCCCTGGTTCTGGACTCCCCCGCCATCGGGAACATCCTTCCTGCATCTAGTCTGTCCAGTCCTGTCAGAATTTTATAAGTTTCAATGAGATCCCCTCTCATTCTTCTAAACTCTAGCGAATATAAGCCTAATCGACCCAATCTCTCCTCATACTTCATTCCTGCCATCCCAGGTATCAGTCTGGTGAATCTTCGCTGCACTCCCTCCATGGCAAGAACATCCTTCCTCAGATAAGGCGACCAAAACTGCACACAATACTCAAGGTGTGGTCTCACCAAGGCCACTTCTTGGACTTTATTTACTACCTGAAACGATTTGCGATAAAGCCGGGACGTGTGCAACGGCACGGTGCGCTGACCCATCACACTCGCAATTCATCACGTGGAGATGGTGTCCATTTTTTTTCCTGCCCATACTGTAAAGGGCGGAGGTGCCGAGTGTTTTTGCCAGATGGGGGGGGAAGAAGAAAAGTCCACAGGTATGCCATCCCACGGTGCTCTTGCGTGGCCCCCTTGGTGGCTGGTTATTAAGTGGCGTTGACGGCCACCTGGCAGCAGGTCCCGTCTGCCCGCTTCGGCCTTGAGACGATTGCAAGGAAATAGAAACAATTGTGTAAATTCAGCAGCGGTATCAGCCAGGAGAGAGCCGCATTGCCGGGATCTGATGATAATGAGTGTGAGCTTCTCCATCATATTGATTATAATCAGTTAGGAATTGTACACAGTGATCTGTGCTTTCTTCTTAAGGTTACAAGAAGCTACAAAAGGATTTGGAAGATGGCTGTATCATGTCCGGGGATTCCTTTTACGTTCGAGTCAATCTGAATATTTCTGGACAGACAGACAGCTGCTCGATGTGTGTGAAGTGCGACGAGATTATCCACGTTTTAGACACCATGTACCAGGGCAAGTGCGAATGGCTCTGTGCTCAAGTCGATCCATTCGCCGACAAAGACTTGGAAAAAGGCACCATTCCCAGTTACTGCAGGTAATTGGAGCTTGGGTCCAATGGGCCAGGTTTATCGAGGATATTTCAGCTCTAATAATTGACTAGACAATTTAGACTATGACAAGCTGTTTCACCGTGTCTGGAACAGTGGACAGGGCGTGCGCTCGAAGGGGGGTGAATTCAAAACTAATCGGCGGAAAGCGAGTGGTCAGTCTATGGAACAGGTGCCCTCGGGAGACGGTGGAAGCAGTTAGTGTTGATTCATTCAAATGCAAATTAGATAGATTTCTTTCAGAGAATAACATTTTGGGACACACTATATGAGTAATTTGAAACGTGTCATATGGTGAGTGTAGCATGCTTGCTGAGGGGGTAATGGTGACTTGGACGTATGGACCCCAAAGCTCTCCACCACCACTGAGGATGTTTCTCATGTCATGTCTGGGTCTGTTGTAGACTAATTGATAGAGATTGATTGCTATGACTAATCAACAACTCCATTATCATTGTATCATGCCACTACCAAGACAGTAGAAGGCAAACTAGATGGACCTCAGTCTTTTTTCATCTAGCAGTTCAGAGGCGGGGGAGTCCAGAACCAGGGGTCACAGTCTAAGGATAAGGGGTAAGCCATTTAGGACTGAGATGAGGAGGAATTTCTTCACCCGGAGAGTGGTGAACCTGTGGAATTCTCTACCACAGAAGGCAGTTGAGGCCAATTCATGAAATATATTCAAGAAGGAGTTAGATATATTTCTTAAGGCTAAAGGGATATGGGGAGAAAGCAGGGACAGGGTACTGAATTTGGATGATCAGCCATGATCTCATTAAATGGCGGAACAGGCTCACGGGGCCGAATGGCCGACTCCTGCTCCTATCTTCTATGTTTCTATGTCTATGGTCCTACCTTGCTGAAAGGCAGGTGAGAAGTAAATAGAAATTATGGGTTGTTTGGTGGCACGTTGCACTGGTGCTCCAGGAGTGATAGATTGGGAGAAGGGGAAGTGCAACGAGACCTGGGCATCCTTGTGCACCAGTCGCTGAAGGTAAGCATGCAGGTGCAGCAGGCGGTTAAGAAGGCAAATGGTATGTTGGCCTTTGTAGCGAGAGGGTTTGAGTACAGGAACAAGGGTGTCTTGCTGCAGTTGTACAGGGCCTTGGTGAGACCACATCTGGAGTATTGTGTGCAGTTTTGGTTGCCTTATCTGAGGAAGGATGTTCTTGCCATGGAAGGAGTGCAGCGAAGATTCACCAGGCTGATACCTGGGATGGCAGGAATGACGTATGAGGAGAGATTGGGTCAATTGGGCTTGTACTCGCTGGAGTTTAGAAGAATGAGAGGGGATCTCATCGAAACTTTAAAAATTCTAACAGGACTAGATGCTGGAAGGATGTTCCCGATGGTCGGGGAGTCCAGAACCAGGGGTCACAGTCTAAGGATAAGGGGTAAGCCATTTAGGACAGAGATGAGGAGGAATTTCTTCACCCAGAGAGTGGTGAACCTGTGGAATTCTCTACCACAGAAGACAGTTGAGGCCAATTCATTAAATGTATTCAAGAAGGAGTTGGATATATTTCTTAAGGCTAGGGGGATCAAGGGATATGGAGAGAAAGCAGGGACAGGGTACTGAATTTGGATGATCAGCCATGATCTCATTGAATGGCGGAGCAGGCTCGAGGGGCCGAATGGCCTACTCATGTTCCTATCTTCTATGTTTCTATGTTTCTATGAGTGGCTAGTTATGCCGATGACTCAATTGATAAATGCACTGCAGACCTGAACCTTGTAGATCTGAAATGTCCCAGGTGCCATCCCTGGTCTACTGAGTTGGCTGATCTCAATCGGAGCAGCAGTGGAGCCAGGGACACTCGAAGCAGTTGGCCAGGTAGAGCCAATGCCTCGCCAGTGGTGGGACGTACAAGAGACTTAAAGAGATGGCTGCACTGCTGTACGGGGTGAGCAATGGGGCTGTACAACCAAAAAGAAAGAAAGACTTGCATTTATATAGCGCCTTTCACGACCACCGGACGTCTCAAAGCGCTTTACAGCCAATGAAGTACATTTCAAATGCAGTCACTGTTGTAATGTAGGAAACGCGGCAGCCAATTTGCGCACAGCAAGCTCCCACAAACAGCAATGTGAACATGACCAGATCATCTGTTTTAGTGATGTTGACTGAGGGATAAATATTGGCCCAGGACACCGGGGAGAACTCCCCTGCTCTTCTGTGAAATAGTGCCGTGGGATCTTTTACGTCCACCTGAGAGGGCAGACGGGGCCTCGGTTTAACATCTCGTCCAAAAGACGGCACCTCCGACAGTGCGGCACTCCCTCAGAGCTGCACTGGGAGTGTCAGCCTAGATTTTTGTGCTCAAGTCTCTGGAGTGAGACTTTGAACCCACGACCTTCTGACTCAGAGGCGAGAGTGCTGCCCAATGAGCCACTGGCTGACAAAATGGGTACCAAACATACCATTGCAATCATTGTAGGGAAACACAGCAGCTAATTTGCGCACAGCAAGGTCCCACAAAAGAATATAAGCAGATAATCTGTTGGTTCAGTGTTAAATATTGGCCAGGACACCTCCCCTATTCTTCTTTGGATAGTGCTGTGGGATCTTGTACATCCACCTACAGGAGCAGGCAGGGCCTCGGTTTAACATTACATTTGAAAGTATTGCACTGAAATGCAAGCCTAAATCACGTGCTCAAGTCTCTCGAGTGGGGCTTGAAACCCACGGCCTTCTGACACTGTGACGCGAGTGTTATCACTGAGCCAAGGCTGACACTTAATAGTGATGTTCTTCTCCTGCAGGTGGCATGTAATCAAAATGTGTAGTGTACAACGGGTTCATAAGATATAAATGTAAATGTAAACTCTTCAAAATCCAATTTTTTAAAAATCCTGCAGAAGCCAGATAGTGCTGAATTCCCAATTATTTCCTCAGTCGCTGGAAGAAGTCAATCTGTCAATGATTACAACATGCACAACACATCACCTCAGCAACAGTCACCAATCAAGGTCATTGAATAAAGGTCACGTAGGCCAATCGGCCAATCAGAACGCAGTGGGCAAGCACACTGCAATGGCAGTGCTTTCAGATTGGTTAATGAAAACAGCACAGCCCAGATGCTGCCGCATCAGAATGACAAACGCAGAGGTGGGGAGCACCATAGAATCATGCAGCACAGAAGGAGGCCGTTCGGCCCATCGTGCCTGTGCCGGCTCTTTGAAAGAGCTCTCCAATTAGTCCCACTCCTCCCCCCCCGCCCCCGCTCTATCCCCATTGTATCAGCCAGTGGCTCAGTGGGTAGCACTCTCACCTCTGAGCCAGTAGGTTTGTGGGTTCAAGCAGCCCACTGCAGAGACTTGAGCACAAAAATCTAGGGCTGACACTCCAGTGGAGTGCTGCACTGTCGGAGGTGCCGCCTTTCGAATGAGACGTTAAACCAAGGCTCCGTCTGCTCTCTCAGGTCGATGTAAAAGATCCCATGGCACTATTTTGAGGAAGAGCAGGGGAGTTCTCCCCGCTGTCCTGGGCCAATATTTATCCCTCAATCAGCATCACTAAAACAGATTACCTGGTCATTACCACGTTGCTGTTTGTGGGAGCTTGCTGTGCTCAAATTGGCTGCCGCGTTTCCTACATTACAACAGTGACTACACTCCAAAAAGTACTTCATTGGCTGTAAAGCGCTTTGAGACGTCCGGTGGCCGTGAAAGGCGCTACAGAAATGCAAGTCTTTCTTTTTCAAAGATCTGCTGATGTTTCCTTTTTAAGTATATATCCACTTCCCCTTTGAATGTTAGTATTGAACATAGAGCTGTTAAAAGCAAATCTAGTTATCCATAGAGCAAAAAAAAACTTTAATAAAGTAATCTTTAAAAGTAGATGTATTTAATTTTTTTGGTGTTGCTTACCTTCCTATTTATTGTCGATTTTAAAAAACAGCCGAGCAATAAAAATGAATGCAGCGCCATCTAGAGGAATAGCAAAAGCAGGACAGCAATAAGAAGCTGAAAAGGAATTTAATCTCAAATCTAGCTCAAGAATTCTTGGAGTAGAACGGTGACAACCTGGGAGAATAGTCGACGCTCGTCAGAAAATAGCAACCCTTCACACTGACTAAGCGTTTATTTAGGCCTGAGCGCTTTTTGTTAATCAGTACGCCTTTTACTGGGAGTCGGGATTTCCGACATTCTTCCGGTAAATAGGTGAGATTAGCAGTTGAGGTTGAGTTTTTTTTTAATTCATTCGCGGGATGTGGGCATCGCTGCCAAGGCCAGCATTTATTGCCCACCCCTAATTGGCCTCTAAGGTGGCGGTGAGCCACCTTCTTGAACCGCTGCGGCCCATCGTAGCAGCTTTCTTTTGATTCGACAAGAGTGGCCATTTCAGAGGGCAGTTAAGACTCAACCACATTACTGTGGGGCTGGAGTCACGTATAGGCCAGACCTGGTAAGGACAGCAGATTTCCTTCTCTAAAGGACATTCCCCCCCGCCCCCCCCCCCCCGCCGAAGAGTTAAGGGAATGAATGTTGTTGGATAGGGGAGAGGTTGGAAGAGATGCATCCCTGAGGTTAGTGCTGGGTCCACTTTTGCTCTCGACAAACGGATTATTTGAACTTGGCTATCGGGAACACAATCTCAAAATCTGCTGATGACACAAAAGCAGGAGGTTTGGAAAACAGTGAAGAGAGCAGTTAAAGAATTCAGCACAACATAGACAAGTTAGCAGAATGGGCAAAGAGCTGGCAGATTCAATCTCATGTGAATAAGTGGGCGGTGATGTATTTTGGGAGGAAAGCAAGCAATGGGAGTACACACTCAACGGAAAGACACTGAAGGGTGCGGATGACCCAGGGTTCAAATACATAATTTATTGAACATGCAAGTGCAGGTAAATAAAGCCATAAAAAAGCCAATGGCGTTTTTATTTGTTCATGGGATGTGGGCGTCGCCGGCAAGGCCAGCATTTATTGCCCATCCCTAATTGCCCTCGAGAAGGTGGTGGTGAGCTGCCATTTCATTGCTGTGGGTCTGGAGTCACATATAGGCCAGACCGGGTAAGGGCAGCAGATTTCCTTCCCTGAAAGACATTATTGAACCAGATGGGTTTTTACGACAATCCAGTAGTTTCTTGCTCACCATTACTGATACTAGCTTTTTATTCCAGATTTATTTAATTAACTGAATTTAAATTCCCCAGCTGCCGTGGTGGGATTTGAACTCGCGTCTCCGGATCATTAGTCCCGGCCTCTGGAGTCCTGGTAGTACTTGCAGCCTGGGTCTGTAGTTTTGCAGCAGCTGTGGTGGGGTTGTTACCTGTTGGGTTGGGGGATGGTGTTGGGGCCGCGTGGACCTGTGGGGTATGTTATTAGGCAAACATATTTTACTTCGGCATTTTAATTTTCATATGTGATTTCTGCTGAATATTATTTTTTTCTCCTGAAAGCTGAGATAAGACCCAGTGGGTATGGTCAGTCCAAGCTTACCTCACTCTAGTAGCCAATCCTCAAGCGGGAGTCTAGACAGGAATGAGCTATTTAACTAAGGGGGTCATCGCAAGTGAGCCCGATCCCTATATTTACATGCGGGTGTTTTCCAGTTAGAGTGAATGTCAGCCGTGGCTTAGTGGGTAGCACTCTCACCTCTGAGTTAGAAGGTCCCACTCCAGGGACTTCAGCATGTAATCCAGGCTGACACTCCAGTGCAGTACTGAGGGAGTGCTGCACTGTCGGAGATGCTGCCTTTTGGATGAAACGTTAAACAGAGCCTGCCCTCTCAAGTGGACATAAAAGATCCCATGGCACTATTCAAGGATGAGCAGAGGAGTTATCCCCGGTGTCCTGGCCAATATTTATCCCTCAACCAACATAACAAAAACAGATTAGCTGGTCATTATCTCATTGCTATTTGTGGGACCTTGCTGTGCGCAAATTGGCTGCCGCGTTTCTTACATTTCTACACTTCAGAAGTACTTCATTGGCTGTAAAGCACTTTGGGACGACCTGAGGTCGTGAAAGGCGCTACTGTATATAAATGCAAGTTCTTTCTTTTCTTTTATTGGGAGCAGGAATCCTGGCCAATATTTCCCTAGTCTGGAGATGCAGAAATCAATAGTACATCGCCAGTTTTACCCTTGCTAAAATTGCCTAATTCTGGCCGGTGGTGGGGGTGGCGGTGGGGGGGGCGGTAGGGGTGCAGGGATTCGACCTGGGACCTTCCTTTAGGGCTCAGTCCCACACTCTTGTGCTGCAGTGGTGCTGGAGCCGAGCAGTGTGGGCCGCTCTGGAGGAAGCCATCTCACACTCTGACCGTATTGTTCCATTGCGGTATGAAGCCAAATTTATAAAGGAGCCCAGAATGGAGCTCTGCACGCACACATACACAAACATTCACAGACCTCCTTCGCCCAGCCCAGAGGGTTAGATGTGTGGCTAAATAATATCCAACAGGTGTGCCAGCTCTAAGCCTACCCATCTGAGACTGGTAGCTGGACAAGGATTAATATTTTCCTCCAGTTTCTAGTGCAAAGAGCAACGCTGGACATGTCTGTAGGGTGAGGAAATCTGCTTTATATTCATGCCGACAATTTTCATAGAAATCACAGAAACCCCACAGTGCAGATAGAGGCCATTTCGGCCCATCAAGCCTGCACCGACACATATCCCACCCGATCCCTGTAACCCCTACACCAACACATATCCCACCCTATCCCTGTAACCCCACGTATTTAATCCCCCTAACACTAAGGGTCAATTTATCATAGCCAATCATCCTAACCTGCACATCTTTGGACTGTGGGAGGAAACCAGAGCACCCGAAGGAAACCCACGCAAACACGGGGAGAATGTGCAAACTCCACACAGACAGTCACCCGAGGCCGGATTCGAACCCGGGTCCCTGGCGCTGTGAGGCAACAGTGCTAACCACTATGCCACCGTGCTGGCATTAACGAACATATCCCACCTAGTGGCGTATTGAGGGTGTAATCATAGAATTATACAGTGCAGAAGGAGACCATCGTGCCTGTGCCGGCTCTTTGGTAGAGCTCTCCAATTAGTCCCACTCTCCCCTGCTCTTTCTCCATAGTCCCTGCGATTTTTTTTTCTTTTCAATTATTTATCCGATTCCCTTTTGAAAGTTGCTGTTGAATCTGCTTCCAGCACCCTTTCAGGCAGCGCGTTCCAGATCACAACAACTCGCCGTGTAAACAAAAAATTCTCCTCATCTTGCCGCTGGTCCTTCTGCCTTTTGTTTTTCAGAGAGCTGGTCTGGCTCATGTAGGTCCAGTATTGAGTTATTGAACTGTTCCCCATCGAACATATTCCGTTAATACAAACAACGACCAGTTCAGGCCAGACCTCTACTTAATGCTTTAGACTGGAATTTATAGAAATGGCAGCGAGTTGGTGCATTGGTGCAGGATTGTGAAGCCGCAGACTGATTTTGTTTTTAAAAACTCTCTTGTTTTTTGGTGCCTTACTGTGTTTCAAACAGTTAGATTTAGTGTGTTGTGGTTATGTGTACGTGTTGGTTTCCTCGCTGGAGCAGAATGATTTGTGAGAGATCACAATTGCGGTCTCCTTGCTCAGCTGTCAGCTCGAATGAGGTTCAGAATAGTTCAGCGAGAGTGTGGTGGTATCGCCCCTCCAGGCACCGTAACCTTCACACAACACCAAACTCCAAGCAGCTTAAGGCCCTCACAGCCTAAGCACCTTCCTCACTGCAAAAATCGCAATATCAACACAAGCTCCAAAGGAGCCAAAACAAATCTGTGGGAAATGCATTCTGGATGTCATTTTAGTTAGTGAAGGCGCTCAGAAGGCATTCTCTGCGGTCTCTCACGAGATACTTGTTAGAAACATTCAGGCATGTGGGATGAGAGGAAATGGATAGAAAGTTGATCTCGAGAAAGAAAGAGAGAATAAAGAAAGAAACGAACTAACTTGCATTTATATAGTGCCTTTCGTGTCCTCAGGATGTCCCAAAGGGCTTTACAGCCAATTAAGTACTTCTGATGCGTAGTTACTGTGTAATGTACGAAAGAAGGCCAGAATTTTAACTTGGAGGTGGGTAGGGAGCAGCGGAGGGGGCTGGAATGCGGTCGGGAAACCCGGGAGAACAGGTTTTCCTTCAGGCCCTGCTGAATTTAACCTTTTGATTCTCTGTTTCCCGCTCGCAGCCAGCCAGATGGAAAGGCTGGCTGGCTGTTGGGCGGGTAGGCCTGTGGCACCGGAGGGAGGGAGGAAGGGAGGGATCGGTGGGTGTTGGGTGGCCAGAGGGGGGATCAGAGATCGGAGGCCTCGTGAAGTAAGTCAAGGGGAGATTGGCAGGGTTGTGGGGAGGTCATGGGGGGGGGGGGCGGTGGCGGTTGGTGAGGCAGGGCCGCTAGATCCAGCAGGTAAGTAGAAAGGCACTCACCTCTTCGGTCCAGCAGTCCTCGCCTCCCTTTAGCTGGCGGGTTTCCCGAGGCCTGGGAAACCCACTCGCCCACAGTTAAATTTAAAATGGTGGATCACCATGAGGCACGTAGCCTCATTATAATATTTAAATAGACAACCCGCCCAGCCCCCCATCCCACCTCCGTTAAAACTGGTAGTGGGCGGGTTGGGGTCGGGATTCAGATTTTTAACACTTAAACCTCCCACCTGACCGCAACCCACCCGTATTTTGGGGTTAAAATTCCCCCCAAAGAGTTAAGGAGAATGAATGTTGTTGGATAGGGGACAGGTTGGAAGAGATGCATCCCTGAGGTTAGTTGCTGGGTCCACTTTTGCTCTCGACAAACGGATGATTTGGACTTGGCTATAGGGAACACAATCTCAAAATCTGCTGATGACACAAAAGCAGGAGGTTTGGAAAACGGTGAAGAGAGCAGTTAAAGAATTCAGCACAACATAGACAAGTTAGCAGAATGGGCAAAGAGCTGGCAGATTCAATCTCATGTGAATAAGTGGGCGGTGATGTATTTTGGGAGGAAAGCAAGCAATGGGAACACACACTCAACGGAAAGACACTGAAGGGTGCAGACCCAGGGTTTGAATACATAATTTATTGAACATGCAAGTGCAGGTAGATAAAGCCATAAAAAAGGCCAGTGGCATTTCTATTTGTTCATGGGATGTGGGCATCATTGGCAAGGCAGCATTTATTGCTCATCCCTAATTGTCCTTGAAAAGGTGGTGGACTGCCTTCTTGAACCGCAGAGAACAGTTAAGAGTCAACCACATTGCTGTGGGTTTGGAGTTACATATAGGCCAGACCAGGTAAAGACAGCAAGAGTTCCTTCCCTAAGGGACATTAGTGAACCAGATGGGTTTTTACAATTATGGTCATCATTATTAATACTAGATTTTTATTCCAGATTTATTTAATTAACTGAATTTGAATTCCCCAGCTGCTGTGGTGGGATTTGAGTTCATGTCTCACAGATCATTAGTCCATACCTCTGGATTACTAGTCCAGTAACACAACCACTCTGCCACTGTACCCCAAAAGTAGGGGTATAGACTACAACAGGAAAGAAGTAACGGTATATTTATACAAAGCTCGGGCACGGGCGTACACCTTGAGTCACCCAATATAGAAAGGACATCAAAGCCATAGAGAGGGTACAGGATAGATTCACCAGGATGATACAAGATGACAAATAATAGTTATGAGGATAGACTTGAGATACTAGAACGATGTCCATGGGAGTGGAAAGGCTAAGAGAGGATTTTAAAGTGTTTTTTTTAATTATGAAGGGTTTTGATAATGTGAATAGGAAAGACTCGAAGGAACAGTGTCCTGCACTCAGGTAAGTGATTAGAATGGGGTCGGGATGGCAGTCCAGGTAAGAAGAGGCCCAAGGTTTCCTTGCGGGGCCTATGGAAGCACACCTGCTCCCCCTGGCACTCAATGAAACCAAAAACAAATAAAGTTGACTTTGCTTTCTGGGCCTCTTCTGGCCCCGGCTCCTCTTGCCGGCAGATTGGCCTGTTGGGCGGGCGGCACAATGGCCTCCCTCAGCACAATGGCTTCCCTCGGCACAAGAGCCTCCCTCTGCACAGGCCTCGGGTTAAAATTGCAGTCAGGCCCCCGCTAACGTCAATGGAGACCGACCTGCACATTTAAAGAAGGACCCCACAGGTGTCCCTCTCCCGCCTGCTCAAAAGAGCAAGTTAAGATTGCAGCCCGCGGGAGGCAGTGGGATCGGTGCAGGCAAGTCACACCGACTATTTTAACTGCCCGCCCGCCTGGTTTCCATCTGGTGGGCAGGGTTAAAATCGGCCCTTTGCGGTCGCGAGTAATTCTATGCATTCTGTTAGAACAAGGGGAGGGAAGAGTTTTCCCTGATTGCTATGTTTGATGACACGGTGAATGCGCTAGTGAAGATTTCCTCTGGTCCAGAGTTCGAGCGAAATCGTGAATGCAGGCAGATTGACGATGCCACTGCACATAGCGACCCATGAGATTCTACCCCTCTCCCCCACCCCGATTCCTTAAGAATTATGGGCTGGCGGTAGAGTTGGCAACTCTGGATGAATTCCTGGAGATTTCATTACATGGCCTTCAGCCTCCAGCTGTCCGGCCATTGGTCGCCAGGCACGTCCATCCTCGCAGGGCACCGCTTTCCAACTCCGACTGGACAGCAAGCAGACTCTCAGTCACCCGATTGGATGATTCTTGACAGTCAGTCCCCATTGCCAATACTTTTTATTAATTAATCAAAAGAAAGTTGCTCAAAGACAATGGGGGGAAAAAACACACGATTTTTTTCTTAAGGCCCCTGTAATATTTTTTCCCCCTGGTTTGCTCGCAGCAGCGTCCTGGGGATTCGTCTGTAATTCCGGGAGACTCCAGGACAATCCCGAAGGGTTGGCGACCCTAGTTGGAGGGCGGCCCATTCCTGGTGAGAAACGGCTGGCCCCCACACATGGTCAAGTCGGGACTTCTTACAGCGTCTGGCCCTCGCCACAGAACTTATTTCTGGTCGAAATTCGTGCTAAATAAAACACCACTTGAACCGTACAATGTTTTGTGACACAGAGCCCAGCAACAACAAACCAGCTGCTGTTGTCCCGGTGTAGCATTTCCATCCATCCCTTCCCCCCCACACATCCTCTCACAATCTTTAGCCTTCTCATCTCTCAGAGAGAAAGTGATGAATTGATACCGGCAAATGATGAATTAGAAAGCAATTTTTTTTTTTTGAGTGCCTGTTGATTCACGTCCACCGGGAACAAGAGAGAGAGGGGAAAAAAAAGTCCAGAAATAATGTCACTTAGGAACCTTTCCGCTGAAGGTAGAGGCAGCTTCTTGCCCCATCTATCTTTGGACTTGCATGCCAGAAGGGAAGAGGACGGTGGGGTTTTTTTTTTGTGACAGTGATCTAAACCGCCGCAGCATTATCAAAGGCGAAACATGCCGAGATCTCTAATGCTCAGCCTGTGTCCTATCTGTGTAATCCTTAGCCTTCATCATTCTGTTCCAGAGCTCAGCAGCTACTCTTGGTGAAGATTCAGAGATTGATGTACCGCGGCAGCAGGGATGAGACAGATAATCAATATAGCACACTCCGAGGATTATGGGTCTGTCTTTCTATCACTCTGCATAATTTAGACTGTTTTTGTACAATCAATTTCCTTTAAGTGAATAACCTATTTTGCCTCAAAACTTCTGCCATGTATTTAAATTGTTGACATTACAGAAATCTGTGCATACTTTGGTAAAATACTTAGTAGGCATTGGACTGCAGAGAGGCAACGTGCCCGAATCTTCAAATTCTTTGTTTTAACTTTAAATTTTCTCTGTTTTTGAATGGTCCCAAAGTGTATAATTACTACCTGAATGCACAGTCTGGGACAACGGGCACCGCTGTATTTAAGCTCCAACAAGCTGCCCGCCTCTTGAAATGAGCTGTAATCACACTCATCGAGAGAAGTTCAACTATTTCCAAACAAATCGAACCCTACTTCCTTTACCCATTGGGGAGACCAAACGCAGATTGGCTGACCGCTTTGTGGAACACCTCCGTTCAGTCCGTAAGGATGACCCCGAGCTTCCGGTCGCCTGTCATTTTAATTCACCGCCCCATTCCCACTCAGACCTCACTGTACTCGGGCTCTTGCATTGTTCCACGGAAGCTCAGCGTAAACTCGAGGAACAGCACCTCATCTTCCGATTAGGCACTTTACAGTCTTCTGGACTCAATATCGAGTTCAACAATTTCAGATCATAACCTCGGCCCCCATTACATTTTTACTTCTTTTTTATCCACACCTTTGGTTTCGCCCTTCCCCCCCCCCTTTTTCTCTCTCCCACATGGCAGCTGTCTCCCATTCTGCCAGCGCATTTCACACCTAATCTAGAGCCGTCTTTTGTCCCCACTAGTCCTATCACCATCTCGTCTCGTTTTGAATACCTCTTAATGTCTCTTCACTTCTCTTTTGTTCTCTCCCAGCCTGGCCTTTTAATCTATTTCATTTCCTGTGCTTTTCCAGTCCTGACAAAGGGTTTGACCCAAAACGGTGACTCTATTTTCTCTCCACGGATGTTGCCTGGCCTGCTGAGTTTTTCCAGCATTTTCTGTTGTTATTTCCACTTCCTTAAACCCGCCTCCCGACGTAAATTCCTGATGCCCCAAAATGTGCAAAGTCTTGTGCTAACTAGTGAGAGTAACACTCCGAGTGAAGTTCTCCACAGCCAAGGTACAATGACCCTGCTGGAGGCTTCGATGAGGCGTGCACTGGCAGTGAGAGGGTTAACCAGTCTATATCCCTCATTGTTTAACTGATCTGAATAGCGTGGGCACAAGATGGAAAATGGTTTTGGATTGTCAATACTTGATTTCTTAATGTACATTTCCATTTACCTGAGATTCATTAAGTAGAGGACTGACTGTATGTGTTGTATTGTGTTGAACTTTGCATTTTTATCTTCTGTAGATATTTACGGATTTGTGCTGCAATCAATTAAATAAGATATTGGATTTTTACCAAAATATTCAAAATTGTAATGGGTTTTCCATAACGGCTGTAGACATGGAATGGGGCGTGCAGAATAATGGATCGGTAGGAGGGAACTACAAGGCACTTACAAAATCGAAGGATTGAAATAATGCTATAAACCTTGAGTGCACAATTAGTTTAACTTGCCCGCTGAAGCAAGGAGACGAAGCAATTTATTTAAGCCACAGTCGAACTCGCAGGAAACAATATTTGGATACCATGTGTAGAAACTTGGTCAGCTCAACTAATCAGCCCAGCCAATGATATCTGTGATTTCCTCTCTTCCAGAGCTTTATACAACCTGACGAACAGCCCCCCATCGATCCCAAAGCTCCCCGTCTCTCACGAGCGAGCATCTTCTTTGGTCAGATTTTACAGGTGATTATTTCAATACACGCACTGGGGAAGTAACAACGATCAAACATTACAATAGAATGACATAGGGCTAGAAATTCAGTTGGGCGCCGTTTGGGGCGCCAAGCTCGCCTGGGCGCCGGAATTACCGCTGCGAGCGGAGCCACTTGCGCCATCCCGATATTCAGTTTCTGCGCCCCAAACGGAAGCGGGCCGCTACTCGAGGCTCCCCGCGCCCCGCTTGGGGCGCTCACCCTGAATATCGCCGCGCTAAGGGCCACAGCGCCACACGCTGCGGCACGGCAGGCTGCGGTACTGCAGGCCTTCCTCCCACTGTTAAGGGGGAGGTGCCTGCAACAGCGCGATCCCCGCTCGCGAGTGCCGGCAAATGAGCCCGGCACCAAGGAGAAGTGCCGGGCTCTCAGGAAACAGCCGGCAATGCCGCGGGGGGGGGGGGCGTTTAGGAGGCCGGGGGGAGGCCGGGGACGGAGGTGCTGGCAGGTGGCCGCCGAAAAAGCGGCCGCCCCGCACCTCCACCTTAACTTGCGTCACTACCACCACAGGTAGGCCCTGTGAACCGGTCGCGATTTGCGACCAGCGTTAAAGAGGCGGGCGCGACCAAATATGGTGATCGGGGCAGGAGCGGGGTGCTACAGGCTAACGCCGCCATTAGCGCCCCGCTAAATATCGCGGGAGGTGTGGCCAGTGGCGCTAAAGCCACTGAGTGCCCTCTTTGGGCGCTAACTGGTGGCGCAGCCCACTGAATTTCTAGGCCATAGAATTTACAGCACAGAAACAGGCCATTCGGCCCAACTGGTCCGTGCCAGTGTTTATGCTCCACACGAGCCTCCTCCCACCCATCTACATCTCACCCCATCAGCATAACCTTCTATTCCTTTTTCCCTCATGTGTTTATCTAGCTTCCTCTTAAATGTATCTATACTATTCGCCTCAACTGCTCCCTGTGGTAGCGAGTTCCGCATTCTAACCACTCTCTGGGTCAAGAAGTTTCTCCTGAATTCCCTATTAGATTTATTAGTGACTATCTTATATTTCTGGTCCCAAGTTTTGGTCTACCCCACAAGTGGAAACGTACATCTACCCTATCAAACGCTTTCATAATCTTAGAGACCTCTATTCGGTCACCCCTCAGCCTTTCTCTTTCCTCAAGAAAAGAGCCCCAGCCTGTTCAGTCTTTCCCGATGGGAATCACCTCTCAGTTCTGGTATCATCCTTGTAAACCACCCTTCTCTTCTCTTACACTTAATGTTTTATCGACGTGTCGTAATGTTGCTCTGATTCGAACATTCTCCTAACACTTTTTCCTGTGCGCATGACGTAGATAACTCAAGTAAACTGAGTGTTCTGCACCCTTATATGTTCTGAGTGTGGGATAGGATTAATAATTAGCTCTTAACTACACTATATTGCACCAGATACCATATAGGAACATAGGAACAGAAGTAGGCCATTCAGCCCCTCGAGCTTGCTCCACCATTTAATTAGATCGTGGCTGATCTGTACCTGAACACATTTATCTGCCTTAGCTCCATATCCCTTGATGCCCTTACCTAACCCTCGAGACCACCACTAGAAACCACTACAGTCTCCTATCTATTCCAAAAGGGAGTAAATACCAAACTGTCAGACCGTTAAGTTCAGGCTAAAACTAATAATCAGATTTATTTGTGAATAAGATAATCCAGAGGTAATAAGACACAGCAAGTTACTGATGTTAAAAATACTTAGGAAACAATAAAGATAAAAATCACACCCCAATGGGTTAAAACATCTTCTTTAGAATGTATTTTTTATACAGTTAGTTAGGCAATAAGTCTTTTGGGTAAAACAGTTGAGGATCTTCATTGATACAATGGCTGTAGCTGGTTGATGCACAATTGATATACACGCCAGAAGGAGCTTAGCTGCTTATTAGACTAAACACCTGCGAGAAATCTCTAGGATTTAACTAAAAGCCGCTGAATAAAGAGCTGTCAATCAATCAAGTTCAAAAACCCTGTGCAAAGAAAGGACTCAACAAGCAGATGTTCATACCTGATCCAGGCCTTGCATATCTATTAATGCTTTAACCAAGTATAATTTGATTTAAACCTGGGACAAACCTTCTGCATTCTGACTATTTTACAGGTCAAACAATTGGGCCTGGTCCAATAGCCAATTTGGCTCCAGGTCTCCATTTTACATAGAATTACATAGAATCTACAGCACAGAAGCAGGCCATTCGGCCGGTATTTATGCTCCACACCAACCTCCTCCCACTCTACTTCATCTCATCCTATTGGTATATCCTTTTATTCCTTTCTCCCTGATGTACTTATCTAGCTTCCCCTTAAATGTATCTATACTATTCGCCTCAACCACTCCCTGCGGTAGCGAGTTCCACATTCTCACCACCCTCTGGTTAAAGAAGTTTCTCCTGAAATCCTTGTAGGATATATTAGCGACTGCCTTATATGTACTGTAAGTTATATTTTGGACAAGGGAAGTCAGCTTAATTTTAACTCTAGATGCCTCAAAACAGCAAGGCATAAAATGGAAACACTTTCTCTGTTTGACATAGGATGAAAACTCTGCTTTTTTCACAAACGCAATGGTGCAAATGTAATGGTGCAAATGTAATGGTGCAAATGTAATGGTGCAATGCACAACTGTTGAACACCTGTACGATACTCCTAAGTGTACAAAGGACACATAGTAGAACAGGATCACAAAGATCAATGCCACATGTCACACTGTACAGCGACAGCTTAGTTACATGGAAAAACGATTACAGCAGAATACTATATTGTGTTTGAAAGGCTGAATCAAATTGCAGATAATTGCTTGAAGAAGGTCACTTCCGCCAGCGAATCTGAAAATAGTCACCGTGGGTTTTTTTTTTCTAGCCAACTCTTAGTATCACGTTTGATGAAAGGGTTTACATGGAAAGGTGCCCATAGTTTTTGAAAAATGTTTTCATTAGAATCACCAATGGATGGGATAGATTACAGGAACGTTTAGTTCATCTTTAGCACCTCTTTAGATTTCACTCAGATATTTCTCTTGTAGTATGCATGAAAGAGCACTGTGAGACCTTGCTTACTACAAACCTTCGACGTAGAATATCCGGTAACGTAGAGGTCAAACAGAAAGCCTCATTATTGTATTTAGCCTATTGCACATGACACATGATCCCTCTAGACTTCAGAAAGCCTCATTATTGGATTTAGCTTAGTCAATCTGATGTGACCATTATTGGAAAGAAACACTCTATCAGGCCAAACTGCACAACTCCCCAGTGCCCTGGCCAACCCTCAACCAAGATCACTAAAAAAAAACATGATCTGGTCATTATCACATTGCTGTTTGTGAGAGCTTGCTGTGCACAAATTGGCTGCCGCGTTTCCTACATTACAACAGTGACCACACTTCAAAAAGTACTTCATCGGCTGTAAAGCGCTTTGGCACATCCCGAGGTTGTGAAAGGCGCTATATAAATGCAAGTTTTTCTTCTTTCGTTCTGTCTTTCTGCTATTTACATGTATGAAAATTTGCCTCTTAGATTCATAGTCAAATAAAATTACAGGTTTCTAAATATATTCCCCACCCCCGCCCCACCGCCCCCCCACCACCAACCGCCCCATATTGTGCTAGGTAGTAACCAGGAATTTGATGCGACTCTGTCTAGAGTCTAAAGATAGCTAATCAGGAGAACCATAATCAGTGGACTCTTAACCTTGATCTCCTCAGATGCAAATAAAAGCACTTCAAAAAAATGAATAGGAACAGATTAATCTCACCGCCTCCAGCTCACACACACTCACACACACACACACACACACACACACACACACACACACACACACACACACACACACACACAGTATGTTAGCTGCCCTACCACATGGACATTCCTTCCTGGAAGGATCAAATAGTCTGATTTTGCTCCTTGCCTGCCTTGCATACAACTCCATATCAGCCATCAAGATCTGCATTTTTGCTTGGTGGGATAGGATCTCCTTATCGATCACCAACGATTTTATTTTGCTTCTATCTCAGATAATGCACTCTGCTATCTTCCACTGCCTTGGCTGAGACCCCATGAAACTTGCCCCGAAGATTGATAATCAGGGGTGGGATTCATACCTGGGTCCCCAGCATGATTGTCCTGCACCAGTGATCCTACATTATGTCCTGAATGGGTTTATGTAAAAGGGACATAATGTTACCCTCAAAGTGCCATAGAAACATAGAACCATAGAAGATAGGAGCAGGAGTAGGCCATTCAGCCCCTCGATCTTCTCCGCCATTCAAGGAGATCATGGCTGATCATCCAAATTCAGTACCCTGTCCCTGCCTTCTCTCCATATCCCTTGATCCCTTTAGCCTTAAGAAATATATCTAACTCCTTCTTGAATATATTTAGTGAATTGGCCTCCACTGCCTTCTGTGGTAGAGAAGGTTCACAGGTTCACCACTCTCTGGGTGAAGTAATTCCTCCTCATCTCTGTCCTAAATGGCTTACCCCTTATCCTTAGACTGTGACCCCTGGTTCTGGACTCCCCGGCCATCGGGAACATCCTTCCTGCATCTAGTCTGTCTAGTCCTGTTAGAATTTTATAAGTTTCAATGAGATCCCCTCTCATTCTTCTAAATTCCAGCGAGTATAAGTCCAATCGACCCAATCTCTCCTCATACGTCATTCCTGCCATCCCAGGTATCAGTCTGGTGAATCTTCACTGCACTCCCTCCATGGCAAGAACAGCCTTCCTCAAATAAGGCGACCAAAACTGCACACAATACTTAAGATGTGGTCTCACCAAGGCCCTGTACAACTGCAGCAAGACATCCTTGTTCCTGTACTCGAACCCTCTCGCTACGAAGGCCAACATACCATTTGCTTTCTTAACCGCCTGCTGCACCTGCATGCTTACCTTCAGCGACTGGTGCACAAGGACACCCAGGTCTCGTTGCACTTCCCCTTCTCCCAATCTATTGCCATGTCACCTGGTGTTTGCCTCCCAAAGTATGTCCAGCATCAGTGAAATATGTTAACATAGCAAAACATCCCAAGGCGCTTCACAGGAGTGTTATCAGACAAAATTTGACACCGAGCCACATAAGGAGATATTAGGATAGGTGACCAAAAGCTTGGTCACAGAGGGAGCTTTTAAGGAGCGCCTTAAAGGAGGAGAGCAAGGCGGCAAGGTTTCGAGAGAGAATTCCAGAGCTTAGGGCCCAGGCAACTGAAGGCACGGCCGCCAATGGAGCGGCAATGGAAATCGGGGATGCTCAGGAAGTCAGAGTTGTAGGAACGCAGAGTTCACAGAGGGTTGTAGGGCTGGAGGAGATTACAGAGATAGGGAGGGGGGCGAGGCCATGAGGGATTTCAAAACAAAGACGAGAATTTTAAAATCGGCGCATTGCTTAACCAGGAGCCAGTGTAGGTCAACAAGCACAGGGAAATAGTAAACGGGACTTGATCTCCATCCTCCACTTTAAGACGTGCTGCAGGCATTTCTATGCAGTATCCATATAGCAAGTACTGATGCAGAATTTTGTACCTTGAAATTACTTGGCCAGTTCTGTTGGTAGGCTTTTCTTCTACATTTTGGCTTTGAAAATTGATTTCTTACTTTTTCTTTTTCTCTTGACAGTTTGTCAGCAGGTCTGATAACAAGTACAAGAGAATGAACAGCAGTGAGCGTGTGCGGATCGTCACCAGCTCCTCACCTGGCCCAGCAAAAGCCTCTTTCGAAACTCTGAAACTCTCAGCCGACAAGCAGGATGGTAAAAAAAAAGAAAGAACTTGCATTCATATAGCGCCTTTCACGACCTCGGGACGTCCCAAATTGCTTTACAGCCAATGAAGTACTTTTCTGAGCTGTGGTCACTGTGGTAATGTAGGAAAAGCGGCAGCCAAAAATTGCCCACAGCAAGCTCCCACAAACAGCAATGTGCTAATGACCATGTAATAATCTGTTTTTAGTGAAGGATAAAACATTGGCCCTTTGTTGGTCTTCTTCACAGAAACCGGCCAGATTCTCGTATAAAAACTGCGATTAATTCGTCTTCCTTTCATTTTTGTTTTGTTCTTGAAGATGTAGATCCAGAAAACGACATCAAGAGAAGTTTCAGCCTGATTCCGTACAGCCTGGTCCACCCGTACCACACCCAGCGGAAACGCCCTGTGTTGTTCTCACCCACCCCACTGGCCAAAATGCTCGTGCAAAAGTTACTCAATTCTGGGGAAGCCATGGAGTTTGACATCTGCAAACCAGGTAAAGCCGTGTCATCTCCTGCCCGCAAAGGTTTCAGGCTAGCGGGACGGTGAAATCTGCACACTGCGTTACAACTTTTAACAGAACCCAGTAAATCAGGAGAAACTGTTTCCACTGGCAGCGGGGTCAGTAACCAGAGGACAGAGATTTTAATTCATTCTTTCATTCTGCCAGCGCAATTTACACTTCATCGAGAGCCATCCTTTGTTTCTTAACCTGTCCCATTACCATCTCCTCTCGCCTTGAATATCTCTCAATGTCTCTTAATCTCTCCTGCCTTCTATCCTATCACAGACCCTCCCTTTTGTTCTTTCATCCCCTCCCCCCTTTCCCAGCCCCTACACTTGCTTAAAAATCTGTTCCATTTCCTGCTTTTTTCCAGTTCTGACGAAAGGTCATCGACCTGAAACGTTAATTCTGTTTCTCTCTTCACAGATGCTGAGTATCTCCAGCATTTTCTGTTTTTATGACAGAGATTTTAAGGTCATGGCAAAAGAAGAGGGGAGACTAGGAGAAAACATTTCACACAGCGGGTTGCCATGGTCTGGAATACGCTTCCTGAAAGGGCGGTGGAAGCAGATTCAATAATAATTTTCAAAGGGGAACTGGATAAATACTTGAGAAGGAGAAATTTGCAGGGCTGTGGGGAAAGAGCAGGGGGAGTGGGACTAATTGGACGGCTCTTTCAAAGAGCCGGCACAGGCACGAGGGGCCGAATGGCCTCCTTCTGTGCTGTATGCTTCTAATCTTGGTTTGAATCCAGCCCTGGTGGTTGGGATGAAAGTGCCTTCTCTCTGCCAGCTGTAAGGGCCCTGCGTGAAAAAGAGTTTCTGCAGTCTCAACATAGATCCAGGTGCACCATTTAATGGCCCCAAAACCCAATGCAATTGCAGTAGGGGCCGGAGCGGGAGAGCTTGAGACACAGAGAGACAGCCACGGTTTCCTTTACCTCTGTTGCTGAAACCAACGCAAAGTATAAAAGGAATGTTTTTACTAGCAGGAGGGGGGAACTGTGAATGAACAGAGTCATTTTTGTAAGTCTGATGTTGGAAAACTACAGTCAGTGTGATCCCGTAGGAAGAGGCCAATGATTGGCTGCATTAGCTGTCCTGTTGGAATGGTCCATGTGAAGGCTCATCCTTTTACTAGTAAAGATCCCGACTTTAGCTATGACTGAGTAACAAGCGCATTCATGATCATGCTTTCAATATATTATTAATGAAAAGGCAAAACTACTGCGGATGCTGGAAATCTGAAATAAAAACCAAAAATGCTGGCAGTACACAGCCGGTCAGGCAGCATCTGCAGGGAGAGAAACAGAGTTAATGTTTCAGGTGGATGAGCTTTCATCAGAACTGGAAAAAGTTAGAGGCATAACAAGTGCAGAGGGCAGGGAAAGGTGGGGAGGGGAGGGAGGAACAACAGGGAAGGTCTGTGACAGGGTGGGAAGAAACATAGAAACATAGAAGATTGGAGCAGGAGTAGGCCATTCGGCCCCTCGAGCCTGCTCCGCCATTTAATGCGATCATGGCTGATCACCCAAATTCAGTTCCCGGTCCCTGCTTTCTCCCCATACCCCTTGATCCCTTTAGCCTTAAGAAATATATCCAACTCCTTCTTGAATATATTTAATGAATTGGCCTCAACTGCCTTCTGTGGTAGAGAATTCCACAGGTTCACCACTCTCTGGGTGAAGAAATTCCTCCTCATTTCTGTCCTAAATGGCCTACCCCTTATCCTTAGACTGCGACCCCTGGTTCTGGAGAGATTAACTTAACAAAGTTATTTTTCTTCAGGGTGACGAGGATCTATTTTGACATACCATGGGGTGACATATATTTGTTTTTGTCTGGCCCTTTAAGGCAGTCAGCATTCCTCCTCACTGCTCAAGTGAAATACTACTTGCGTGACGTTTAGTTGTAGTAAGAGTGTTTACATTCTCTTGGGTTTCTTACCTTGAGGCTGTTCAGGATGTCATGGGCAGGAGCATTCCCCACTCTCCTAGTTCACTGCCCGCAGGCTTTTTTCCTTTGCACGCCGAAAGACAGAAGCCTCTTCGTTTGGTTGGCTAACTGCCTGCAGGCTGTTTAGTATTCCTGGAGGCATCAGGCACTCAGTTCTGCTGTCAGATGCACTGGGTGCAGCCTGCTGGAAGGATGCGACATGTTGATTCTACAAAAAAAAACTTTATTCTTCCCCTTTCCCTTAAAGGTCTTCAAGGGTGCCATTACCACCACCTTTCCTTCTGCAGTTTTGAGGACAGAATGTTCTGGACTCGTGCGCACGGCTCCGTGGCTGCAATTACACAGGTCTTTGATCACCTTGGTGTGGAGATGCCAGTGTTGGACTGAGGTGGACAAATGTAAGAAGTCACACAACACCAGGTTATAGTCCAACAGCTTTATTTGAAATCACAAGCTTTCGGAGCGCTGCTCCTTCGTCAGGTGAAGTGGAGAAATGCATAAAGACACAGCTTATATAGTCAGAGAATAATGTCAGATGTTTACAGGTAATCTTGCTGTGATTATCTCTCTGCCGAGGTGTGATAAATGGCAGTTAGAAAGATTACCTATAAACATCTGACATTATTCTCTGACTATATAAGCTTGTTTTTATGCATCTCTCCACTTCACCTGACGAAGGAGCAGCGCTCCGAAAGCTTGTGATTTCAAATAAAGCTGTTGGACTATAACCTGGTGTTGTGTGACTTCTTACATTTGATCACCTTGTGGAGGCTTGGCTTCCGCACGGCCCACTCGATCTGGCAGGGCTCTCCTTCCCTTCAGATTCCCCTTCATGAATCATCCACTCTCGCTCTCAAAAGAACTCGTGAATTCCGTCTCCTTATTCTCCCGCTGCCGGGGCTGACCGGCTGCCTGAACCCAGCACCATTTTAACAAAAAGCAAAACACCACGGGTGCTGGGAAATTGAAAACGCTCAGCAGGCCAGGCAGCAACCTGTGGAGAGAAAAAAACCCAGAGATAACTGCCGGAATTTTAATCCCAAGGCGGTTCGGGAGCGGGAGGGAGGCTAGAAACCAGCCGGGAAACCCGAGAGAACGGGTTCCCTGCCGGCCTTGCCGAATTTAACGGCAGGGCACCTGATTAGCATTTCAAAGATCTGTTTCCCATCCGCGGCCAGCCAGATGGAGAGGCTGGCTGTCTGTGGGCGGGTAGACCTGTGGCACTAGGCTGTCTGTGGGCGGGTAGACCTGTGGCACTAGGCTGTCTGTGGGTGGGTAGGCCTGGGGCACTAGGCTGTCTGTGGGCGGGTGGGCCTGGGGCACTAGGCTGTCTGTGGGCGTGTAGGCCTGTGGCACTAGGCTGTCTGTGGGCGGGTGGGCCTGGGGCACTAGGCTGTCTGTGGGTGGGTAGGCCTGGGGCACTAGGCTGTCTGTGGGCGGGTGGGCCTGGGGCACTAGGCTGTCTGTGGGCGGGTGGGCCTGGGGCACTAGGCTGTCTGTGGGCGGGTAGACCTGTGGCACTAGGCTGTCTGTGGGTGGGTAGGCCTGGGGCACTAGGCTGTCTGTGGGTGGGTGGGCCTGGGGCACTAGGCTGTCTGTGGGTGTGTAGGCCTGGGGCACTAGGCTGTCTGTGGGTGTGTAGACCTGGGGCACTAGGCTGTCTGTGGGCGGGTGGGCCTGGGGCACTAGGCTGTCTGTGGGCGGGTAGACCTGTGGCACTAGGCTGTCTGTGGGCGGGTGGGCCTGGGGCACTAGGCTGTCTGTGGGTGGGTAGACCTGTGGCACTAGGCTGTCTGTGGGCGGGTGGGCCTGGGGCACTAGGCTGTCTGTGGGTGGGTGGGCCTGGGGCACTAGGCTGTCTGTGGGCGGGTGGGCCTGGGGCACTAGGCTGTCTGTGGGCGGGTGGGCCTGGGGCACTAGGCTGTCTGTGGGCGGGTAGGCCTGGGGCACTAGGCTGTCTGTGGGCGGGTGGGCCTGGGGCATTAGGCTGTCTGTGGGCGGGTGGGCCTGGGGCACTAGGCTGTCTGTGGGCGGGTGGGCCTGGGGCACTAGGCTGTCTGTGGGCGGGTGGGCCTGGGGCACTAGGCTGTCTGTGGGCGGGTGGGCCTGGGGCACTAGGCTGTCTGTGGGCGGGTGGGCCTGGGGCACTAGGCTGTCTGTGGGCAGGTGGGCCTGGGGCATTAGGCTGTCTGTGGGCGGGTAGGCCTGGGGCACTAGGCTGTCTGTGGGCGGGTGGGCCTGGGGCACTAGGCTGTCTGTGGGCGTGTAGGCCTGTGGCACTAGGCTGCCTGTGGGTGGGCAGGCCTGGGGCACTAGGCTGTCTGTGGGCGCCTGGGCCTGGGGCACTAGGCTGTCTGTGGGCATGTAGGCCTGGGGCACTAGGCTGTCTGTGGGCGTGTGGGCCTGGGGCACTAGGCTGTCTGTGGGCATGTAGGCCTGGGGCACTAGGCTATCTGTGGGCGGGTGGGCCTGGGGCACTAGGCTGTCTGTGGGCGGGTGGGCCTGGGGCACTAGGCTGTCTGTGGGCGGGTGGGCCTGGGGCACTAGGCTGTCTGTGGGCGGGTGGGCCTGGGGCACTAGGCTGTCTGTGGGCGGGTGGGCCTGGGGCACTAGGCTGTCTGTGGGCGGGTGGGCCTGGGGCACTAGGCTGTCTGTGGGCGGGTGGGCCTGGGGCATTAGGCTGTCTGTGGGCGGGTGGGCCTGGGGCACGAGGCTGTCTGTGGGCGGGTGGGCCTGGGGCACTAGGCTGTCTGTGGGCGGGTGGGCCTGGGGCACTAGGCTGTCTGTGGGCGGGTGGACCTGTGGCACTAGGCTGTCTGTGGGCGGGTGGGCCTGGGGCACTAGGCTATCTGTGGGTGTGTAGGCCTGGGGCACTAGGCTGTCTGTGGGTGTGTAGACCTGTGGCACTAGGCTGTCTGTGGGTGGGTGGGCCTGGGGCAGTAGGCTGTCTGTGGGCGGGTGGGCCTGGGGCACTAGGCTGTCTGTGTGCAGGTGGGCCTGGGGCACTAGGCTGTCTGTGGGCGGGCGGGCCTGTGACACTAGGCTGTCTGTGGGCGGGCGGGCCTGTGGCACTAGGCTGTCTGTGGGCGGGTGGGCCTGGGGCACTAGGCTGTCTGTGGGTGGGTAGGCCTGGGGCACTAGGCTGTCTGTGGGTGGGTAGGCCTGGGGCACTAGGCTGTCTGTGGGTGTGTAGACCTGTGGCACTAGGCTGTCTGTGGGCGGGTCGGCCTGGGGCACTAGGTTGTCTGTGGGCGGGTAAGCCTGGGGCACTAGGCTGTCTGTGGGCGGGTGGGCCTGGGGCACTAGGCTGTCTGTGGGCGGGTAGGCCTGTGGCACTAGGCTGTCTGTGGGTGGGTGGGCCTGGGTCACTAGGCTGTCTGTGGGCGAGCAGGCCCGTGGCACTAGGCTGTCTGTGGGCGGGTAGGCCTGGGGCACTAGGCTGTCTGTGGGCGGTTGGGCCTGGGGCACTAGGCTGTCTGTGGGCGTGTAGGCCTGTGGCACTAGGCTGCCTGTGGGTGGGCAGGCCTGGGGCACTAGGCTGTCTGTGGGCGCCTGGGCCTGGGGCACTAGGCTGTCTGTGGGCGTGTAGGCCTGGGGCACTAGGCTGTCTGTGGGCGTGTGGGCCTGGGGCACTAGGCTGTCTGTGGGCATGTAGGCCTGGGGCAATAGGCTGTCTGTGGGCGGGTGGGCCTGTGGCGCTAGGCTGTCTGTGGGCAGGTGGGCCTGTGGCACTAGGCTGTCTGTGGGCGGGTGGGCCTGGGGCACTAGGCTGTCTGTGGGCGGGTAGGTCTGGGGCACTATGCTGTCTGTGGGTGGGTAGGCCTGGGGCACTAGGCTCTCTGTGGGCGGGTAGGCCTGTGGCACTAGGCTGTCTGTGGGCGGGTAGGCCTGTGGCACTAGGCTGTCTGTGGGCGGGTGGGTCTGTGGCACTAGACAGCAGAGAGGAAGGAGGGAGGGATTGGGTGGGGGCTGGGTGTGTGAATCAGGGCTGCAGGACCATCGGGGATGTGGTCGGGGCCGGAGGATGTTTGGGATGGCAGGGGTTGAATTGGGGCCGGAGGATGATTGGAGGAGCATGATGGTGGGGGGGAGGTGGTGTCAGGAACTGGAGGACGATCGGGGCTGGAAGAGCATCGACAGGGGCGGTGGGCGGGGGGTCGTTGAGGGTGCAATGCCCCCTCAGTACAATGTTGGTGTGTCGGCCGAGACTTTTGTGCCCAAGTCCAATGGCTCACTTGACAAGTGAATGGTCCGGTATTGAACTGGACTGAACCATATAGGCCGAGAAGGCCTGCATTGTGGCGTGTTGTTACTCGCATGAATGTCAGTGGCTCGGAACAGGAAAAAAGTCCACCTGGGTTTACATTCCTGATCACCATCGGTGAGAACTGCTGGGAAGTGTGCCTATGTGGGTACCAGATGAGGTTGTGATGGTTCTGTATGGTTGAACAGCCTGGTGATGCCCGGGCTCAACACGCGAGTAAGATGTAGTAGGACAGCGCATGCCTTTGAAATCATACTCCTGCATGAGCCATTGACCGCAGGGGACTAGGGGGAGAAAATTGCGGAGGGAGGGAGGGAGCTTACAAAAAAAAAAACATGGAATCATTGTTCAAACAAGAACAGCTTTCGATCATTTTATTAACTTCAATATTTGCCCTTTAGATATTTTAAACAAAGAAGAATATTTGCAGAAACAGAAGACTGAGCCAATTATTTTCTCGAGAGAAAAACATTTAAACGCCTTTGAATGTGTCATGCCTGCTAACATCAAAGCTGTAACTGCCAAGGTAAATGAAACTTTTCCTTTGCCTTTTTCACAGTTTTTGTTACATAATATGGGTTACATAGGAAAAGTTTGTTTTGGTGCAATGAGAAAAACTCCCGACAAACTTCCAGGGGCCGTAACTGGAATAAGATATCCCTTCAGCGCAGGACTCCACTGGCGAGAGGGTGGAATTGTTCATTGGCAGTAGAGCAAAATGGGCAATAGAGAATCAGCAGCCGTTGGAATCAATCAGGTGGGGTGTGAATCAGACTGGGTGTGAATCAGACTGGGTGTGAATCAGTCTGGGTGTGAATCAGACTGGGTGTGAATCAGACTGGGTGTGAATCAGTCTGGGTGTGAATCAGTCTGGGTGTGAATCAGTCTGGGTGTGAATCAGACTGGGTGTGAATCAGACGGGGTGTGAATCAGACGGGGTGTGAATCAGACGGGGTGTGATTCAGACGGGGTGTGAATCAGACGGGGTGTGAATCAGACGGGGTGTGAATCAGTTGCGGTGCCGATTTGTTCCCGCCAATTTTACGCTATGGGCAAAGACCATTTTCACCCCCCTGGTGCTTACCCTAAGTAACGAATGGAACTGGTCAAGAGTGGATGACGTTTGACCCTCTTTGTGCTGGCTCCCCAAATTCCTTCTCACGCAACAGAGCACATGACCTGTTGCACTAACATCAGTTGGCTACTGATGTCATTGAAAGTGGCGGCAAACATTGTGTTCGTGCTCAGTTTCGCACCAAATCCTACCTTTGTTTGATCGTCAAATATAAATGCTGCATTACTGTGGAATGAACCATTTATTCTCAGTGACTGTAAGAAGCACCAGCAGGTGAAGCTGGGATTGTTCTCCATGGGGCAGAGAAGGTTAAGGGGAGAGTTGATGGAGGTGTTCAAAATTATGAAGGGTTTTTATAGAGTATTTGGGGAGAAACTGTTTCCACTGGCAGGAGGGTCGGTAACCAAAGGACACAGATTTAAGATAATTGACAAAAAATGAGAGGGAAATAAGGAGAATTTTTTTTATGCAGCGAGTTGTTGTGATCTGGAATGCGTTGCCTGAAAGGGCGGTGGAAGCAGATTCAATAATAACTTTCAAAAGGGAATTGAATAAATAATTGAAAATGAGAAATTTGCAGGGCTGTGGGGAAAGAGCAGGGTCAGTGGGACTAATTGAATATCTCTTTCAAAGAGCCGCCACAGACACGATTGGCCGAATGGCCTCCTCTGTACTTCATGATTCTATGATTCTCAGTGCAGGACCAGCTATATAACTGCTGCCTCACTCTTCACCCACCTGTCCTCCAAGTTCAAAGGAAGAAGAACAACGTGGATTTATACAGCACCTTTAACATAAAAATAGGCCCGAGGTGTTTCTCAGAGGTAGAGAGGCGGAGGGGTGTAGGGAGGAAATTTGAAGCATGGGGCCTAGGCGGCTGATGATGCTGGGTGAAGGGAGGGAGGGAATATTCAGAAGAGGATGGATTCAGATGGCAGAGATAGGGGGGTGCGAGGTTATGAATAGCATTAAAACGCAAGGATGAAAATTTTAAATCTGAGGCATTGGGGATCAGGAGCCAATGTAGATCAGCAGTGACGGATATGATGGGAAAACGGGACTTGGTGTGGGATAGTTTAAGGGCGGCAGAGTTTTGAAGGAGCTGGAGTTTACAAAGGGTGCAGGATGGGGGACCGGCCAGGAGAGCATTGGAGCAGTCAAGTCTGGAGGACTTGAGCACGTGATCTAGCCTTACGCTGGAGTGCTACACTGTTGGAGATGCCACCCTTCCCATGAGACATTCAACAAAAGCCCCACCTTGCCTGTTCCTTCTGATGGAAGTTGTCGATGCCGTGTGGGGAGACCTTGTTAAGGTGTATAAAATTATGAGGGGCCTAGATAAAGTGGATAGAAAGGACCTATTTCCCATAGCAGAGGGGTCAAAAACCAGGGGGCACAGATTTACTGGGGGAAGGTTTAGAGGGGTTTGCGGGGAAATGTCTTCACCCAGAGAGTTGTGGGGGTCTGGAACTCACTGCCTGAAAGGGTGGTAGAGGCAGGAACCCTAACCACATTTAAAAAGTACTTGGATGTGCACTTGGGATGCTGTAACCTGCAGGGCTACGGACCAAGAGCTGGGAAGTGGGATTAGGCTGGATAGCTCTTTGTTGGCCGGCGCAGACACGATGGGCCAAAATGGCCTCCTTCCGTGCTGTAACTTTCTATGATTCTATCGGAAGAACAGCAAAGGGGGCTCTCCTGGTCTCTAGACCACAAATCTGCCTTCGCACCAGTGAACAGATCATTCGCCCATCGTTGCTTGTGGGACCTTGCTGTGCACGCCGTGGCTGCCGCATTAGCCTACATAACAAATGTCATTCATTTCAAACTGAACGTACGTGAAGCGCTTTGAGGCATGTGATAACGTGCTTTAATAAATGCAGATTACCGATGGGTTAGCGGTGGGGTCAAAACAGCACGGAGGAATCTCGTGCAAGTGCAAGAAACCATTTGGCCACATTTAAAAATAACGCGAACATGAAAATAAAATGAAAGCTTTACCCCTTCCCTCCTCCCCCTCGCCCCCCACAAACCCCCGCCCCTATTGATATACAACTCCTTTTTTCTACTGTCGTTGCGGCGGAATTAACTTAAGTAAACAATGACTTCGAATGGAATTCTGAACTTTGCATCCCTTTTACACTGGTGGAGCTGAGAGGGCAATCATTCAGCAGAACCATGGGTCAGCAGAATATAGAGCAACGAGATTTCTTTTCTCCTCTGCCCTTGAAGCCAGGGTGAAAAGTGATGCCGATTTCCCCAGCTACCGTTCAATTTGAGGATGTTTTCGTGCTGTCAGCTTGTGCCCAGGGGCTGCTGGGAACGAGCCAGTGCAAACGCGCCCTAATCTTTAATCGATGACTGTTCATTCCAGCCGATTCCGATCACAGTGATAGAACGAGGGGATGCAAAGCAAATAGTCCCAAGTGCTTTAACTCGTTAGTCAGACGTCAAGTTCAATCAATTAACATCCATTATCTGCCTTAAGGCTTAATTTCCCTGCGTGTCAACCTAATGTCCATCAAAATGGCTGCCTTCACTGTGGTTCTCAAGCAACAAGTTTGGAGGGGGGGAAGGGGGAGGGGGGTGGGACTATCCAATTAAAACTCTTCTTTTCATCCTGAAATTGAGTTTGTTAAGCTAAGTTTCTCAGTAAAATTTTGTTTTTCATGAAAATTAGTCCTTCGTTTATTCTTACACCTATTGCTGAATTTTTGTTGAAAAAAATATCGAGAAAAATAGGGTAGTTTGGGTCAAATAAGTTTACTTGCAAAGAACATGTGGTTAGGAAGGAAATGGCATATATTTTCTTTTAAAAACGAGCAGTAAGTTTTTTTTTAAATGGTGTCAAACTTTATGCTGTGTGGGTTTTACAATGGTGGATTATGGCTCTGGGGTCCCTCAATCGGAGTTACTGGGGGAGTGTGGAGTGTAAACGCCAGCAGAGACCAGCTGGGCCGAATGGCCTGTTTCCGTGCTATAAATTCTGTGTCATTCTCTGTAATCCACTGATGGCACCTTTTCTCCCTGTTCAGCTCTTCTCACCTCAGTATTCCCAGCTCTCTCCTGACTTGTCCTCTTCTTACTGGTCCCCCCTGTCTGCCTCGACACTCGCTGACCTCACTTTGGACTAGGCACTCTGTGGGTGAAGTTGGTCATGGGTGGTAGCCAAAGTTCCCTGTAATTTTCTTTAGGCCACCCGGCCCCTTTAACGGGCTGCGCGGCCTGTTCAAAATTCCACGCATACGCAGTTTTTTTCCAATTTAAAAGCCGGCTCACCGGCTGCGCGGGACCCCTAGAGTGCGGCGCGGCCACGCAGCTTAAAGGGAACATGGGTGACAGCCAATCGGCAGCCTGTTTGACACCCAGTGATAGCCAATCAGCAGTCTGTTTTACACCTGGTGCTAGCCAATCAGCAGCCTGCTTGACATCCAGTGATAGCCAATTGGCAGTTTGTTTGACACCTGGTGCTAGCCAATCAGCAGCCTGTTTGGCACCCGGTGCTGGCCAATCGGCAGCCTGTTTGAAACCGGGTGATAGCCAATCGGCAGCCTGTTTTACACCTGGTGATAGCCAATCAGCTGCCTGTTTGACACCCGGTGATAGCCAGTCGGTAGCCTAGTTTACACCTGGCCATAGCCAGTCAGCAACCTGTTTTGAGACCCGGTGACAGCCAATTGGCAGCCTAGTTTACACCCGGCAATAGCCAATCGGCAGCCTGTTTGGCACCTGGCAATAGCCAATCGGCAACCTGTTTTACACCCGGTGATAGCCAATCGGCAACCTGTTTGACACCCGGTGCTAGCCAATCGGCAACCTGTTTGACACCCTGCCCCATTTGTTTTGGAAAGAAAAATAGGGCGGGGTGTAAAATGGCTACCATCAAAGACCATTTCAGCCACTCCATCTTTCCCCAGTTGGGTTTTCTTTCTTCTTTTGAACAACCTCTTGCAAATTGCACAAATCTCTTTCCGACTAACCTTTTTCCCTCCTCCTCCCTGACTTCTTTTCTCTCTTTCTCCCATGACTTTTATCTCTCTCTCTATCCCCCCGACTTTTGTTCTCTCTCTCTCTCTCTCCTGGCTTTTTTCTTTCTTTTGCTCCGCTGTCCACCCACATCCCCCTTCCATCATCACCACCCCCAACCCCCCGCCCCCACCCTACTTCCTTCTGTGTCTTCCCCTGGAAAAATCTCTCTCCCAACTCACTTACAACTGCACAATGAAATCCCAACTGTGCAGCCTTTGGCCCTCCATCCACCATGACATTTCTGCAGCTACCGATCTGCTCAACCACACCCTCACCACCACCTTTGATTCCCTAGTCCCTACTAAAACAATTACACTCTCACCCTGGCCGCTCGCCCGGTACGGCCCTCATCTTCGCTCCCTTAAGTCCAAGGGACGAGATTGAACGGATATGGCGGGCAACCAGTTTATCCATTCACCGCCTGATCTGGCTGGACCACATAAAGCATTATCGCGTCCTGCTCGTGTCTGCCAAAATTGCTCACTATTCCAAAATCATTCTGGAATGCAAAGATAAACCCCGGCTCCTATTCTCCACTGCTAACCGTCTTCTTAAACCCCTCTCCCCTGTCTCCTCCACCCTCACCTCCGAAAACAAGTGTGAGGAACTCATGGACTTCTTTGTCTCTAAGATTGAAACCATCCGTTCAGCTGCCTCTGCCACTTCCCTTCCTTCCCCTAGCCCACCGGGCCAAACTTCCTCTCAGTTTCCCCTTTACCCTAGCCCTGAACTCACATCTTTCTCCAGTTTCTCTCCAATCTCCCCTCATGACCTCTCCACGCTCATCTTGTCCATGAGACCCACCTCCTGCTCCCTCGACCCTATTCCCACCAAACTGCTGATCACCCAACTTCCTTTTCTGGCTCCCATGTTAGCTGATATTGTTAACGGTTCTCTCTCCTCAGGTACTGTCCCCCTCTCCCTCAAATCTGCCTTCGTCACCCCTCTCCTCAAAAAGCCAACCTTTGACCCCTCTGTCCTTGCAAACCACCGCCCCATCTCCAATCTCCCTTTCCTCTCCAAAGTCCTTGAACGTGTTGTCACCTCCCAAATCCATGCCCATCTTTCCAGCAATTCCATGTCTGAATCCCTCCAATCAGGTTTCCGACCTTGCCACAGTACCGAAACGGCTCTCATCAAAGTCACAAATGACATTCTTTGTGACTGTGACAAAGGTAAACTATCCCTCCTCGTCCTTCTTGACCTGTCTGCAGCCTCTGACATGGTTGACCACTCCATCCTTCTCCAACGCCTCTCCACCATCGTCCAGCTGGGTGGGACTGCACTCACCTGGTTCCATTCTTATCTGTCTAATCGTAGCGCTCCCGCATCATTACCTCTGGTGTCCCCCAAGGATCTATCCTTGGCCCCCTCCTATTTCTCATCTACAATTCTTTGATGAGGTAACAGAGAGGGTTGATGAGGGTAATGCAGTTGACGTAGTGTACATGGATTTACAAAAGGTGTTTGATAAAGTGCCACATAATAGGCTTGCCAGCAAAGTTGAAGCCCATGGAATAAAAGGGACAGTGGCAGCATGGATACGGAATTGGCTAATTGATAGGAGACAGAGAGTAGGGGTGAATGGTTTTCTTGATATATGTTAATGACTTGGACGTGGGTGTACAGGGCACAATTTCAAAATTTGCAGATGACACAAAACTTGGAAGTATAGTGAACAGTGAGGAGGATAGTGATAGACTTCAGAAAGACATAGACAGGCTAGTGGAATGGGCAGACATGTGGCAGATGAAATTTAATACAGAAAAGTGCGAAGTGATACATTTTGTTAGGAAGAATGAGGAGAGGACATAAAAACTAAATGGTACAATCCTGAAGGGGGTGCACGAACAGAGAGACCTGGGGGTATATGTGCACAAATCATTGAAGGTGGCAGGGCAGGTTCAGAAAGCAGTTAAAAAGGCTTACGAGATCCTGGGCTTCATAAATAGAGGTATAGAGTACAAAAGCGTGGAAATGATGATGAACCTGTATAAAACACTGGTTCGGCCCCAACTGGAGTATTGTGTCCAATTCTGGGCATCGCACTTTAGGAAGGATGTGAAGGCCTTAGAGAGGGTGCAGAAAAGATTTACGAGAATGATTCCAGGAATGAGGGACTTCAGTTACATTGACAGACTGGAGAAGCTGGGATTGTTCTCCTTGGAGCAGAGAAGATTGAGAGGAGATTTGATAGAGGTGTTCAAAATCATGAGGGGTCTGGACAGAGTAAATGGAGAGAAACTGTTCCCATTGGCAGAAGGGTCGAGAACCAGAGGACACAGATTTAAGGTGATTGGCAACAAAAACAAAGGCGATGTAAGAAAAAACTTCTTTACGCAGCAAGTGGTTAGGATCTGGAAAGGGTGGTGGAGGCAGATTCAATCACGGCTTTCAAAAGGGAGTTGGATAATTATATGAAGGAAAGAAATGTGCAGGGCTACGGGGAAAGGGCAAGGGAGTGGGACTAGCTGAGGTGCTCTTGCAGAGAGCCGGCACGGGCTCGACAGGCCGAATGGCCTTCTTCCGTGCTGTAACCATTCTATGATACATGTTGCCTCTTGGCGACATCATCCAAAAACACAGCGTCAGTTTCCACATGTACACTGATGACCCAGCTCTACCTCACTACCACTTCTCTCAACCCCTCCACGGTCTCTACGTTTGTCTGACATCCAGTTTTGGATGAGCAGAAATTTTCTCCAATTAAATATTGGGAAGACCGAAGCCATTGTTTTTGGTCCCCGCCACAAACTCCGTTCCCTAGTCACCGACTCCATCCCTCTCCCTAACATCTGTCTGAGGCTGAACCACACTGTTCACAACCTTGGTGTCATATTTGACCCTGAAATGAGCTTCCGACCACATATCCGCAGCATTACTAAGCAAGCCTATTTCCACCTCCGTAACATCGCCCGTCTCCGCCCCTGCCTCAGCTCATCCACTACTGAAACCCTCATCCATGCTTTTGTTACCTCTAGACTTAACTATTCCAACGCACTCCTGACTGGCCTCCCACATTCTACCCTACATAAACTTGAGGTGATCCAAAACTCTGCTGCCCGTGTCCTAACTCGCACCAAGTCCCGTTCGCCCATCACCCCTGTGCTCGCTGACCTACATTGGCTCCTGGTTAAGCAACGACTCGATTTCAAAATTCTCATCCTTGTTTTCAAATCCCTCCATGGCCTCGCCCCTCCCTATCTCTGTAATCTCCTTCAGCCCCATAACCCTCCGAGATATCTGCACTCCTCTATTTCTGCCCTCTTAAGCATCTCTGATTATAATCGCTCAACCATTGGCAGCCGTGCCTTCTGTTGCCTGGGTCCTAAGCCCTGGAATTCCCTCCCTAAACCTCTCCACCTCTCTCTCCTCCTTTAAGATGCTCCTTAAAACCTACCTCTTTGACCAAGCTTTTGTTCACCTGCCCTAATTTCATTTATGTGGCTCGGTGTCAAATTTTTTGTCTTATAACACAGCTGTGAAGCGCCTTGGGACGTTTTACTACGTTAAAGGCACTATATAAATACAAGTTGTTGTTGTTTTGTGCTCTCTCTCTCTCCCTTCTCAGTCTTTCTCCCCCCCCCTCCACTTTTTCTCCCCCCTCCATTTCACAGGGCACCCCATTGTGAACGATGGACAATGCAGACACAGATGGTCATTCCAAATGACATTGATTTGCCATGGACCACAGCCCCCTTGATGACATTCCTCCTTTCTCATTGCAATAAAAGACACTACAAATAAAATGGCACATTCAAGATCCACTTATGTTATTTATTTCAAAGATATAAATCAGGCATTTGAAAAGAAAGACTTGCATTTCTACAGCGCCTTTCACGACCACCAGATGTTCCAAAGTGCTTTACAGCCAATGAAGTACTTTTGGAGTGTAATCACTGTTGTAATGTAAGAAGCGTGGCAGCCAAATTGCGTGCAGCAAGCTCCCACAAACAGCAATGTGATAATGACCAGATAATCTGTTTTAGTGATGTTGACTGAGGGATAAATATTGGCCCAGGACAGCGGGGAGAACTCCCCTGCTCTTCTTCAAAATAGTGCCCTGGGATCTTTTACGTCCAACTGAGAGCAGACGGGGCCTCGGTTTAACATCTCATCCGAAAGACGGCACCTCTGACAGTGCAGCGCTCCCTCAGCACTGCACTGGAGTGTCAGCCTGGATTTTTGTGCTCAAGTCTCTGGAGTGGGACTTGAACCCACAACCTTCTGACTCGGAGGCAAGGGTGCAGCAATAGTGAGCTATCTGGGTCCACGGCCGCGGATGGTTTATTATCTGTAAATACCGCTCCCTGCCATGTGTGCTTAAGTTGAAAGACACAAGATTCTTGGTACGACACTGGATAAATGCACTGCCTAGTGTGTTGCTGAGCCACATAGACCTGGAGAGCCGCCCAGTGTGATCCCTGGTTTATGCTGAGTTAACTCCTCTCAGCCGATGGGGCGCATTAGTTGTCATCGATGTTCCTCGGCTAACGAGGGTTAAAATCACCCAGCATGTTGTTGCTTGTGGCTGCTGACCGCCCCCAAGAGGCTCCCTCAACAAAGTGGCCCCTTGTGGCCTTTGGACCAGGACACAATCAGTCTCGGCTGTGGTGCCTTGAACCGCCCCCCCCACCCCCGTCAAACAGCCTGCCGACACTCGCTAGCTTGACTGGCAGACAGAGGATGGCCACTTCAAAGGCTGTCAGTGCCCATAAACCAGTACCTCGGCATTTGTCATCATCTTCAGGGGTGGTGGGAAGAAAATTAAGAGGAAACAAACTGAAAATAAACACGGAACAATGTAATTGGAATGTGCATTGTGCTCGCAGGACCTCTTATATTAATCTCTCTGTAGGTCTAATCTTCAGCCCACCAGTATTATCAGGCATGTACAGCACCACCGTCAGTTTGATGTTTGCGACTGACATAAACCCTCATCCCTCCCTCCCACCACACTTGTTTTTTTTTACGAGCACAGGGATGAGAGCTGGTTGGTATGATGTTCATTCAAATTGTCTTTCCTTCTTCCTCCCGCAACATAGAATAAACATTGTTTACTGGAAGCTGGACTGAGCTGCACAAGAGATTTAATTAAGAAAGACATCTATCCAATTATAATCGTCATTCGAGTCTGTGAAAAGAACATCAAACGATTCAGGTATTGTCACATCCTTTCCGTGCTGGTGCCTTTAATTAGTTAAAGTTGCCACCTCCAATCAATGTTCCTGAATTAAACTTGCCTTGTAGGTAGGGAGAGGCTGAGCGACTGCTATAAAAATGGTCTCTCCCATCACCAGGTTAAAAGGCTCACTTTAAATTTTCAACAATTTCAATGTTTAACTGAGCAGTCCCAGCGGGAGGCGCTAGTTGAAGGGAGCACGAGTTGGAGCCAGGGGACACAGCACTAAAGCTTCGATTCTCCAATCCGTGCCCTCTTCCAGCTCAGCTCCCCTGCTGCCTGGGAGTGCGGGATCATTTCAATTGCAGGCACTCGATTAAGCCCCGATTTTAACCCGGGGCGGGAATCGGGCATGCTGTTAGGGTGGGGGCAGGTTAGGGCGGGTGACGAGCTCACCCCCCCCCCCCCACCACCCCATGACCTCAGGGGCATGTGAAGCACGGAACAATTTTAACTCCTGGGCCCTCATTTTAATATGACTGACAGGCTGCCCTCCCCGAACGTGCGTCGTAACGGGCAGATCACCCGCATGATGGGCACAATTTCCGCCACGACTCCCAAGGCCTACTTAAAGCGAGATTGCTCCTCTTAAAGCGAGGTAGCATCTCCTGCTTGCATTATTCATTGCTGAACTCTGAAAGACATTTTGGCAACAAAGGGTTGCCCACCCGTTCCTCCCACCCCACTTCCCGGTTTTCCGATGCCTCCCTGGAGGAGCTCTAAGCCAAGGAAGTGAAGGCAAGGAGGCAGAAGCAGCTTCCCAAAAAGCCCCAGGGCCAGAACGAAGCAAGCCTTGGTAAGAGGTAGCAAAATACTGCGGATGCTGGAAATCTGAAATGACAACAGAAAAAGCTGGAGAAACTCAGCAGGCCAGGCAACATCCGTGGAGAGAGAAATAGAGTCAACGTTTCAGGTCGAAACCCTTTGTCAGAACTGAGAAAAAAAAGCAGGAAATGAAACAGATTAAAAGGCCAGTTTGGGGGCTGGGAAATGGGGGAGGGGGTGAAAGAACAAAAGGGAAGGTTTGTGAGAAGTAAAGAGACATTAAGAGATATTCAAGGCGAGACGAGATGGTAATAGGACAGGTAAAAGAGACAAAAGATGGCTCTAGATGAAGTGTGAAATGCGCTGGCAGAGTGAGAGACAGCTGCCAAGTGGAAGAGAAAAAAAAGGAGAAAAGGTACAAACCAGAAGTGTGGATAAAAAATATATAAATATGATAGGGGCCGAGATTATGATCTGAAATTGTTAAGAGGTGTCTGAAAGGTTGGGTGCCACCGGCATCATTCCCCCAGGACCTGGGCTCAATGCAGAAGGCGGTTCTGACCTCTCAAGAGCAGCAAGGGTGAGTTACAGATGTGCAGCCGGTGACGCCCAGCATGTGAAAGAAGCCGGCCACTCTGCAAAGCCCCCAAGCTCCCTCGTGTTGACCGCTGAGGTCAGTGGGGGAGGTGATGTCCTGCTCCGCCCCTGGCGATGAAGAACGTCGGTCACCTGCTTAATGCAGCTAACCGCGACGTGCAGGTAGTGTCCCCTGTAGCAGCCTGAAGGGTCCCAGTGGCGAAGGCGTGCGGTGAATTTGAGAGCCACAGACATGACCCCCTGGTTTTACACTCTTTCTAGCGAGCTGCAACCAGCAAGTACATTTATTGAGATTCATTAAGTCCGATAACCGGCAAGACCCATTACAAGTCAATGTAAAAATCAGCTAATTATTTTAAAGCTAATCATGACATAAGGCAGCCATAACGGCCGCTTAAAAACTGTGCACAATGAGATGTTAATGAGGTGGCAGGCAGTTGTACAGCATTGAATGGGTTTAGGAGGGGACGGAAACAATGATTCCTAATTAAAGTCCTGTCTACTTAATTTCATCTCAACACTTGTGCAAAACAATGTTCAACAATAGCACACTGTAGGTTTTGGTGATCAGTATCTCTGCATTATGTGTGGTTTTCTGCAGAAAGCGCGTTTCGTGAAGTGGGGCTGACTGTGTATATTTTTTTAAGCAGCAACCGACCTCTGTTCAACATCCCACCATGGGGATGTGACGGAGATTATGAACTCAACAGTGTAGGGAACTGAATCTGCGTCACACCACTGACAGGGCCCCAGTGTGTCGTCTGTCTCGGGGGTTCTCGACCTTTTTGCTTCTGAGGCCCCCTCCCGTCTTATAAAAATTCCACGGAGCCCCTTGTGGGTTGGGGGGGTGGGGGTGTGGGGGGAGAAGTGGGGGTGTGAGGGGCGGGAATGAGGGTTCATCTCACATGGATATCTTTCCACCCACTTTACGGCGCCTGGAGGCCCTCGCGCAGCCGAAGGTGATCTCGAACTGAAAAGGGTTGAAAAACGGCGATGGGTCGTCTCGTCCCGCACCACCACGTTGTTCACCTGCGCCTTCGCCATGGCTCCTACGGGGTAATTTTGTGGGGTTTTTTTTACCCCTCAGGGCCCACCCGCGCCAATTTGAAACAGAGCCCGAGTGGCAGAGTGTGACGGGCCCCAAGTCTTTGCTTTCCCAGAGAAGCTCCGGCCCATCCTTCTCCTCCACCTGCCGCTCTCGTTTGGTTGGCGGAACGTCCACAGGCAGCGCGCGCCTCTACCGCCACTGAAGGCCCAGGCCCAGCCGCCGACCTCCCCGCAGGGCGCCACCTGCAGGCGGCAGCAGTGAAGCGGGTCCTCCCAAAGCCACCAGCTAGAACTAGTCGATCTCCCGTGGCGTGGACCCCCGGTTGAGAACCCCTGGCCTATCTCATTGTGTCCTTTTCTCCCCTTGTTGGCCTCAATGATGCTTTCAAAGGGACACCCCGAATATCTCTGGAAGAAGAATACATTTGAGAAGGGCTGGTGAGGATTTTGCCAGATTACATAAGAAATAGGAGGAGGAATAGGCCATACGGCCCCTCGAGCCTGCTGATCTTCGACCTCAACTCCACTTTCCCGCCCTATCCCTCAATTCCTTTGGTGTCCAAAAATCTATCGACCTCAGTCAGATTATAATACTCACTGAAAGTGCAGTAGGTAAAGGGCCTTGTACAGGGCCTTGGTGAGACCACACCTTGAGTATTGTGTGCAGTTTTGGTCGCCTTATCTGAGGAAGGATGTTCTTGCCATGGAGGGAGTGCAGCGGCGATTCACCAGACTGATACCTGGGATGGCAGGAATGACGTATGAGGAGAGATTGGGTCGATTGGGCTTGTACTCACTGGAGTTTAGAAGATTGAGAGGGGATCTCATCGAAACTTATAAAATTCTAACAGGACTAGACAGACTAGATGCAGGAAGGGTGTTCCCGATGGCGGGGGAGTCCAGAACCAGGTCTAAGGATAAGGAGTAAGCCATTTAGGACAGAGATGAGGAGGAATTTCTTCACCCAGAGAGTGGTGAACCTGTGGAATTCTCTACCACAGAAGGCAGTTGAGGCCAATTCATTAAATATATTCAAAAAGGAGTTGGATATATTTCTTACGGCTAAAGGGATCAAGGGGTATGGGGAGAAAGCAGGGACCGGGTACTGAATTTGGATGATCAGCCATGATCTCATTAAATGGCGGAGCAGGCTCAAGGGGCCGAATGGCCTACTCCTGCTCCTATCTTCTATGTTTCTATGTAAAATAATCAGTGTGGTGTGGTATACTGGAGCTTCATCACATCACATTACCGATTGGCAGGACATAGATTCGCGCCTAAGGCTCACCAAAATAGTACTTGGGTTTGGGGGCACAAGATCAACATTTTCAGGTGACACAAAAAAGTGGTGAACCGTGAAGAGAAACTGTGAGCGACTTAAGGAGGACAGTTCAGTGGACCAGGCAGAGAGGCATTGGATGAAATTTAGTGCAGAGAAATGTGAGGTACAGGTAGACTATCCTTTATCCGCACTTCTGAAAACCGAAAACCTCTGAAAACCGAAAGTTTTTTTGTGGAGCGTAAGTCATGCGCACGACATAACCCGAGTGGCGCCAAACATGACCCGACGCGACCAATGCTTTTCTGACCTGAATTGCGGGCCAGCTTCGCGTAGGAGTCAGCCGATATCCGGCTTTCCCACAACTGGCGGCGGCAGTCGAGCCCCAGATCCCCGCTAAGTCAAGGAATTCAGATACGGAGCAGGGGGAGCTGTAAACAGACTGTGAGCGGCAGCACAGAGAAGCAGGAAGGGGAATGAGACATGGAACAGTCGCAAGAGGTAGCCTGAACTTTTAAAATTTATATTAAATACAAATACTAATTACCAAATTAATTTAATGTTCAGAGTTTCCCAGTCTGAAGTAATACCTTCTGAAATCCGAAAATTTCCGAAAACCGAAACACAGCTGGTCCCAAGGTTTTCGGATAAGGGATAGTCAACCTGTAATACCTTTCTGAAGGAAGTATATGGGAAGGAAATACAAATGAAATGGTGAAAGGAATAGAGAAGCGAGAGTCAATTTTAAAAACGGGAGGATAGGTTGATAAAACTGTAAAATAAAAACCATATGGGATCCTCAGCTTTATAAGTAGGGATGTAAAATACTAAGAGGCAACGCTAAACTTTTACAAATCATTGGTTAGGCTAAACGTCAGTTGGCTCAGTGGTAGCACTCTTGCCTTGGAGTCAGAAGGTTGCGGGTTGAGCACAAATCTAGGCTGACACTTCCATGTTTACTATGAGGGGAGACTAGAGAAACTGGGGCTGTTTCACTGGAACAGAGAAGCTTAAGAGGAGAACTGACAGAGGTGTTCAAAATGATGAAGGGTTTTGATAAGGTAAATAGGGAAGAACTACTTGACTGATCAGTGACTAGAAGGCCTGAATTTATGATCATCACCAAAGGAATGAAGAGCGAGGTCAGGGGAATTTTTTTTAATGATGTAAAGAGTTGTTAAGGATGGAAATCTCTACCAGAACAAAGAAGCGAAAGCAGAATACAGAATAGCTTTTAAAAGGGAAGTGGATAAATATGAAGGAAAAAAAGACTTGCATTTCTATAGCGCCTTTCACGACTACCGGACGTCCCAAAGCGCTTTACAGCCAATGAAGTACTTTTGAAGGGCAGTCACTGTTGTAATGTAGGAACCGTTTCAAAAAGATAAAGGTTAAAGGATACGGGGAAAGGGCAGGATAATGGAGCTAAGCTCTTTCAGAGAGTTGGCACAGGTGGAATGGGACAAAACGGCCTCCTTCTGTGCTGTAAAGTCCCGCGATGCTATGGTAGGTCAGAACTCAGCCGTGCCACCTTGGGCAAGGACAAAGGCTGGGGCCAGACACTTCCCTACAAAGGAAGGGGGAGAAATCGGAAGGAGAGTGTGCCCAGGCCAACTCTTGCGGGCCTCTGGCTGTTGGCCATAGAGCAGCATAGGGTGAAACCTGGGTCCTTTCAGTCAGGTATGGTGTTGTGTGGCAGTGAGGAGGATCAGAAAGGAGAGGATGGGAGACTAATAGTCCCCCTGATCACTTTCTCCTGGACCTTTTTAAAATGTTGTCATGTTTTTTTTTTGCTGGCGGCGCTGATAAAATGTGCAACGTTTTCATAAAGGGGTGAATGAATGTGCCTAATTACAGGAGGCTGCCAGCGAAAGCAGACAGCGGCGAGGAAGAGTTCCTGAAGAGCTGCCGTTCGAACGAGAGTGAGCTGGAGTCTCTCCCCTGCATGTACACGACGGTGGAGACCGACGCATGGAGCAACATCAAGGAGCTCATCAAAATGATCAAAGAGAAAATCGTCGACGAGCAAAGGAAGACAGTCTGGATCGACCAGGACCAGCTCTAAGGTTTCATGGAGAGACTGCAGCCAGCAGGACTTAACCCAGTGACAAACCACCTGCCCTGCATGGACGCACAAACTGTAAGCCAGTCTTGCCGGGGGGTGGTGGCGGACATTCAGGTGGCTCTTCCCAGATGGTCAGGCAGCTCAGTTACAACTGATACTCAGAACAACACTCATTGAGGATCGAAAACTTGCGGCTTCAAAGAAGACGAGTGCCGCCATCAAAATGTTTTTTTGTTAATCGTGATTTTCCAAAGCCTGCTTGAGGTGTGGATGGAAATGACAGAGGCTGGTGCATCACTTGCTGAGAGAGAATGCCACCCAGAGCATTCTCCTGTTTAATCCTTGCCCTGCACTTATTGCTTAAACAATTGCAAGCTCCAGTTTAGTCTGGGGTTTTTCAACACGGCATCCAAAGCCAAGAAAGGGAAGCAACCGTTTGGCCCATCAGACCTTGCCGCCCCAGCACCTCTCCCCCCCGCCCCCACCCCCCACCCCACTCAACCAGTGGTTCATCCAACTATGTTTATACAAAGAGATTGAGAGATTATGTTTATGTAGAATGCTCTACTCTGAGAAAGGGGGGGTGGGGGGGGGGAAATTGCATTGGTAATCTCACCCATCTAGGCATTCCTGCTGTTGGTGGATCAAGGTTGCAAGACTTCCAAGCAAAACTAAGTAACATCGGAGTGGGAGAGATTCCCTCCGTGCACTAGGTGTAGCAATATCATAAACGCGTTATTTATAAACAACAGGCTTACGATTTTACTACTCCCAAGTGCACAGGGGGAACGTTCTCTGTATGGGTTAAAACCTTTCATAAAAGGAGGAGACGTAGAGGAGTCAAGGAAGGAAAAATACTGCAAATATTACGGGGTAGAATTTCCATGCGGGTTCCCTGATCTCCCACTGTACGGTGGGCAGAGATCCCATGGCATAAACTCTAGAGGCCTGGAAATTGCGGTCGGAGGCTTGCCGCCCATGTATGCCTCCAAACACGAGAAAACTCCGTGCTTACCTGCTGCCTCCGGAGCTTCGGACTCTTGCGGTCCTGGGCCTGCGGGCGCACGCCTGCGTAAAGGCCCACGGATCCCGGGGCGCACGGAGTTCGCAAGCGTCCCTGGGATCACGTGGGCCAGGCCAACCAATGACAAAGGGGGATTCCTATGATGCTTCTGGGAATTCCATTTACCTACTGAATCCCCGTAAGCATAATAGAAATCAACTAAATAATACAATTTCACAACACTGGAATAAAACTAAATGATCACAGGTTCAAAATTAATTAAAATACCATTTAAAATAAAAATTTAATTTTTTTGAAAAATAAATTTAAACATTTTTAACCGGGGCAAAAATTGACCTAAACTAATTTTAAATGTAAGTGAATGTTTAAATCATTTTTAAAATGTTATTTTAACATTTATTTAAACCCTTACGCTGGTTAAAGGCAGCCTTATGCCTGCTTTTACCAGGCGTTAGGGTTTGGTGGGTATTGGCTGGGCAGCGGTTGGGTAAATGGCCCAGTCCTGCACCGGAGAAAGTGAATTTCCAACGGATGCGGACGCTCTGCCAAGGAGAAACTTGACAGATCGCAGGTTCTGGGTTTTCGCGCGTGCGCATCGCACGCAGAAACCCACAACCTGCGGGGCACTTACGACGACGCACACTGTGCCGTGACCCCATAACATCCGGGCCAGTATCTCCGTTCCTCGGGGGTTTTGACCAAAGTTAAAATGGGACATTGGAAGAGCATTGCCGTTAATGTTGAGACTATCCATTCAGTTACCTCTGCCCCATCCACCCGTTGCCCGCACCCACCAACTCAAACTCCCTCCGAGGTTTCTACCCTGCCCGAGCCCTGAACCCGCAACTTTCTCTAGCCTCTCTATCTCCCCACATGCCCTCTCCAACCTCTTCTTGTCCATGAGATCCACCAACTGCTTCCTCGACCCTGTTCCCAGTAAACTGCTGATCACCCAACTTCCCTTCCTGGTTCCCATGCTAGCTGACATTGTAAACGGTTCCCTCTCCACGGGTACCATCCCCCTTCCTTTCAAAACTGCCTTCTTCAACGTCCTCCTCTAAAAACCCACCCTCGACCTCCCTGTGCTTACAAACTACCACCTTATCTCCAACCTCCTTTTCCTCTCCAAAGTCTTTGAACATGTTGTCACCTTCCAAATCGGTGCCCATTTTCCAGCAACTCCACATTTGAATCTCTCCAATCAGGTTTCCACCCTGGTCACAGCACTGAAACGGCCTTTATCAAAGTCGCAAATGACAGCCTCTCCTCGTTCTTCTTGATCTCTCTGCGGCCTTTGACATGCTCGACTGCACCATCCTCCTCCAACACCTCTCCTCCAGCTAAGTGGTCCTCTTTTGTTGAACCAATTAACTGTAAATTAATAGAACTTTAAATAAAACTTATTAAATTTAAATTACATTGGCCGGGGTGATGATGCACTCCAGCCCCCGCGGTGCCCACCGGTCTCGGAAGGCCTCAAGTGTGCCGACGGACACCACGTGCTCCATCTCCAGGGCCACCCAGGCACGAACATAGCCGCGGAAGCGAGGCAGGCAATCGGGCCGTGAGACCCCCTCGACCGCCCACTGCCTGCACCTGTTAATGGCCATTTTGGCCAGGCCCAGGAGCAGTCCTACGAGGAGGTCCTCCGACCCGCCCGCTCCCCTCCGCACTGGGTGACCGAAGATCAGGAGCGTGGGACTGAAGTGCAGCCAAAAATCGAGGCGCAGCCCCTTCAAATAATGGAAGAGGGGCTGCAACCTCTCACATTCAATATAGACATGGAACACGGACTCCTCCAGGCCGCAAAAAAGGCAGGCGGCCTGGGAGTCTGTAAACCTATTAAAAGCTTATTGCACAGGACTGCTCTATGCAACACCCTCCAGGCCAAGTCCCCAATAGAAAAGGGGAGGACTCCCGCGTAGAGAGCCCTCCACTGGGGACCTCCGCCCCTGCCGGACTGCAAGATGGCACGCCAAGGCATGTCCGGGCGGCAGGCGAAGATGGCAAAGTGGAGAGTGTGCAGGAGCAGCCCGTACAGGAAACCCCTCCGCGCAGAGCTAAAGGGCACGGAGGGTATTTCCCCGAGACGGCTCAAGTTGTGAGGCGCCGGTTCTCCAGCTAAGTGGTGCGGCCCATCGCTTGGTTCCACTCTTACCTATCCAATCATAACCCGAGCATCTCCAGCAATGGCTTCTCCTCCCGCCCCCACGCCATTATCTCTGGAGTCCCCTATCCCTGGCCCCAGCTCCTCTTCCTCAACTGCATGCTGCCCCTTGGCAACATCATACATCAGGCATCAGTTTCCACATGTATGTTGACCTCATCCAGTTCCATCTCTCCACTAACTCTATCGACCCCTCCACTGCCTCTGTCTTGTCCGACATCCATTCCTGCATTTTCCTCCAGTCACAGGTTGTAACCTCGGCATCCTGTTTGACCCCCCCAAGCTCAGCTCCGGACCCCATATCCCCTCCGTCACAAACGCTGCCTATTTCCCCCCTATGTAGGGTCCTTCCTAAAACCTACCTCTTTGACCAAGCATTTGGTCACTCCTCCTGTCATGTCTCCTTCTTTGGCTCGGTGTCAATTTTCGTCTGACTTACACTCCTGTGAAGCGCCCTGGGACGTTTCACTACGCTAAAGGTGCTATACAAATGCAAAAAGCAAAATAATGCAGAAGCTGGAAATCTGAAGTAGAAACAGAAGATGCTGGAGCCACTCAGCAGGTCAGGCAGCGTCTGTGGAGTTAATGATTCAATGGCAATGAATCGGCCTGAAATGTTACCCTTTCTCCACAGATGCTTCCAGACCTATATATAAATGCAAGTTGTTGTTGTTGAACCCAACAGAAATATAGAAACATAGAAGATAGGAGCAGGAGTAGGCCATTCGGCCCCTCGAGCCTGCTCCGCCATTCAATGCGATCATGGCTGATCATCCAATATGTCTTAAGAAGTCCTCTTTTAGCCGTACAAAGACTGACGTGATGTTACGCTAAAATAAAACGGAACAACATAGCATTGTCCGGGTCTATTTGGCACATTCTGTGAATTAGGAAGTGTTCTTTGGTACTTTATACTTCTGTTACCCTATTTTACAGTATTAGGTGTTGGGGAAATTTTCAGAATCCACTTGTGCGTTGATGCAAAGAATGTTTAGTCTTCGAAAACAATCTGATTGATCACTCTTTGGTGAAATTCGGCACGAGGATTAATTGTAATTTAAGTGTGTTAAATAGTTACATGCTACTTATTAGTTCCTGTAAACTGTGTACTGGTGGTAAAGGGGCATTTGGTTTCTGCTTTTTACAAAGAGGAATGTTAAGCTACACTGAACTTATTGAAGATGCACATTAGATTCCTATTGATCTGCATTCTTCTCGAGTGATGTATACTTAAAGCTCCATTGTTCCTAATGTTTTGTGCCAGCAGTTCTGAGATGTGTGGAATTTAGTTAAGAAGATATAAAATGAGCAGGTTGCTGTGTAAGCATGTAATATAACAAATGACCTGAGAGTGCATCTGAAGCAGTATTGCCTGTTTCTTGGCAAATACTCAATGGACCGTTGTTGAGACAGCATCAGAATGAATGTAATTGCGGCTGGTGTCACAACTGCCCATGACACTAGTGTCAGTCTCTGCCCTTCCCCGCCCCACGAGCTTGGGTCACATCCCGTCCCTGTAGAAACAGATGAAGGTCCTTTCTTAGCGACAGGTTTTTTTTTTTGGAAGGTCCCAGGGATTGACGTTTGGGCAGCCTCAACCGTATCCCACATTGCCGAGATGCCTAGATTTTGATGGCAGCACCTAGTCTGGGCTACTGCCGCATGTGATTTGGTTGAAGGTGGGTTTATGGCCAATGGGACCCTGACTCCTTCTGGTCACGTGTGGTTCGGCAAAAAAGCGCTACTCCGAACTTGTGCGGCCATGCTTTAAATAAATGGTGCTTGCTGTGACACAGGCCTCGTAATCTGCTTGAGCCTAATAGGTCAGGCGAGCTCAGTTTTACTCCAGGCTTGCCTGCAATCCTCAGGGGTCAAAACAGAGAGGACGTTGAAAGGTTGATATTGGCCCATGATTTACTTCCGCTTAGGCCAAATCCAGCCACGGTTGCCATGACACTGAGTAGCATAATCCTGGATCAATCATTGCTGGTTGGCCAATATCTTCACTGGTGCAAAGTTCCATACCCTCAGTGGTGCCAGCCTTCATCTTAAACCTTTTTGAGAATCGTAGCAGCGTTGTTGCACTAAAATTCCAAAAACATGATCCAGTGCCTTGGGAAGTTTTACTACGTTAAAGGCGCTATACAAATACAAGTTGTTGTTGGAATGAACTCACCTCTTCAGGAGAATAATCTGAATGAGGAAGGCTCCCTCGTTTTCTACTTTTCCCATAGAGTAAAACCCTCCCTTCAGACATGAATGTAAACAAGGAGTGCACAGATCAATTCATTTTTGTAGCATTTTTATTTGATAAGCATAGGTCATTAGGTGAATGTGTTAAAGAAAAGAAAATATATGGTAAAGAGTTTTCAGGCTCAGTATGTTCTGTAAATGTAATCATTTGTTTACAGAATTGTAATGATAATCTATATATATAAAAGGATCGTTCTGTCTATCTGTCTGTCTGTCATTCTGTCCTTCTGTCTGTCTGTGTCACGTGTGCGTCTGTCGGGCTATGCGCTCGAAAGTTACAGGGCGTACCTACGCGTGCGTTATGTCGAAAGAAAGCTTACCTTTCCAAAACGGTCTTAAGCATATTTACGTTTCGGCCGGGCTAAAATCGCGCCGCGGTATCCGAAAAACCTTCAACATTCCGCTCATTAGCATCTCATTATCCGCTCATTAGCGACAGAGTGACCTCGAGGTCGACCAATCGTACGCCGGCTTGCTGCCGCGTGCGGCCGGGCCCTCCTACGGTCGAGTGACGGGACGATTGACCAATCCTACGCTTTGGTCACCTGACGGTCGACCAATCAGTGCGTGTGTGGGCGGGCCTTATCATTCTGAACCGAGGTGAGTAGCCGCCATCTTGCTTCCATTCTTTTTCCTGCTTTCTGCGTCTTTCTTTTCAAATATACATTTCCAGCAAAATAAAATTGAATTTATTAAATTGTTTTTTAAAAAATCACTCATTTGTAAATATTTTCTCTAACCTGAAGATTCTTTTTCCTACCTTTCCCCATTTTTTTCTTAGGCCTGAAAGCCTGGGCCTTTCTTGCCCAGCCAGGCCCGAGCTAGGTAATTGGGCTTCTGCTAAGCTCCTCATCCCCCCCCCCCCCCCCGCCGGGGCAACGGCGTCAGCCACGAGGGTCAGGGTGCGCGCACAGCAGGAGCAGGTGAGACGCGGCGTCTCTCTCTGTTCCGCGCTCGGCTCGGGCGGGGCTCTCGAGAGTGCGGATCTCGGCCTTGGTGAGCGGGGCTCTCGGGAGTGCGGGGCGGGGCGGCTGGGGCTTGGAGAGCGGGGCTCTCGGCCGGGGGGGGCGGGGCTCGGAGAGCGGGGCTCTCGGGAGTGCGGGGCGGGCTCAGAGAGCGGGGCTCTCGGGAGTGCGGGGCGGGGCGGCTGGGGCTTAGAGAGCGGGGCACTCGGGAGTGCGTGGCGGCGTGGCAGGGTTACCCCGGCAACCGGCCGTGGCCGTCTCTCAGCCTCAAGCCCTCCCTTCCTCCCTCCCCCCCCCGCCCTCCCCCTACCCCCTTCCCCTCCCCCTCCCCCCTTCGCCTCCCCTCCTTCCCCTTCCCCCCCTCCCTTCCCCCCCTTCCCCCCGGCCCTCCCTTCCCCCCCGCCCTCTCTTCCCCCCACCCCGCCCTCTCTTCCCCCCACCCGCCCTCTCTCTTCCCCCCAGTCGCTCTCTCTCTACCCCCCAGTCGCTCTCTCTCTTCCCCCCCAGTCGCGCTCTCTCTCTCTCTCTCTCTCCCACCCCCCCCCCCCCCCCAGTCGCTCTCTCTCTCTCTCTTCCAACAACAACATGCCCTCGAAAAAGCCTCGGCACCGCCGGGCACTTCAGCTAGTATATATATAAAATGGTCCGTCTCTCTTTCCGTCTTTCTGTCTGGCTATACAATCAAAAGTTATAGAGCGTACCTACACATATGTTATATCAAAAGAAAGCTTATCATTAGGGGACTCTCATAGGTGTATTTACTTTTTGGTCAGACAAAAATTGTTCGCACACTATACAAATATCGTTCAAAAATCCTCAAAAATCCACTCATTAGCAGTTGACCAATCCTACCTCTCATTAGCGTTGAGTGACGTGCTGCTTGACCAATCCTACAGTTCAGTGACCTGATGGTTCACCAATCGGTGCGTCACGGGCGGGACCTAATCTTCCAGTCTCCCTAAACTTCGCCGCCATTTTTTCCATCCCCACAGGGACAGCACCAGCCAAACAAACCCCCACATTGCGACTCCGGGAGCGGCAGGTGAGTTTCCACACAGCGGGTGGGTCATCGGCAGTGGCCGGCCATCAACCGTGTCGCCCGCGGGGGAGCTCAGCGGCAGCTGCCGGCCGTCAACCGCGCGATCCCCTGGGGAGCTCAGCTCGGGTTCGTCTCGGCCCCAGACCCCGGCCAGCCCTCAAGCGCTAGGCCCGAGACACGCAGCGGGTGGGGGAGCGGCAGCTGCCGGCCGTCAACTGCGCCACCCACGCGGGAGCTCAGCTCGGGTCCGTCTCCGCCCGAGATCCCGGCCGGCCCTCAACCACTAGGCCCCGCACTGCCGGTATCACAACAGCACCAGGCCTGACGCGCTACGCAGGGAGACGGGAGGGAGGGACAGAGGGGGAGGGACGGGAGGGAGGGAGAGAAGAGGAGAGGGGGAGAGGGAGGGAGAGAGAGAGGGGACAGACACGGGCAGGGAGACCGCGCGGCCCAAAATTGCCCTGGCAACGCCGGGCACCCCCTGCTAGTATGAAATAATTTGAGTGTTCTTGTCTTCGCTGATCAAACTTGGATAGCATTGCATATGACTATCTCTAACAAGTGAGAGTCTAACCACCGCTTCTTGACATTCAATGGCATTACCATCGCCGAATCCCCCACCATCAACATCCTGGGGGTCACCATTGACCAGAAACTTAACTGGACCAGCCACATAAATACTGTGGCAACAAGAGCAGGTCAGAGGCTGGGTATTGTGCGGCGAGTGTCTCACCTCCTGACTCCCCAAAGCCTTTCCACCATCTACAAGGCACAAGTCAGGAGTGTGATGGAATCCTCTCCATTTGCCTGGATGAGTGCAGCTCCAACAACACTCAAGAAGCTCGACACCATCCAGGACAAAGCAGCCCGTTTGATTGGCACCCCATCCACCACCTTAAACATTCACTCCCTCCACCACTGGCGTACCGTGGCTGCAGTGTGCACCATCTACAAGATGCACTGCAGCAACTCGCCAAGACTTCTTCGGCAGCACCTCCCAAACCCGCGACCTCCACCACCTAGAAGGACAAGGGCAGCAGGCGCATGGGAACACCACCACCACCAAGTTCCCCTCCAAGTCACACACCATCCTGACTTGGAAGTATATCGCCGTTCCTTCATCGTCGCTGGGTCAAAATCCCGGAGCTCCTTCCCTAACAGTACTGTGGGAGTACCATCACCACACAAACTGCAGCGGTTCAAGAAGGCGGCTCACCACCAACTTCTCAAGGGCAACTAGGGATGGGCAATAAATGCTGGCCTTGCCAGCGACGCCCACATCCCATAAATGAATTTTTTTTAAATGTCAGTCTGCTCTAACGGAAGTTAGCTTCCGTGTTTAGTTTCGTGTCTAGCAAAAGTGCAGATCCAAACTTGTGTGATGTGCAACTCTGTAATCTTCTCCAGCCCCGCAACCCTCCGAGATCTCTGCACTCCTCCAATTCTTGCCTCTTGCGCATCCCCAATTTTAATTGCTCCACCATAGGCCCTAAACCCTGGAATTCCCTCCCTCCCTGTACCTCTCCGCCTCTCTACCTCTCTTCCCTCCTCTCAGACGCTCCTTAAAATCTACCTCTTTGACCAAGCGTACGGTCTTCTGTCCCAATATCTCCATATGTGGCTCGGTGTCAAATTTTGTTTGTTAATCGTTCCTGTGAAGCGCCTTGGGACGTTTCTACTATGTTAAAGGCGCTGTATAAATACGCCTTTATTTGGAGTTGCCCTTTTGCAGAGATTTTTTTTTGCGGGGATATTGCATGGTGGAAAGATTTCAATTTGAAAAATTGACGCGGAAATTCAGTTCTCAAAGGATTAGCGTGTGCCAAAGAAACTGTGTGTTGTGGTAACGTCGTGTATCACTTTCTGAGCCCTTGTACAGTGATGAGTAATGATGGTGTATGCTGTACTGATGTGTTGTAATGTTAATAAAGAAAAAGATGAAAGAACAAGCCCGTCGGAGTAAAAATTATTGCAATGCCTCAAGCTTTCAATTCCCTTCATCCAGTGACCTGACAGTCAATTCAGGGTCAGTTACAAAGGCAGCCAACCAGTGTGTATTCTCGCTCTGTTCATTGAATAGATTTTTTTAATCACTGTGTGGGTGAGGGAGAAGAATTCTTCAAACAACTAGACGACAGCACTGTGAAAACTTGGCTCCAAGTATCTTGGGCTTCTGTGGCATTTCGCCGGGGTACAATTTCCGCCAAACTCGCCCGATCTCCGGGGGGGGGGGGTTTTCGCCCGATCTCCCACTCACTGAAGCTAAGCCGGGAAATTGGGAGAACCCATTGCAGCAATTATAGGCGACTGTTTCATCATTCATAAAACCTGATGATTTGTTATCTAAAATTAGGAAACTGATACTGGATGAAATCTGAAGGGCCATAGTGCAGGATAATGCCCTAGGAACATTAGGAACAGGAGCCGGCCATTCAGCCCCTCGCGCCTCAATTAGATCATGCCTCCATTTACTCACCTTTGCTCCATAACCCTTGATAACCTTCCCTAACAAAAATCTATCGCTCTCAGTCTTGGAAGCTTCAATTGCCCCCGCATCCATAGCCTTTTGGGGGCAAGAGTTCCAGAATTCTTGTGTGAAGAAGTGCTTCCTGATTTCACTCCTGAACGGCCTAGCTCTGATTTTAAGGTTCTGCCCCCTTGTTCTGGACTCTCCCCCACCAGAGGAACTAGTTTCTCTCTATCCACCCTATCAACTCCTTTAATCATTTTAAACACCTCAATTAGGTCACCCCTCGATCTTCCGTACGCAACGGAATACAAGCTAAGTTTCTGCAACCAGGCCTTGCAATTTAAACCTTTAAGAGGACATGTTGCATAAACTTGGCTTGTGTTCTCTTGAGACAGAAGCTTTGAAAAGAGCAGGAGCCCCAGCATTGTGTCCAATTCCAGGCACCACACTTTAGGGAGGACGTGAAGGCTTTGGAGCGGGTACAGAAGAGATTTACCAGAATGGTTCCAGGGATGAGGAATTACAATTACGTGGCTGGACTGGAGAAGCTGGGGTTGTTCTCCTTGGAGCAGAGAAGGCTCAAGAGGAGATTTGATCGAGGTGTTCAAAATCGTGAGCGGTTTTGATCGAGTAAATAAAGAGAAACTGTTTCCAGTGGCAGAAGGGTCGGTAACCAGAGGGCACAGATTGAAGGTGATTGGCAAAAGAACCAGAGGCGACATGAGGACAAACTTTTTTACGCAGCGAGTGGTTAGGATTTGGAATGCACTGCCTGATAGGGTGGAGGAAACTGATTCAATAGTCGCCTTCAAAAGGGCAATTGGGTAAGTATTTGAAGGAGAAAAAAACTCCAGGGATATGGGGAAAGAGCGGGGGAGTGGGACTAACTGGATCGCTCTTCGAAAGAGCCGGGGCAGACTCGATGGGCCGAATGGCCTCCTTCTGTGCTGTACTATTCTATGGTTCTATCAGAACACCATGGCGCCAATAGGAAGGGAACAACGCTAGCTGTGGATGATGGTGAGGTCCGTTGCATTTCTCCAGTGCCAGCTTACCGATTGAACAGCTACACTTTCACCCTGGCACACACAGACACAACCTTTCTCCCTGCCCAGCCCACCTCCCCCCCCCACTTCTCCCTACCCTGCCCAGCCCCCCTTCTTTGTCTCCTTAATCCCATGGAGTTAATGGTCAGCCCCTCCTTAGCTTCTACACTCCTTTCCTGCCAATCCATCACACCAACGAGCAGCGCAGGAGGAGGAAGATGATGATGACGAGGATGATGAGGTGCCAAGCCACCCTGGAGTCAGAGCTGCACAATATCCCACTGTCTCTTAGGCTAGCAGCACATGCCAGATCCCTGGCCATTCCCCCTCCCCCCACAGCACTATGCCAGTGGTGCCCCAGCCCGAAGCTCTGGAATTCCCTCCCTAAACCTCTCCGCTTCTTGAGCTCCCTTTCCTCCTTTAAGATGCTCTTTAAAACCTACCTCTTTGACCATCACCTGTCCTAACATCTCCTTATGTGGCTCGGTGTCAAAATTTTGTCTGATAATCGCTCCCGTGAAGCGCCTCGGGACGTTTTAGTACATTAAAGGTGCTGTATAAATGTTGTATGTGGGAGGTGACATCAAACTGCCCAGGAGCAAGCACAAGAAGGCAACCAATTCCCGTCTTCCTCATCCTCAGGCTGCATTTATAAGGAGCATTGGAATGGGTGAAAGAAAGGCACATGTAGACATTGTTAGGATGGCCAATTATTGTATTAAAATAACCCGTACCGGGACACGGCACTTTGTTCTTCCTGGAGGTTACAGTGACGCAGGAAAGGGGGAACTGAATTGCAGCTGACATTCACGCAGGTCATGATTGCTGCCACACTGATATAGGGGAAAACAGAGGATGATGTGTAGTGGTTTTATTATTTTTTTTAATTTGCTTATGGGATGTGGGCGTCGCTGGCAAGGCCAGCATTTATTGCCCATCCCTAATTGCCCTTGAGAAGGTGGTGGTGAGCTGCCTTCTTGAACCGCTGCAGTCCGTGTGGTGATGGTACTCCCACGGCGCCGTTAGGTAGGGAGTTCCAGGATTTTGGCCCAGTGACGATGAAGGATCGGCGATGTACTTCTAAGTCGGGATGGGGTGTGACTTGGAGGGGGAACTTGGAGGTGGTGGTGTTCCCATGCGCCTGCTGCCCTTGTCGTTCTCGGTGGAAGAGGTCGCGGGTTTGGGAGGTGCTGCTGAAGAAGCCTTGGCGAGTTGCTGCAGTGCATCTTGTAGATGGTACACACTGCAGCCACGGTGCGCTGGTGGTGGAGGGAGTGAATGTTTAAGGTAGTGGATGGGGTGCCAATCAAGCGGGCTGCTTTGTCCTGGATGGTGTCGAGCTTCTTGAGTGTTGTTGGAGCTGCACTCATCCAGGCAAGTGGAGAGTATTCCATCACACTCCTGACTTGTGCCTTGTAGATGATGGAAAGGCTTTGGGGAGTCAGGAGGTGAGACACTCGCCGCAGAATACCTAGCCTCTGACCTGCTCTTGTTGCCACAGTATTTATGTGGCTGGTCCAGTTAAGTTTCTGGTCAATGGTGACCCCCAGGATGTTAATAGTGGGCGATTCGGCGATGGTAATGCCGTTGAATGTCAAGGGGAGGTGGTTAGACTCTCGCTTGTTGGAGATAGTCATTGCCTGGCACTTCTGTGGCGCAAATGTTACCTGCCACTTATCAGCCCAAGCCTGAACGTCATCCAGGTCTTGTTGCATGTGGGCATGGACCACTTCATTATCTGAGGAGTTGTGAATGGCGCTGAACACTGTGCAGATATCAGTGACTTCCCCACTTCTGACCTTATGTTGGAGGGAAGGTCATTGATGAAGCAGCTGAAGATGGTTGGGCCGAGGACACTGGTTTGAGGGAGTGTCCCTTTATTGGCAGGTTGGGGGGAGAAGGAACCCCCCCCCCCCCCACAACAGCGTTCTGACTCCAGCACTTCCTTCTCCCTTGACAAAGACTGTCCTGTCACTCCCTGACTTGCAACTGCAGCGTCAGTGAGTAATGGGCACCGCACACTCATGAGAGACTTCCAGTAAGCCATCTGTCACAGCTGAGATATTCCCTATTTAAGCATAAAAAAAAAATATGTGTATGCATATTTTATCTGTCGCTGGGGTTGTGATCCACGAATCAATCATAAGTCAGAATGTCAGCTGGTATCTCTTGGATCAGTCCCTGAGGATCTCTCGACAGGAGGCGGTGAACACACTGAGCTGCCAGGCTCCAGAGTGGGCAGTTGCCGCCCTCTGTTGGCCCACTTGTGGAAGTGCAGTGTAAAAAATGTGCCGTGCAGGTGGTTCTGACTGCAGTAAAATAAATCTCTCCCTTACAAGAGTAGGCAAATGAGAAACCCATTTCCATTATATAGCTATTGTTTTCATTCCCTGTTGAGTCATTATTTTCAGCCTTATATCGCTTTTAAGTGACTGCTTTGTTGTTTCCTGCGAAATTCGACGACTATTTCCCTCAGTATATTTAGAGTTACAAGTAGGTTTTATTTTGTTGAGGCGGAGTTGGTATTCTCTGAAAGAATACCAGATAAATTAGTGCTGCGGCTGACACTGGCAGTGCCATTCATTTTATTTTGTGTCTGTTTTTTTTTCCTCCCCCCTCCCCCTATCCAGTTTTCTCCCCTTGCTGGCTCGCACATTCCACTGTGACATGGAATGACACAGCACAGAAAGAGGCCATTCAGCCCATCGCGTCTGTGCCAGCTCTTTGGTAGAGCTATCCAGTTAGTCCCAGTCCCCCTGCTTTTTTCCCCAAAGCTCCTGCAAATTTCTCCTTTACAAGTATTTATCCAATTCCCTTCTGCAATTGCTACTGAATCTGCTTCCGCCACCCTCTCGGGCAATGCCATAGCAAAAGTGACAATGGGCAACCCTGTCAAAAACTTCACTCAAAATGAACCGAGGAAAGAAGCAGAGAAGGCTGCCAGGTGCAACTACCGCATGAGGGAGTTAAACTGCAAAGTCTCTATCCATTTGCACAATCTCAATTTTTGCTAGCGTGAATAACATGTTTCCAGTTTATCCAAAGACTATCTCTGCCTCCAGTGAGCACCATTATTAGATGCTACTCCTGCTCAGTGAAATCATCTTCTCCATTGGTCTAAGTTTCCTTAAAAGGCAACTTTGTTTTCATGTATCAGATCAGCAGGACCTTTTCTAACCTAAATGCTAATGACTCCGTATTCATTTTATGTCAGTGATTAATAACTACAACATTTCGTCGGGCTTCCTACATTACAACAATGACTACACTTCAAAAGTACTTCATTGGCTGTAAAGTGCTTTGGGACGTCCTTTGTCCTTCTTTCCTTCCTTTCTTCTTTCCTTCCTTCCCTTCCTTCCCCCCTTCCTTCCCTCCCTCCCCTTCCCGCCTTCCTGTTTCCTTCCCTCCCTCCTTCTCTCCCACTATTCTAATCATATTAAAAATCCTGGCTGATTTCCAGGAATAGCCCATCTCAGCTCTTTATTTCCCTACATCTTCACTGTTACATTAATCAGGAGTTCATATGCGTAATAATTGTTCAAAAACTCATTTATATGGACAGCTTCTCAACATAAGAACATAAGAAATAGGAGCAGGAGTAGGCCAATCGGCCCCTCGAGCCTGCTCCACCATTCAATAAGATCATGGCTGATCTGATCCTAACCTCAAATCTACTTTCACTCTCCATCCCACCCGAACCCATGTGATCTCCCGGGAGAGGCGAAAAACCAGATTTTTAAAAACCCAATGGCCAATTTGGGAGAAAAAATCTGGGAAATTCCTCTCCGACCCATCTAGGCGATCGAAACTCGTCCAGGAGATCACTCTGTCCCTATATTTTCTACAGTACTTACCTTCTGTAAAGGTGATCTCCACCCCAGCCAGGAACAGCAATAAAAACCATCTCCTGAAATCTAACACAGAATTAGAACACAAGAAGTAGGAGCAGAACCAGGCTACACGGCCACGACCATTCCGAACCTAGACTCATGTCCAATTTCCTGCCCGCTCCCCGTAACCCTTAATTCCCTTTATTCTAGGAAGCTATCTATTTCTGTTTTAAATTTATTTAATGATGTAGCTTCCACAGCTTTCTGGGGCAGCAAATTCCACAAACCTACCACCCTCTGAGTGAAGAAGTTTCTCCTCATCTCAGTTTTGAAAGAGCAGCCCCTTATTCTAAGACTATGCCCCCTAGTTCTAGTTTCACCCATCATTGGGAACATCCTCACCGCATCCACCCGATCAAGCCCCTTCACAATCTTATATGTTTCAATAAGATCGCCTCTCATTCTTCTGAACTCCAATGAGTAGAGTCCCAATCTACTCAACCTCTCATCATATGTCCACCCCCTCATCCCCGGAATTAACCGAGTGAATCTTCTTTGTACTGACTCGAGCGCAAGTATGTCTTTTCTTAAGTATGGACACCAAAACTGTATGCAGTATTCCAGGTGTGGTCTCACCAATACCTTGTACAACTGCAGCAATACCTCCCTGTTTTTATATTCTATCCCCCTAGCAATAAAAGCCAACATTCCATTGGCCTTCTTGATCACTTGCTATACTGTTGTGTATGTCCCTTTAAGGGAATAACTGGTCTTAGACTGCAGTGCTGGCAGTGACCACCCCTGTATAAAAGGCCCTAGCAGGCTTCTGTAGTTTCAGTTTCAAGCTGCCTCTTGTTCAGTAAAGTACCTGTTAAACTGTTCTCCCGAAGTCCGTGTATTATTGAGGCGCAGACTTTACAGTGGCGACGAGTAAGTTCAAACTCACCTGCAGTGTGGCATCATCTCACGGGGATCTCGCCTGAAAGGAAGGTCCTGGAAGGTCGTAGTCTGAGCAACGGGCGTCGACCGAGGGCAACCGCCCAAAGAATCCATCGGTGTTTGGAGAATTGCGGGAGAGACTGTGGTTCCAGCGAATCGTGCTGGTAGCAGGTAGCGCGCTGACCCTTCTGGACTGCGGCGGGCTCAAGCTCGATCGAGCGGCTCTACAAATCGGGCTGCGCAGCGTCGCCGGGAAAAGAAAACAAGAGAGAGAGGGTGGAGCGCACAGGGTGCGGTCAGTGCTCAAGAACAGGACAGCGGAGAGAAACTGAACGGGGGGGAAGGAAAGTGAGACGCGCCGAAGCTGCGGGTCGCCGCCATTACCCCGTAGAACGCTAGGAGCAGCGTGGCAGTAAGGGGAAGAAGCAAAAGCGCGGGAGGCGCCATTTTATCCCGTTGGGGAAGAAGCAAAAGCGCGGGAGGCGCCATTTTAAATCGGCCAAGATGCCGAAAAGTGGCAGTATCACTGCTTTCGACAACGAGGTAGAAGACTGGACCACGTATGTGGAAAGAATTGAAGTGTACTGCAAGGCAAATGAGGTGGCTGATGGAAAGAGGGCGTCGGTATTATTAAATCTGATGGGTGCGAGTACGTATGGCCTATTGCAGAATTTAATTACCCCAGCTAAACCAATGGAGAAAAGTTTTGAGGAGATTGTTCATATCTTACAGGAACATCTAAGCTCTACACCACTGCTGATAGCAGAAAGATTCAAGTTCCATAAAAGAAGCCAGCACAAAGATGAGAGCAATGCTGACTATCTTACGGAACTACGCAAGTTATCGAAGCACTGCCAGTTCGGAGCAGGACTGGCAGACACCTTACGGGATAAGTTTGTCTGCGGGCTCCAGAGTGAAGGAACCCAGAAACGACTACTTTCAAAAAAGGACCTGACGCTAGAACAGGCTTTCAGCGTGGCAGTATCCTACGAAGCAGCAGCACGGGGAGCTGCGGAAATACAACAGAAACCACAAGAATACAGCGCTAACGAAATGGCGTATGAAGCCGAAAAGTGCTATCGCTGCGGCAGAACAACCCATGAGCAGAAGGACTGCTGGTTTAAAGACAAAATATGCAGGCAATGCGGGAAAATGGGACATATAGCAAGAGTCTGCAGGTCGGGAAAGAAGACCAACACGACAAGAACTACTAAGGAACAGTACAGGAAAGTAAAGAAACTGACAGATAGTAGTTCAGAAGACCAGGAGAGTGATAAGGACTCCGGGAGCAGGCGACTAAGTTGTTTAAAGTTACACAACGTGATCGCAAAAGAAGATCACCGAACCATTTGGGTCACCCTCATGATAGCAGGGTCCCCAGTGAAGATGGAATTGGACACAGGATCAGCCCTAACTGTCATGAATCGACGAGACTATGAGCGGCTATTCTCACACATACCCTTAAAGGACATGTCCATTGTATTGAAGACATACACGGGGCAAAAGGTCTACCCCAGAGGAAAAATAAGGGTGCCAGTTGAATATAACGGAAAGGAAACACAGAAACTATACATGTATATACTACGAGATGGAGGACCACCATTATTGGGACGTGAATGGATCCGAAGACTACAATTGGATTGGCATTCCATTCTGGCACTAACTGTGACTGACAAAAAAGATGATGACGTCGCACCTGGACGTCTGTCACAAATTCTATCTGACGCGGAAGAGGTGTTCCAACAAGGACTTGGGACTCTAAAAGGAGTAAAGGCAGCCATAAAGATTGAGGATAACGCAACCCCAAAATTTTTCAAGGCCAGTCCGGTGCCATACGCGATACGCCCAGCTGTGGAAGCTGAACTGGAGAGTCTGGAGCGTTCGGGGGTGCTGTCTAAGGTGGACTGGAGCGAGTGGGCCACACCCATCGTTCCTGTAATGAAGAAAGCATTGAGCAGCACGCCTGGGGAGCCAAGGAAGGTTCGCATCTGTGGGGACTTCAAGGTGACTGTGAACCCAGTCCTGCACACAGTACAGTATCCGCTTCCGCAGATAGAAGATATTTTCGCCTCACTATCTGGAGGGAAACGTTTTACAAAGATTGACCTGGCTCAAGCGTATCTACAAATGGAGGTTCCTGAAGAATAATGGGGTGCAACATTACACATCTGCCCCATATCATCCAGCCACAAATGGATTGGCTGAGAGGTTTGTTCAGACCTTTAAAAAGGCCATAAAGGCAATGAAAAATGACGACATACCACTGCAACACAAGGTGGATAACTTCCTGTTTGCTTACCGGAATGCGACACATGCAGTAACCAACCAAACTCCAGCCGTACTGTTTTTCAACCGGAGACTAAGATGTCGCTTGGATTTGCTCAAACCAAACATAAGATGAGATGTTGAGGATAAGCAGTTCCAGCACATAAATGAGAAGCCAACCAGGAGCTTCAAGATAGGGCAACCAGTCTTGGCCCGCGACTACCGAACAGAAAAATGGCAGCCAGGCACGATATGCACACAGCAGGGACCACTAATGTACACAGTGGACGTTGGAGAGAGCATCGTGAGACGCCATGCTGACCAGATTCTAGAGTCCCAGGAACAAGCCAAACCTGTACCACAAGCATGTGCACCTGGCAATGAGCCCGAAGTACAGATTGCATCTACCTCAGAAGCAGGGGTATTGGAAGCTGACGAACCAACCAATGACAATGAGCCAGAATTGACTCCACCGTCAGAACAGGATACTCGAGAAAGGCGCTATCCAGTCTGGATCAGGAAGCCTCCTCAAAGACTGAACTTATAAATGACTATTCCAGTTGATGTATATATTACTGAGAAAATTGTAATTGTAATTAGTTATTATTTAGTTGTTAAATGAATGTTATGTACTGTTTATCTAAAAGGGGAGGAATTGTTGTGTATGTCCCTTTAAGGGAATAACGGGTCTTAGACTGCAGTACCAGCAGTGACCACCCCTGTATAAAAGGCCCTAGCAGGCTTCTGTAGTTTCAGTTTCAAGCTGTCTCTTGTTCAGTAAAGTACCTGTTAAACTGTTCTCCCGAAGTCCGTGTATTATTGAGGCGTGGACTTTACACATAAAGTGTCACATGAGGTGTGACTTGAGGTGACTCGAGGTGTGACATGAGGTGTGACTCAAGGTGGGATACGAGGTGTAGCATGAGGTATGACTCGAGGTGTGACAGGATGTGTGACACGAGGTGTGACTCAAGGTGTGACTCGAGGTGTGACACGAGGTGTAGCATGAGGTGTGACTTGAGGTGACTGGAAGTGTGACATGAGGTGTGACACAAGGTATGACAGGAGGTGTGACACAAGGAGTGACATTACATGTGACACGAGCTGTGACTCGACATGTGACACGAGGTGTGATTCGAGGTGTAGCACGAGGTGTGGCAGGAGGTGTGACGTGGTGTGACATGAGGTGTGACACGAGGTGTAGCACGAGGTGTGACACGAGGTGTGACACGAGGTGTGACTTGAGGTGTGACTTGAGGTGTGACTCGAGGTGTGACAGTAGGTGTGGCAGTAGGTGTGGCAGGATATGTGACACGAGGTGTGACACGAGGTGTGACTTGAGGTGTGACTCGAGGTGTGACTCGAGGTGTGACAGGAGGTGTGACTTGAGGTGTGACTTGAGGTGTGACTCGAGGTGTGACACGAGGTGTAGCACAAGGTGTGACATGAGGTGTGACACGAGGTGTGACTTGAGGTGTGACAGTAGGTGTGGCACGATATGTGACACGAGGTGTGACTCGAGGTGTGACTCAAAGTGTGACTCGAGGTGTGACAGGAGGTGTGACAGGAGGTGTGACAGGAGGTGTGACTCGAGGTGTGACTCGAGGTGTGACTCGAGGTGTGACTCGAGGTGTGACTCGAGGTGTGACTCGAGGTGTGACAGGAGATGTGACAGGAGGTGTGACAGGAGGTGTGACAGGAGGTGTGACGCGAGGTGTGACAGGAGATGTGACAGGAGGTGTGACAGGAGGTGTGACAGGAGGTGTGACGCGAGGTGTGACTCGAGGTGTGACAGGAGGTGTGACAGGAGGTGTGACTCGAGGTGTGACACGAGGTGAGGCACGAGGTGTGACTCGTGGTGTGACTCGAGGTGTGACTCGAGGTGTGACTCGAGGTGTGACTCGAGGTGTGACAGGAGGTGTGACAGGAGGTGTGACAGGAGGTGTGACAGGAGGTGTGACTCGAGGTGTGACTCGAGGTGTGACTCGAGGTGTGACAGGAGGTGTGACAGGAGGTGTGACAGGAGGTGTGACAGGAGGTGTGACTTGAGGTGTGACTTGAGGTGTGACTCGAGGTGTGACAGGAGGTGTGGCACGAGGTGTGGCACGAGGTGTGGCACGAGGTGTGACTCGAGGTGTGACTCGAGGTGTGACTCGAGGTGTGACTCGAGGTGTGACTCGAGGTGTGACACGAGGTGTGACACGAGGTGTGGCACGAGGTGTGACTCGAGGTGTGACTCGAGGTGTGACAGGAGGTGTGACAGGAGGTGTGACAGGAGGTGTGACAGGAGGTGTGACTCGAGGTGTGACTCGAGGTGTGACTCGAGGTTTGACTCGAGGTGTGACTCGAGGTGTGACACGAGGTGTGGCACGAGGTTTGACTCGAGGTGTGACTCGAGGTGTGACTCGAGGTGTGACTCGAGGTGTGACTCGAGGTGTGACTCGAGGTGTGACTCGAGGTGTGACTCGAGGTGTGACTCGACTCGAGGTGTGACAGGAGGTGTGACAGGAGGTGTGACTCGAGGTGTGACTCGAGATGTGACACGAGGTGTGACAGGAGGTGTGACTCGAGGTGTTGCATGAGGTGTGACTCAAGGTGTGACTCGAGGTGTGACTCGAGATGTGACACGAGGTGTGACAGGAGGTGTGACTCGAGGTGTTGCATGAGGTGTGACTCAAGGTGTGACTCGAGGTGTGACTCGAGATGTGACACGAGGTGTGACAGGAGGTGTGACTCGAGGTGTTGCATGAGGTGTGACTCAAGGTGTGACTCGAGGTGTGACGAGGTGTGGCACGAGGTGTGACTCAAGGTGTGACTCGAGGTGTGACAGGAGGTGTGACTCGAGGTGTGACAGGAGGTTTGACTCGAGGTGTGACAGGAGGTGTGACACGAGGTGTGGCACGAGGTTTGACTCGAGGTGTGACTCGAGGTGTGACTCGAGGTGTGACTCGAGGTGTGACTCAAGGTGTGACTCAAGGTGTGACTCAAGGTGTGACTCAAGGTGTGACTCAAGGTGTGACTCAAGGTGTGACTCAAGGTGTGACTCGACTCGAGGTGTGACAGGAGGTGTGACAGGAGGTGTGACTCGAGGTGTGACTCGAGGTGTGACTCGAGGTGTGACTCGAGGTGTGACTCGAGGTGTGACTCGAGATGTGACACGAGGTGCGACAGGAGGTGTGACTCGAGGTGTTGCATGAGGTGTGACTCAAGGTGTGACTCGAGGTGTGGCACAAGGTGTGACTCGAGGTGTGACTCGAGGTGTGACTCGAGGTGTGACTCGAGGTGTGACAGGAGGTGTGACTCGAGGTGTGACAGGAGGTTTGACTCGAGGTGTGACTCGAGGTGTGACAGGAGATGTGACAGGAGGTGTGACAGGAGGTGTGACAGGAGGTGTGACGCGAGGTGTGACTCGAGGTGTGACTCGAGGTGTGACAGGAGGTGTGACAGGAGGTGTGACTCGAGGTGTGACTCGAGGTGTGACACGAGGTGAGGCACGAGGTGTGACTCGCGGTGTGACTCGAGGTGTGACTCGAGGTGTGACAGGAGGTGTGACAGGAGGTGTGACAGGAGGTGTGACAGGAGGTGTGACAGGAGGTGTGACAGGAGGTGTGACAGGAGGTGTGACAGGAGGTGTGACAGGAGGTGTGACTCGAGGTGTGACTCGAGGTGTGACTCGAGGTGTGACTCGAGGTGTGACAGGAGGTGTGACTTGAGGTGTGACTTGAGGTGTGACTCGAGGTGTGACAGGAGGTGTGGCACGAGGTGTGGCACGAGGTGTGGCACGAGGTGTGACTCGAGGTGTGACTCGAGGTGTGACTCGAGGTGTGACAGGAGGTGTGACTCGAGGTGTGACACGAGGTGTGACACGAGGTGTGGCACGAGGTGTGACTCGAGGTGTGACTCGAGGTGTGACTCGAGGTGTGACAGGAGGTGTGACAGGTGTGACAGGAGGTGTGACTCGAGGTGTGACTCGAGGTTTGACTCGAGGTGTGACTCGAGGTGTGACAGGAGGTGTGACACGAGGTGTGGCACGAGGTTTGACTCGAGGTGTGACTCGAGGTGTGACTCGAGGTGTGACTCGAGGTGTGACTCGAGGTGTGACTCGAGGTGTGACTCGAGGTGTGACTCGAGGTGTGACTCAAGGTGTGACTCGACTCGAGGTGTGACAGGAGGTGTGACAGGAGGTGTGACTCGAGGTGTGACTCGAGATGTGACACGAGGTGTGACAGGAGGTGTGACTCGAGGTGTTGCATGAGGTGTGACTCAAGGTGTGACTCGAGGTGTGACTCGAGATGTGACACGAGGTGTGACAGGAGGTGTGACTCGAGGTGTTGCATGAGGTGTGACTCAAGGTGTGACTCGAGGTGTGACGAGGTGTGGCACGAGGTGTGACTCAAGGTGTGACTCGAGGTGTGACAGGAGGTGTGACTCGAGGTGTGACAGGAGGTTTGACTCGAGGTGTGACTCGAGGTGTGACAGGAGGTGTGACACGAGGTGTGGCACGAGGTTTGACTCGAGGTGTGACTCGAGGTGTGACTCGAGGTGTGACTCGAGGTGTGACTCAAGGTGTGACTCAAGGTGTGACTCAAGGTGTGACTCGACTCGAGGTGTGACAGGAGATGTGACAGGAGGTGTGACTCGAGGTGTGACTCGAGGTGTGACTCGAGGTGTGACTCGAGATGTGACACGAGGTGCGACAGGAGGTGTGACTCGAGGTGTTGCATGAGGTGTGACTCAAGGTGTGACTCGAGGTGTGACGAGGTGTGGCACAAGGTGTGACTCGAGGTGTGACTCGAGGTGTGACTCGAGGTGTGACAGGAGGTGTGACTCGAGGTGTGACAGGAGGTTTGACTCGAGGTGTGACTCGAGGTGTGACAGGAGATGTGACAGGAGGTGTGACAGGAGGTGTGACAGGAGGTGTGACGCGAGGTGTGACTCGAGGTGTGACAGGAGGTGTGACAGGAGGTGTGACAGGAGGTGTGACTCGAGGTGTGACACGAGGTGAGGCACGAGGTGTGACTCGCGGTGTGACTCGAGGTGTGACTCGAGGTGTGACTCGAGGTGTGACTCGAGGTGTGACAGGAGGTGTGACAGGAGGTGTGACAGGAGGTGTGACAGGAGGTGTGACAGGAGGTGTGACTCGAGGTGTGACTCGAGGTGTGACTCGAGGTGTGACAGGAGGTGTGACAGGAGGTGTGACTCGAGGTGTGACTCGAGGTGTGACAGGAGGTGTGGCACGAGGTGTGACTCGAGGTGTGACTCGAGGTGTGACAGGAGGTGTGACTCGAGGTGTGACACGAGGTGTGACACGAGGTGTGACACGAGGTGTGGCACGAGGTGTGACTCGAGGTGTGACTCGAGGTGTGACAGGAGGTGTGACAGGAGGTGTGACAGGAGGTGTGACTCGAGGTGTGACTCGAGGTTTGACTCGAGGTGTGACTCGAGGTGTGACAGGAGGTGTGACAGGAGGTGTGACACGAGGTTTGACTCGAGGTGTGACTCGAGGTGTGACTCGAGGTGTGACTCGAGGTGTGACTCGAGGTGTGACTCGAGGTGTGACTCGAGGTGTGACTCGAGGTGTGACTCGACTCGAGGTGTGACAGGAGGTGTGACAGGAGGTGTGACTCGAGGTGTGACTCGAGATGTGACACGAGGTGTGACAGGAGGTGTGACTCGAGGTGTTGCATGAGGTGTGACTCAAGGTGTGACTCGAGGTGTGACTCGAGATGTGACACGAGGTGTGACAGGAGGTGTGACTCGAGGTGTTGCATGAGGTGTGACTCAAGGTGTGACTCGAGGTGTGACGAGGTGTGGCACGAGGTGTGACTCAAGGTGTGACTCGAGGTGTGACAGGAGGTGTGACTCGAGGTGTGACAGGAGGTTTGACTCGAGGTGTGACTCGAGGTGTGACAGGAGGTGTGACACGAGGTGTGGCACGAGGTTTGACTCGAGGTGTGACTCGAGGTGTGACTCGAGGTGTGACTCAAGGTGTGACTCAAGGTGTGACTCAAGGTGTGACTCAAGGTGTGACTCAAGGTGTGACTCAAGGTGTGACTCGACTCGAGGTGTGACAGGAGGTGTGACAGGAGGTGTGACTCGAGGTGTGACTCGAGGTGTGACTCGAGGTGTGACTCGAGGTGTGACACGAGGTGCGACAGGAGGTGTGACTCGAGGTGTTGCATGAGGTGTGACTCAAGGTGTGACTCGAGGTGTGACGAGGTGTGGCACAAGGTGTGACTCGAGGTGTGACTCGAGGTGTGACTCGAGGTGTGACTCGAGGTGTGACAGGAGGTGTGACTCGAGGTGTGACAGGAGGTTTGACTCGAGGTGTGACTCGAGGTGTGACAGGAGGTGTGACACGAGGTGTGGCACGAGGTTTGACTCGAGGTGTGACTCGAGGTGTGACTCAAGGTGTGACTCGACTCGAGGTGTGACAGGAGGTGTGACAGGAGGTGTGACTCGAGGTGTGACTCGAGATGTGACACGAGGTGTGACAGGAGGTGTGACTCGAGGTGTTGCATGAGGTGTGACTCAAGGTGTGACTCGAGGTGTGACGAGGTGTGACAGGAGGTGTGACTCGAGGTGTGACAGGAGGTGTGACTCGAGGTGTGACAGGAGGTGTGACATGAGGTGTGGCACGAGGTGTGACTCGAGGTGTGACTTGAGGTGTGACTCGAGGTGTGACAGGAGGTGTGACTCGAGTTGTGACAGGAGGTTTGACTCGAGGTGTGACTCAGGTGTAACTCGAGGTGTGACAGGAGGTGTGACGTGACATGAGGTGTGACATGAGGTGTGACTCGAGGTGTGACTCGAGGTGTGACTCGAGGTGTGACTCGAGGTGTGACAGGAGGTGTGACAGGAGGTGTGACAGGAGGTGTGACTGACTCGAGTTGTGACAGGAGGTTTGACTCGAGATATGACTCGAGGTGTGACTTGAGGTGTGACTTGAGGTGCGACAGGAGGTGTGACACGAGGTGTGACACGAGGTGTGACACGAGGTGTGGCACGAGGTGTGACTCGAGGTGTGACTCGAGGTGTGACAGGAGGTGTGACTTGAGGTGCGACAGGAGGTGTGACACGAGGTGTGACATGAGGTGTGACAGGAGGTGTGACTTGAGGTGCGACAGGAGGTGTGACACGAGGTGTGACATGAGGTGTGACACGAGGTGTGGCACGAGGTGTGACTCGAGGTGTGACTCGAGGTGTGACAGGAGGTGTGACTCGAGGTGTGACAGGAGGTGTGACATGAGGTGTGACATGAGGTGTGACTCGAGGTGTGACATGAGGTGTGACATGAGGTGTGACCTGAGGTGTGACAGGAGGTGTGACTCGAGGTGTGACTCGAGGTGTGACAGGAGGTGTGACTCGAGGTGTGACAGGAGGTGTGACTCGAGGTGTGACACGAGGTGTGACACGAGGTGTGACACTTGCTGAAGCACCAATAATCTGTTTTTTTCAGTATATATTTTTAAAGGGAAAGAATAAAATCTGGTGATAAAACTCTGCTTTAATTTATTAATATATATTGGAGAAAGATATTCTGGGGGCTGCTGAACAATCGATGCCTTTAGCGTGGATCCACATAGTCACATCAGCTGGAGTTCTGAGTGAGAAAGAAAATTCTAATTAGTGAGTGCGGATCATCGCCCTTTCAACACGTTGCTTGTCAATGTTTCCGAGATTCTTGCTGCCTTTAGCCAGGGAGCTGAAGGTGGACGTGTGTCGGAGACAGGAGCGGCGGGTTGGGATTAGACCTTCAGTGCAGCTGCCAATTCTGTCTCTCCAGGGAAAGACCAGCTCCCTAATTGTGAGGAAATATTTGCTTGGCCAATATTTACTTTGGCACTAGGTTACTCGAGAGACTTGAGAGAAAGAAAGACTTGCATTTCTATAGCGCCTTTCACGACCACCGGACGTCCCAAAGTGCTTTACAGTCAATGAAGTACTTTTTGAAGTGTAGTCACTGTTGTAATGTGGGAAACGCGGCAGCCAATTTGCGCACAGCAAGCTCCCACAAACAGCAATATGATAATGGCCAGATAATCTGTTTTTAGTGATGTTGATTGAGGGATAAATATTGGCCCCAGGACAGCGGGGAGAACTCCCGCTGTTCTTCTTCAAATAGTGCCCTGGGATCTTTTACGTCCACCTGAGAGAGCAGACGGGGCCTCGGTTTAACGTCTCATCCGAAGGACGGAAGTGAGCTACCTCTGCGGTGAATGAATGTTACAATTTGTTCATTTCTTCTCCTGCTGCCCGTCAATCTCAATGTCTTGTGGTTTACAATGCATTCTGGGCGGGAGGTTGTCACCTTTTGCCAAGTCCAAAACTGGACATCGGGCAGCAGTTGGGCAGGGCAAGGGGGGCACCAAGGCCCCGAGCTTGCTTTGTTGCTGATGGACATTCATTGAGAAACTTCAGCAAACTCAATAACTGAGGTCTCGAGATCCTAAAATTATGTGTAACAACAGGATTTCTGCATAAAAATTGGCTTCTCACCTCAAGTTAACAATTTAGGAAATTTTAAGCCAGCTAGGTGTTGGCATTACATTAGGCCTCCAACTCAGGGCTGACCTGTTCTACTATTTCCCTGCTCTCACTCATGCCTATCGGGAGTGAGCGGGGCAGTGGGATTAGTTTGGGGATTGATACAGAGTTATGGGGAGAGAGCGGGGCAGTGGGATTAGTTTGGGATTGATACAGGGCTATGGGGAGAGAGCGGGGCAGTGGGATTAGTTTGGGGATTGATACAGGGCTATGGGGAGAGAGCGGGGCAGTGGGATTAGTTTGGGGATTGATACAGGGCTATGGGGAGAGGGCGGGGCAGTGGGATTAGTTTGGGGATTGATACAGGGCTATGGGGAGAGAGCGGGGCAGTGGGATTAGTTTGGGGATTGATACAGAGCTATGGGGAGAGAGCGGGGCAGTGTGATTAGTTTGGGGATTGATACAGGGCTATGGGGAGAGAGCGGGGCAGTGGGATTAGTTTGGGGATTGATACAGGGCTATGGGGAGAGAGCGGGGCAGTGGGATTAGTTTGGGGATTGATACAGGGCTATGGGGTGAGAGCGGGGCAGTGGGATTAGTTTGGGGATTGATACAGGGCTATGGGGAGAGAGCGGGGCAGTGGGATTAGTTTGGGGATTGATACAGGGCTATGGGGAGAGAGCGGGGCAGTGGGATTAGTTTGGGGATTGATACAGGGCTATGGGGAGAGAGCGGGGCAGTGGGATTAGTTTGGGGATTGATACAGAGCTATGGGGAGCGAGCGGGGCAGTGGGATTAGTTTGGGGATTGATACAGGGCTATGGGGAGAGAGTGGGGCAGTGGGATTAGTTTGGGGATTGATACAGTGCTATGGGGAGAGAGCGGGGCAGTGGGATACGTTTGGGATTGATACAGGGCTATGGGGAGAGAGCGGGGCAGTGGGATTAGTTTGGGGATTGATACAGAGCTATGGGGAGAGAGTGGGGCAGTGGGATTAGTTTGGGGATTGATACAGGGCTATGGGGAGAGAGCGGGGCAGTGGGAATAGTTTGGGATTGATACAGGGCTATGGGGAGAGAGCGGGGCAGTGGGATTAGTTTGGGGATTGATACAGGGCTATGGGGAGAGAGCGGGGCAGTGGGATTAGTTTGGGGATTGATACAGAGCTATGGGGAGTGAGCGGGGCAGTGGGATTAGTTTGGGGATTGATACAGGGCTATGGGGAGAGAGCGGGGCAGTGGGATTAGTTTGGGGATTGATACAGTGCTATGGGGAGAGAGCGGGGCAGTGGGATTAGTTTGGGGATTGATGCAGAGCTATGGGGAGAGAGCGGGGCAGTGGGATTAGTTTGGGGATTGATACAGGGCTATGGGGAGAGAGCGGGGCAGTGGGATTAGTTTGGGGATTGATACAGAGCTATGGGGAGAGAGCGGGGCAGTGGGATTAGTTTGGGGATTGATACAGAGCTATGGGGAGAGGGCGGGGCAGTGGGATTAGTTTGGGGATTGATACAGGGCTATGGAGAGAGAGCGGGGCAGTGGGATTAGTTTGGGGATTGATACAGGGCTATGGGGAGAGAACGGGGCAGTGGGATTAGTTTGGGGATTGATACAGAGCTATGGGGAGTGAGCGGGGCAGTGGGATTAGTTTGGGGATTGATACAGGGCTATGGGGAGAGAGCGGGGCAGTGGGATTAGTTTGGGGATTGATACAGAGCTATGGGGAGAGAGCGGGGCAGTGGGATTAGTTTGGGGATTGATACAGAGCTATGGGGAGAGAGCGGGGCAGTGGGATTAGTTTGGGGATTGATACAGGGCCATGGAGAGAGAGCGGGGCAGTGGGATTAGTTTGGGGATTGATACAGGGCTATGGGGAGAGAGCAGGGCAGTGGGATTAGTTTGAGATTGATACAGGGCTATGGGGAGAGAGCGGGGCAGTGGGATTAGTTTGGGGATTGATACAGAGCTATGGGGAGAGAGCGGGGCAGTGGGATTAGTTTGGGATTGATACAGGGCTATGGGGAGAGAGCGGGGCAGTGGGATTAGTTTGGGGATTGATACAGGGCTATGGGGAGAGAGCGGGGCAGTGGGATTAGTTTGGGGATTGATACAGGGCTATGGGGAGAGGGCGGGGCAGTGGGATTAGTTTGGGGATTGATACAGGGCTATGGGGAGAGAGCGGGGCAGTGGGATTAGTTTGGGGATTGATACAGAGCTATGGGGAGAGAGCGGGGCAGTGTGATTAGTTTGGGGATTGATACAGGGCTATGGGGAGAGAGCGGGGCAGTGGGATTAGTTTGGGGATTGATACAGGGCTATGGGGAGAGAGCGGGGCAGTGGGATTAGTTTGGGGATTGATACAGGGCTATGGGGTGAGAGCGGGGCAGTGGGATTAGTTTGGGGATTGATACAGGGCTATGGGGAGAGAGCGGGGCAGTGGGATTAGTTTGGGGATTGATACAGGGCTATGGGGAGAGAGCGGGGCAGTGGGATTAGTTTGGGGATTGATACAGGGCTATGGGGAGAGAGCGGGGCAGTGGGATTAGTTTGGGGATTGATACAGAGCTATGGGGAGTGAGCGGGGCAGTGGGATTAGTTTGGGGATTGATACAGGGCTATGGGGAGAGAGTGGGGCAGTGGGATTAGTTTGGGGATTGATACAGTGCTATGGGGAGAGAGCGGGGCAGTGGGATACGTTTGGGATTGATACAGGGCTATGGGGAGAGAGCGGGGCAGTGGGATTAGTTTGGGGATTGATACAGAGCTATGGGGAGAGAGCGGGGCAGTGGGATTAGTTTGGGGATTGATACAGAGCTATGGGGAGAGAGTGGGGCAGTGGGATTAGTTTGGGGATTGATACAGGGCTATGGGGAGAGAGCGGGGCAGTGGGAATAGTTTGGGATTGATACAGGGCTATGGGGAGAGAGCGGGGCAGTGGGATTAGTTTGGGGATTGATACAGGGCTATGGGGAGAGAGCGGGGCAGTGGGATTAGTTTGGGGATTGATACAGAGCTATGGGGAGTGAGCGGGGCAGTGGGATTAGTTTGGGGATTGATACAGGGCTATGGGGAGAGAGCGGGGCAGTGGGATTAGTTTGGGGATTGATACAGTGCTATGGGGAGAGAGCGGGGCAGTGGGATTAGTTTGGGGATTGATGCAGAGCTATGGGGAGAGAGCGGGGCAGTGGGATTAGTTTGGGGATTGATACAGGGCTATGGGGAGAGAGCGGGGCAGTGGGATTAGTTTGAGGATTGATACAGAGCTATGGGGAGAGAGCGGGGCAGTGGGATTAGTTTGGGGATTGATACAGAGCTATGGGGAGAGGGCGGGGCAGTGGGATTAGTTTGGGGATTGATACAGGGCTATGGAGAGAGAGCGGGGCAGTGGGATTAGTTTGGGGATTGATACAGGGCTATGGGGAGAGAACGGGGCAGTGGGATTAGTTTGTGGATTGATACAGAGCTATGGGGAGAGAGCGGGGCAGTGGGATTAGTTTGGGGATTGATACAGAGCTATGGGGAGAGAGTGGGGCAGTGGGATTAGTTTGGGGATTGATACAGGGCTATGGGGAGAGAGCGGGGCAGTGGGAATAGTTTGGGATTGATACAGGGCTATGGGGAGAGAGCGGGGCAGTGGGATTAGTTTGGGGATTGATACAGGGCTATGGGGAGAGAGCGGGGCAGTGGGATTAGTTTGGGGATTGATACAGAGCTATGGGGAGTGAGCGGGGCAGTGGGATTAGTTTGGGGATTGATACAGGGCTATGGGGAGAGAGCGGGGCAGTGGGATTAGTTTGGGGATTGATACAGTGCTATGGGGAGAGAGCGGGGCAGTGGGATTAGTTTGGGGATTGATGCAGAGCTATGGGGAGAGAGCGGGGCAGTGGGATTAGTTTGGGGATTGATACAGGGCTATGGGGAGAGAGCGGGGCAGTGGGATTAGTTTGGGGATTGATACAGAGCTATGGGGAGAGAGCGGGGCAGTGGGATTAGTTTGGGGATTGATACAGAGCTATGGGGAGAGGGCGGGGCAGTGGGATTAGTTGGGGGATTGATACAGGGCTATGGAGAGAGAGCGGGGCAGTGGGATTAGTTTGGGGATTGATACAGGGCTATGGGGAGAGAACGGGGCAGTGGGATTAGTTTGGGGATTGATACAGAGCTATGGGGAGTGAGCGGGGCAGTGGGATTAGTTTGGGGATTGATACAGGGCTATGGGGAGAGAGCGGGGCAGTGGGATTAGTTTGGGGATTGATACAGAGCTATGGGGAGAGAGCGGGGCAGTGGGATTAGTTTGGGGATTGATACAGAGCTATGGGGAGAGAGCGGGGCAGTGGGATTAGTTTGGGGATTGATACAGGGCCATGGAGAGAGAGCGGGGCAGTGGGATTAGTTTGGGGATTGATACAGGGCTATGGGGAGAGAGCAGGGCAGTGGGATTAGTTTGAGATTGATACAGGGCTATGGGGAGAGAGCGGGGCAGTGGGATTAGTTTGGGGATTGATACAGAGCTATGGGGAGAGAGCGGGGCAGTGGGATTAGTTTGGGATTGATACAGGGCTATGGGGAGAGAGCGGGGCAGTGGGATTAGTTTGGGGATTGATACAGGGCTATGGGGAGAGAGCGGGGCAGTGGGATTAGTTTGGGGATTGATACAGGGCTATGGGGAGAGGGCGGGGCAGTGGGATTAGTTTGGGGATTGATACAGGGCTATGGGGAGAGAGCGGGGCAGTGGGATTAGTTTGGGGATTGATACAGAGCTATGGGGAGAGAGCGGGGCAGTGTGATTAGTTTGGGGATTGATACAGGGCTATGGGGAGAGAGCGGGGCAGTGGGATTAGTTTGGGGATTGATACAGGGCTATGGGGAGAGAGCGGGGCAGTGGGATTAGTTTGGGGATTGATACAGGGCTATGGGGTGAGAGCGGGGCAGTGGGATTAGTTTGGGGATTGATACAGGGCTATGGGGAGAGAGCGGGGCAGTGGGATTAGTTTGGGGATTGATACAGGGCTATGGGGAGAGAGCGGGGCAGTGGGATTAGTTTGGGGATTGATACAGGGCTATGGGGAGAGAGCGGGGCAGTGGGATTAGTTTGGGGATTGATACAGAGCTATGGGGAGTGAGCGGGGCAGTGGGATTAGTTTGGGGATTGATACAGGGCTATGGGGAGAGAGTGGGGCAGTGGGATTAGTTTGGGGATTGATACAGTGCTATGGGGAGAGAGCGGGGCAGTGGGATACATTTGGGATTGATACAGGGCTATGGGGAGAGAGCGGGGCAGTGGGATTAGTTTGGGGATTGATACAGAGCTATGGGGAGAGAGCGGGGCAGTGGGATTAGTTTGGGGATTGATACAGAGCTATGGGGAGAGAGTGGGGCAGTGGGATTAGTTTGGGGATTGATACAGGGCTATGGGGAGAGAGCGGGGCAGTGGGAATAGTTTGGGATTGATACAGGGCTATGGGGAGAGAGCGGGGCAGTGGGATTAGTTTGGGGATTGATACAGAGCTATGGGGAGTGAGCGGGGCAGTGGGATTAGTTTGGGGATTGATACAGGGCTATGGGGAGAGAGCGGGGCAGTGGGATTAGTTTGGGGATTGATACAGTGCTATGGGGAGAGAGCGGGGCAGTGGGATTAGTTTGGGGATTGATGCAGAGCTATGGGGAGAGAGCGGGGCAGTGGGATTAGTTTGGGGATTGATACAGGGCTATGGGGAGAGAGCGGGGCAGTGGGATTAGTTTGAGGATTGATACAGAGCTATGGGGAGAGAGCGGGGCAGTGGGATTAGTTTGGGGATTGATACAGAGCTATGGGGAGAGGGCGGGGCAGTGGGATTAGTTTGGGGATTGATACAGGGCTATGGAGAGAGAGCGGGGCAGTGGGATTAGTTTGGGGATTGATACAGGGCTATGGGGAGAGAACGGGGCAGTGGGATTAGTTTGTGGATTGATACAGAGCTATGGGGAGAGAGCGGGGCAGTGGGATTAGTTTGGGGATTGATACAGAGCTATGGGGAGAGAGCGGGGCAGTGGGATTAGTTTGGGGATTGATACAGGGCTATGGGGAGAGAGCGGGGCAGTGGGAATAGTTTGGGATTGATACAGGGCTATGGGGAGAGAGCGGGGCAGTGGGATTAGTTTGGGGATTGATACAGGGCTATGGGGAGAGAGCGGGGCAGTGGGATTAGTTTGGGGATTGATACAGAGCTATGGGGAGTGAGCGGGGCAGTGGGATTAGTTTGGGGATTGATACAGGGCTATGGGGAGAGAGCGGGGCAGTGGGATTAGTTTGGGGATTGATACAGTGCTATGGGGAGAGAGCGGGGCAGTGGGATTAGTTTGGGGATTGATGCAGAGCTATGGGGAGAGAGCGGGGCAGTGGGATTAGTTTGGGGATTGATACAGGGCTATGGGGAGAGAGCGGGGCAGTGGGATTAGTTTGGGGATTGATACAGAGCTATGGGGAGAGAGCGGGGCAGTGGGATTAGTTTGGGGATTGATACAGAGCTATGGGGAGAGGGCGGGGCAGTGGGATTAGTTTGGGGATTGATACAGGGCTATGGAGAGAGAGCGGGGCAGTGGGATTAGTTTGGGGATTGATACAGGGCTATGGGGAGAGAACGGGGCAGTGGGATTAGTTTGGGGATTGATACAGAGCTATGGGGAGTGAGCGGGGCAGTGGGATTAGTTTGGGGATTGATACAGGGCTATGGGGAGAGAGCGGGGCAGTGGGATTAGTTTGGGGATTGATACAGAGCTATGGGGAGAGAGCGGGGCAGTGGGATTAGTTTGGGGATTGATACAGAGCTATGGGGAGAGAGCGGGGCAGTGGGATTAGTTTGGGGATTGATACAGGGCCATGGAGAGAGAGCGGGGCAGTGGGATTAGTTTGGGGATTGATACAGGGCTATGGGGAGAGAGCAGGGCAGTGGGATTAGTTTGAGATTGATACAGGGCTATGGGGAGAGAGCGGGGCAGTGGGATTAGTTTGGGGATTGATACAGAGCTATGGGGAGAGAGCGGGGCAGTGGGATTAGTTTGGGGATTGATACAGAGCTATGGGGAGAGAGCGGGGCAGTGGGATTAGTTTGGGGATTGATACAGGGCTATGGAGGGAGAGCGGGGCAGTGGGATTAGTTTGGGGATTGATACAGGGCTATGGGGAGAGAGCGGGGCAGTGGGATTAGTTTGGGATTGATACAGGGCTATGGGGAGAGAGCGGGGCAGTGGGATTAGTTTGGGGATTGATACAGGGCTATGGAGAGAGAGCGGGGCAGTGGGATTAGTTTGGGATTGATACAGGGCTCTGGGGAGAGAGCGAGGCAGTGGGATTAGTTTGGGGATTGATACAGGGCTATGGAGAGAGAGCGGGGCAGTGGGATTAGTGTTGGATTGATACAGGGCTATGGGGAGAGAGCGGGGCAGTGGGATTAGTTTGGGATTGAGACAGGGCTACAGGGAGAGAGCGGGGCAGTGGGATTAGTTTGGGATTGATACAGGGCTATGGGGTGAGAGCGGGGCAGTGGGATTAGTTTGGGATTGATACAGGGCTACAGGGAGAGAGCAGGACAATGGGATTAGTTTGGGATTGATACAGGGCTACGGGGAGAGAGCGGGGCAGTGGGATTAGTTTGAGATTGATACAGGGCTATGGGGAGAGAGCGGGGCAGTGGGATTAGTTTGGGGATTGATACAGAGCTATGGGGAGAGAGCGGGGCAGTGGGATTAGTTTGGGGATTGATACAGGGCTATGGGGAGAGAGCGGGGCAGTAGGATTAGTTTGGGATCGATACAGGACTATGGGGAGAGAGCGGGGCAGTGGGATTATTTTGGGATTGGTACAGGGCTATGGGGAGAAAGTGGGGCAGTGGGATTAGTTTGGGATTGATACAGGGCTATGGAGAGAGAGTGGGGCAGTGGGATTAGTTTGGGGTTGATACAGGGCTATGGGGAGAGAGCAGGGCAGTGGGAATAGATTAAGAACATAAGAACATAAGAAATAGGAGCAGGAGTAGGCCAATCGGCCCCTCGAGCCTGCTCCACCATTCAATAAGATCATGGCTGATCTGATCCTAACCTCAAATCTTCTATCACTCTGCATCCACCCGAACCCATGTGATCTCCCGGGAGACGTGAAAAACCAGATAAAAGACCCAATGGCCAATTTGGGAGAAAAAAATCTGGGAAATTCCTCTCCGACCCATCTAGGCGATCAAAATTCTTCCAGGAGATCACTCTGTCCCTATATTTTCTACAGTACTTACCTTCTGTAAAGGCGATCTCCACCCCAGCCAGGAACAGGAATAAAACCATCTCCTGAAATCTAACACAGAATTAGAACACAGTAGGAGCAGAACCAGGCTACACGGCCCCTGGGCCCACTCCACTGCCCACAGGGCCATGACCATTCCGAACCTAGACTCATGTCCAATTTCCTGCCCGCTCCCCGTAACCCTTAATTCCCTTTACTTCTAGGAAACTATCTACTTCTGTTTTAAATTTATTTAATGATGTAGCTTCCACAGCTTTCTGGGGCAGCAAATTCCACAAACCTACCACCCTCTGAGTGAAAAAGTTTCTCCTCATCTCAGTTTTGAAAGAGCAGCCCCTTATTTTAAGATTATGCCCCCTAGTTCTAGTTTCACCCTTCATTGGGAACATCCTCACCGCATCCACCCGATCAAGCCCCTTCACAATCTTATATGTTTCAATAAGATCGCCTCTCATTCTTCTGAACTCCAATGAGTAGAGTCCCAATCTACTCAACCTCTCCTCATATGACCACCCCCTCATCCCCGGGATTAACTGAGTGAACCTTCTTTGTACTGACTCGAGAGCAAGTATGTCTTTTCTTAAGTATGGACACCAAAACTGTATGCAGTATTCCAGGTGCGGTCTCACCAATACCTTGTACAACTGCAGCAATACCTCCCTGTTTTTATATTCCATCCCCCTAGCAATGAAAGCCAACATTCCATTGGCCTTCTTGATCACTTGCTGCACCTGCATACTAACTTTTTGAGTTTCGTGCACCTGGACCCCCAGATCCCTTTGTACTTCAGTACTTTCCAGTTTCTTGCCATTAAGGTAATAACTTGCTCTATGATTTTTCCTGCCAAAGTGCATAACCTCACACTTTCCAGTATTGTATTCCATCTGCCAAATCTCTGCCCACTTACTGAGCCTGTCTATGTCCCTTTGCAGGTTTTTTATGTCCTCCTCACTCACTACTTTCCGTCCCATCTTTGTATCATCTGCAAACTTTGATATGTTACACTCGGTCCCCTCCTCCAAATCGTTAATATAGATCGTAAAGAGTTGGGGACCCAGCACTGACCCCTGCGGAACACCACTAGTTACTGATTGCCAGCCCGAGAACGAACCATTTATCCCAACTCTCTGCTTTCTGTTAGATAGCCAATCCTCCACCCACGCCAGAATATTACACCCAATCCCGTGATTTTTTATCTTGAGCAATAATCTTTTGTGTGGCACCTTGTCAAATGCCTTTTGGAAGTCTAAATACACTACGTCCATTGGTTCCCCTTTATCCACCCTGTATGTTACTTCCTCAAAGAACTCACGCAAATTTGTCAAACATGACTTCCCCTTCATGAAACCATGCTGAGTTTGTCCTATTAAATTATGTTTATCCAAATGTCCCATTACTGTCTCCTTAATAATGGACTCTAACGTTTTACCAACCACAGATGTTAGGCTAACAGGTCTATAGTTTCCAGCCTTCTGCCTACTACCCTTTTTAAATAAGGGTGTTACATTAGCAGTTTTCCAATCTGCCGGGACCTTTGCTGAGTCCAGGGAGTTTTGGAAAATTATTACCAATGCATCCACAATCCCTACTGCCACTTCCCTCAAGACCCTAGGATGTAAGCCATCAGGTCCAGGGGATTTATCCGCCTTGAGTCCCATTATTTTACCAAGTACCACTTCCTTAGTGATTTTAATCGTATTTAGCTCCTCCCCCCCTGTTTGTCCAGTGTTGGGATATTCTTAGTATCCTCTACCGTAAAGACTGATACAAAATATTTGTTCAGCGTTTTTGCCATCTCCATGTTTCCCACCATTAATTTCCCGGTCTCATCCTCTACGGGACCAACATTTACTTTAGCCACCCTTTTTCTTTTTATATAACTATAGAAACTTTTGCTGTCTGTTTTTATATTTTTTGCTAATTTACTTTCATAATCTATCTTCCCTTTCTTAATCAATCTTTTAGTTATTTTTTGCTGTCTTTTAAAGACTTCCCCATCTTCTATCCTCCCACTAGATTTGGCTACCTTACATGCCCTTGTCAAACCATAGTATTTTTGATTAAATGCTCAACTTCTATTAATTCCTCGTATACACTGCAATCTATGATACAATTATTGGGCCAGAAATTCGGGTCGGAGGTTTCCCGCGGGTGCAAGCCCCCGACCTGCACTTACATAGCGCGCCTGCCGTTGAGCTGTGGGGCTGCGTGGGATTCCGATCCAGGGCCTCCTCCAGCTGTCAGCGCGCAGTGCTTGCGTATCCCAGCGGCGAAGTTAGTTCGCAGCGTCCCTGGGATCACGTGGGCCATAGGGAGCCAATCGGAGCAGGGAGTCTCTATATATATAGAGATCGGCCCCAAAACCTAAGTAAAGCTTCAAATAATTTTTTTTTTAATCACATTTTTAAAATAACTATAAACTACATAAATTAACTATTTTAAACAAAAATTTAAATTTTTGAAAAAATTAATTAAAGTTTTTAACGGGGCTAAAAATAAACTTACGTTTCTTTAAAGTATTTTTAAATGATGAACCTGTGGAAAAAACGTTTTAATTTTACTTAATTAACCTCTTCTTACCTTGTTAAAAGCAGGCCTTGTGACTGCTTTTTTCACGTGCAGCTGCTGGAGACTTACCCTCACGGAGAAACCTGTAAAAAAATCAGAAGTTCCAGGCGCACGCGCTGCCTCTCCGGCGCACGCGTTTGACCTGTGAACCCCTTCCTTCAAGGGAACGGAAGTCTCGGTTTCCAGCGCATGCGCAGTGCATGAGCGAAACCGGCACTTTCATTGGCCATACGGGTGAGTACACAGCGCGTACTCACCCGTGGGGACCCGAATTTCTGGCCCAATATCAGTCTGCCCTCAGAGTCAAACATCCTCGATAGTAACTCCACTCTCCTTGTGGGATAGCAGGGTCACTCCTTCTTGCTAGTAAGAAGTTTAGCCCTGTTTTTTTGTCACTGCTGACAACAAATCCATCGGGGTAGAGTGAGAGAAATGAATTCCAGAGCAGGACTTTGAACCCACCACCATCTGGCTCAAGAGGCGAGAGTGCTACCCATTCAGCCACGGCTGAATTCACCTGGCTGCAGCGTAAGCAGCCCTTGGGTCTGTGTCGGTACAATAAAAAATAAATTGTCAAACTGAGCACTCCTTGGCCTCTTGTATTGTTCCACGGAAGCTCAACGTAAACTCAAGGAACAGCACCTCATCTTCCAATTAGGCACTTTACAGCCTTCCGGACTCAATATCGAGTTCAACAATTTCAGATCATAACCTCGGCCCCTATTACACATTTTTTCTTGTAATTTTTCCACTCCTTTTCTTCCCCCCCCCCCCTTTCCTTTTGTTTCTCTCTCACACCTGGCAGCTATCTCTTGCCCTGCCAGTACACTTTACACCTAATCTCAGCCTATTACCATCTCGTCTAGCTCTTTTGTTTCTTTCACTTCTTTTGTCCGATCGCAGCCCTGCCTTCGATCTAATTTCTTTTCTTTCCAGTTTTGAAGAAGGGTTCAACCCGAAACGTCAACTCAAATTTCTCTCCACGGATGTTGCCTGACCTGCTGAGTTTTTCCAGCATTTTCTGTTGTTATTTCGGATTTCCAACATCTGCAGTATTTTGCTATCGTGCTTCTTGGTTTTGCTGGTTTCAGCAAAAGTGCTACAGTTGATTGCAATGCTGAAATCGGCCTTTAAAATTTTAAATCCCTCCCCCTCACCGCCTTTTAGCAACGCAGGGACTTGGAGCCATCTCTTGCACTCAGCATTGCTAGGACATAAGCGGAGGAAACTACACTGTACGATGTGAATCCCTCGTTTGCGCGGTGGCGGAAGATACCCGCCCGTTTGGGAATTGATATATTCTGTGCGTGGAATTTCTGCAGGTGGGAAAAGGGGGAGAAGACTCGGCATAATCCGAATTCCACCCTCGCTCACCCGGAGAGCATTTAAAACCTCAGGGGCTTGGAATTTCAGGGATCCAGAACTGAGAACCATGGCTGGTTTTTCTCCTTGCTAGTCTGGGACACTATCAGCTGACTCAATAGAGGCCAGTGAAAAGAAGGACTTGAGAGACTTGCATTCATGTAGCGTCTTTCACAACCTCAAGACGTCCCAAAGCGCTTTACAACGAATTAAGTACTTCTGAAGTGTAGTCACTGTTGTAATGTGGGAAACGCGGCAGCCAATTTGCACACAGCAAGCTCCCACAAACAGCAATGTGATAATAACTAGATAATCTGTTTTTTTTTTAGCAATGCTGATTGAGGGATAAATATTGGCCAGGACACCAGGGAGAACTCCCCTGCTCTTCTTTGAAATAGTGCCGTGGGATCTTTTACAACCACCCGACCGAGCAGATGGGGCCTCGGTTTAACTTCTCATCCAAAAGATGGCACCTCCGACAGTGCAGCACTCCCTCAGCACTGCACTGAGTTGTCAGCCTATTTATGTGCTCAGGTCTGTGGAGTGGGACTTGAACCCACAACCATTCTAACTGAGAGAGCGAGAGAGAGTGCTACCCACTGGGCCACAGCTGACACCTTAGGTTGAAGGCTCCCAGGCCTGTACAAGCTCAATACCACAACAGGTCCAGTGAGCCTCGAGAAGCCTCTCCAATGAGTCGGTACTTTATGTCTCTTAATCGGGTTCTTTATGTCATATTGGCACATTAAGAACAACAAGGCAGTTTTTTGTATATTTGGAATCTTCCAGGAACGAACTGCACCCATTGGCTAGCTCTGCTTGCACTCATTCAATGACAACAACAACTTGCATTTAGAAAACGCCTGTGTTGTAGTAAAACATCCCAAGGCACTTCACAGGCAAAATTTAACACCGAGGCACATAAAGAGATATTAGGACAGATGACCAAAAGCATGGTCAAAGAGGTAGGTTTTAAGGAGCATCTTAAAGGAGGAGAGAGAGGTAGAGAGGCGGAGAGGTTTAGGGAGGGAATTCCAGAGCGTAGGACCTCGGCAATTGAAGGCACGGCCGCCAATGGTGGAGCGATTAAAATCGGGGGGTGCATGTGAAGCCAGAATTAGAGGAGCGCAGAGATCTCGGAGGGTTGTAGGGCTGGAGGAGGCTACAGAGATAGGATGGGGCGACGGCAAGGAGGGATTTGAAAACAAGGATGAGAATTTTAAAATTGAGACGTTGCCGGACCAATGTAGATCAGCGAGCACAGGGATGATGGATGAATGGGACTTGACAACCTCTGGCCTGCACTACACAATAATAACACATCCCACAACAGGTACAAATACCGTCGCTGCACGACCAACCAATGTGAGAATTGGCAATACCAAAGAAGAAGGGAGAACAAAATCCAACACCTTTGTGGTCCTCAAACCTTCTTCCCCAATAGTTCCAAGGCAACTTCGCCTGTAAAATGGACCTACCGTTGACAACCATTCCAGGTAACAAGCCAAACTAATCTTTAAAACAATAGATTTTTTTTTCGTTTCTTGATTTTAAAAATGCTACTATTTATTGTCCAGGGCCCCTAATCCTCCAGCCCACATCATTCTGTGTTTGTTAATCGGTCCAGCACTGCCAAGACATTAATCAAAATTAAAAAATGGTGCTGAAATAAATTGTCACTCTCCTCCATCTGATTTAAAGGCTTTCTCTGATACTAGTGCAGTCCTCCCGATTATTCAATTCATTCTTCCTTTAAGCATTGCAAAATGATCCTCTGGCAACCTCATTGTGGTTAACCATCTCCATTAGAACATTCCTTTCAATTACATATCGACCCATATCAAAAGTTCTGAGCAAACCACAGAACAATCCCCATTTTGATGAACATCCCACCATAAAGGGGACGGAAAATTAACTCTGTACTTGCTCAGTTGCCGCACAAACGCCGATATATATATATTTCTGATCAATAATTCTTTGACCATTTTGCATTTGGCTGGCTGACCTAGTTTGGCACCACTTCACAGAGTTCCTTTCCTTGGTTGCCCCCAGTGACAATAAATAAATGTCAGCACTCCCTGGATGCACACCCAGAATTCCACTGGGTGGTATAGAACGTTGCGGGCCCCTTTTTGTTCCCGCAGTTTCTTAACCTGCTCACACTGTGCTGAAAGACTGAACAGGCTGGGGCTTTTTTCTCTAGAAAAGAGAAGACTGAGAGGTGACCTGGTGGAGGCCTATAAAATTATGAAGGGGCTTTGATAGGATAGATGCAGGGAAGATGTTCCCATTTGTGGGGAGACCAAAACTAGGGGCCATAAATATGATAGTTACTAGTAAATCCAATAGGGAATGTCGGAGAGACTTCTTTACCCAGAGAGTGGTGAGAATGTGGAACTCGCTGCCACAGGGAGTGGATGAGGCAACTTGCATCGATGCATTTAAGGGGAAGCTAGATCAACACATGAGGGAAAAGGAATAGAAGATATGCTGTTAGGGTAAGGTGGGAGGAGGCTCGTGTGGAGAATAAACACCGGCATTTCTGTGCTGTAAATTCTATAGGGCCAGAAATTCGGGTCGGAGGCTTCCCGCAGGCGCAAGCCCCCGACTTGCACTTACATAGCGCGCCGGCCGTTGTGCTGTGGGCCCGCATGGGATTCCGATCCTGGGCCTCCTCCAGCTGCCGGCGCGCAGTGCTCGCGTATCCCAGGGGTGCAGTTAGTTTGCAGCATTCCCTGGGATCACGTGGGCCATGGGGAGCCAATCGGAGCAGGGAATCTCCATTCATAGATTTGACAGGAAGACCTGTCAAATCTAGGAATAGAGATCGACCCCAAAACCTAAGTAAAACTTCAAATACATTTTTTTTTAAATCACATTTTAAAAATAACTATAAATTACATAAATTAACTACTTTAAACAAAAAATGTTAATTTTTGAAAACATTTATTAAAGTTTTTAACTGGGCTAAAAATAAACTTACCTTTCTTTAAAGTATTTTAAAATGATAAACCTGTGGAAAAAATGTTTAATTTTACTTAATTAACCTCTTACCTTGTTAAAAGCAGGCCTTGCGACTGCTTTTTTCACATGCAGCTGCTAGGGACTTACCCGCACGGAGAAACCTGTAAAAAAATCAGAGGTTCCAGGCGTACGCGCTGCCTCTCCGGCGCACGCGTTTGACCCCCGAACACCTTCCTTCAAGGGAACGGAAGTCTCGGTTTCCAGCGCATGCGCAGTGCATGAGTGAAACTGGCACTTTCGTTGGCCTTACGGGTGAGTACACCACGCGTACTCACCCGTGGGGACCCGAATTTCTGGCCCCTCAATTGGCAGTTCAGGAAAACGGCTGAGCCTCGTATTCTGAAGAATAAGGTCCCCGTGACTTCCTTTCTTGAGGCCGGCCCTCCCGGTTAGCTCCTAAGGTGTCGGCCGTGGCTCAGTGGGTGCAGCTCATACCTTTTAAGTCAGAAGGCTACGGGTTCATGCCCCCTTCCAGAGACTTGTGCACAAAATCTCGGCTGGCACTCTAGTGCAGTAACAAGGGGGTGCTGCACTGTCGGAGGTGCCGTCCTTCAGGTGAGACGTTAAACCGAGGCCCCGTCTGCACTTTCAGGTGGGCGGACAGGATGCCACAGCACCGTTTCAAAGAACAGAACCCTCTAATTTTAAAACTAAAAGTTGTATTGCACAGTTACCCATTGGACCCACTGAGGTCAGGGCAATTCCCCTGTATGTGTTGGGCAATAAAATGGTTATCAATGTGATACTCCAGCCTTTAGTCGCAAATGTGCAATGGAGAATGGTGGTTGAGGATGAGGCCAAGACATTTTCCAAAGAACTGCCCCAGGGCATGACGCCATCCATAGTGGGCGGGTGAAGACATTGCCTATTTGGCACAGGTTCATGATTGGGTCGCCAACCCTCTAGGATTGACCTGGAGTCTCTGGGAATTAAAGATTAATCACCAGGACACTGGCGTGAGCAAAAACCCGGAGAGAAATGTTGTGTCTGTCAGTAGTAAGACACAGACTGCAGGAGAACGGTACAACAGGTGTTTACTCAACGTGGCCCACTCTGGAACTGACTGTACAGATTAATACTCAGTGCTATATACAGGTGTGGTCACTGCCGGTACTACAGCATACATGAGCTGTAAAAAGTAGTTCCCCCCTTAAAGGTATATACATTACAATTCCTCCCCTTTTAGATTAACAGTACCATAACACTCATTTAACAATTAAATATCAAACTAATTACAATTAACACTTTTAACATGCAACGTTAGCTGAAAATAGTCCATTTATATATTCAGTCTTTGGGGAGGCTTCCTGATCCTTTCTGGATAGTGCCTTTCCCGAGTGTCTCGCTCTTGGTGCGGAGGCGATTCTGGCCCCCTGTCGTCGGTTGGGTCATCAGCTTCCGATGCTACTGTTTCTGGGGTAGATGCGACCTGTACGTCGGGTTCATCACCAGGTACGTATGGGCAAGACATGGGGTTGACTTGTTCCTGTGACTCTAGGATCTGGTCAGCATGGCGTCTCACGATGCTCTCCCCAACGTCCACTGTGTACATTAGTGGGCCCTGCCGTGTGCATATCGTTCCTGGCAGCCATTTTTCCGTTCGGTAGTCGCAGGCCAAGACTGGTTGCCTTACATTGTAGCTCCTTGTTGGCTTCTCATGGATGTGCTGGAATTGCTTACTCTCAACATCTCTTCGTACGTTTGGTCTGAGCAAATCCAGGCGAGATCTTAACCTTCAGTTAAAGAACATCATGGCCGGGGCCTGGTTGGTGACTGCATGTGTCGCATTCCGGTAGGCGAACAGGAAATTGTCCACCTTATGCTGCAGCGGAATGTTGTCATTGTACATAGCCTTTATTGCCTTCTTAAAGGTTTGTACGAACCTCTCAGCCAATCCATTTGTGGCTGGATGATACGGGGTGGATGTGTAATGCCTTACCCCATTCTTCTGCATAAACCTCCGGAACTCTTCGGACACAAACTGTGGTCTGTTATCGGAGCAAATCTGTTCTGGCAAGCCGTTCCTGGCAAAAATGGTCTGTAGGACTGCAATAGTTTTCTCCGTGGTGGTGGAGGACATTTTAAAAAAACTCGCATTTGGGGCGGTTAGCTCGGAGCCCATATTCCTTCAATCTAGTGAGCACCTGCTCCAGGTTGGCGAGGTGATCACTGTCATTTTCGCCCATGACCAGGATGTCGTCCAAATAATACTGGGTCCCTGGGATCCCTTGCAGGACTTGTTCCATTGCCCTTTGCCAAATAGCCGGAGCTGATGCTACCCCGAATACCATCCGATTGTATTGGTAGAGACCATTATGGGTGTTGATTGTGAGGTATTTTTTTGATGCTTCTTCTACCTCCATTTGCAGATACGCCTGGACCAGATCAATCTTAGTGAAACGTTTCCCTCCAGATAGCGAGGCGAAAATATCTTCAATCCGTGGAAGTGGATATTGCACGGTGTGAAGGACTGGGTTCACTGTTACCTTAAAGTCCCCACAGATGCGAACCTTCCTTGGTTCTCCAGGTGTGCTGCTCAACGACTTTTTCATCACAGGGACGATGGGTGTAGCCCACTCGCTCCAGTCTACCTTGGACAGTACTCCTGAACGTTCCAAACTCTCCAGCTCTGCTTCGACAGCTGGGCGGATCGCATAAGGTACCGGACTGGCCTTAAAAAAATTTGGGCTTGCGTTTTCTTCGATTTTAATTGTTGCTGTCATGCCTTTTAGTGTTCCGAGTCCTTGCTGGAACACTTCTTGCGCGTCGGTTAGGATCTTTGACAGTCGCCCAGGTGTGACGTCGTCATCCTTTTTGGCAGCCACAGTCAGTGCTTGTATGGAATGCCAATCCAGCTGTATTTTCCGGATCCATTCATGTCCCAGTAATGGTGGTCCTCCATCTTGCACTACATACAGGTCTAGTTTTGGTGTTTCCTTACCGTTATATATAACGGTCACCCTTATTTTTCCTTTGGGGTAGACTTTTTGCCCCATGTACGTCTTCAAAATAATTTTTGTGTCTCTCAAGGGTATGTGTGAGAATAGCCGCTCGTAGTCCCGTTGGTTTATGACTGTTAGGGCTGATCCTGTGTCCAATTCCATTTTTACCTGGACTCCTGCTATCTTGAGAGTGACCCAAATGGTTCGGTGATCCTCTGTTTTGATCACCTTATGTAGTTTCAGACAACTCAGCTCCCTGTTTTCGGAGTCGGTATCACTCTTTTGTTCGTCTGAACTATTCTCCGTCACCTTATGTACCTTCTTGTACTTTTCTTTTGGAGATTTCTTATTGCTGGTTTTCTTTCCCGACCTGCAGACTCGTGCTATGTGTCCTACTTTTCCACACTGTCTGCACACTTTGTCTTTGAACCAGCAATCATTGTGGTCGTGTGTTGTTCTGCCGCAGCGATAGCACTTCTCTGTTCTGTATGACATTTCGTTTGTGCCATATTCTTGCGATCTCTGTTGTATCTCTGCAGCGCCCCGTGCTGCTGCTTCATATGATACCGCAATGCTGAAAGCCTTGTCCAGCCTAAGGTCCTTTTCAGATAAAAGCCGTTTCTGGGTTCCTTCACTTTGAAGCCCACACACAAACTTGTCCCTTAAGGTATCTGCCAGTCCCGTTCCAAACTGGCAGTGTTTCGATAGTTTGCGCAGGTCTGTAATATATTCAGCATTGCTTTCATCCTTATGCTGGTTCCGTTTGTGAAACTTGAATCTTTCTGCTATCAGCAGCGGTGTGGGGTTTAAATGTTCCTGTAGTATCGTCACTATGTCTCCAAAACTCTTTTCCACTGGCTTCGCTGGGGTTACTAGATTTCGTAATAAGCCATACGTCTTTGCGCCCATTAAATTTAACAATACCGGCGCTTTCTTGTCATCTGACACCTCATTTGCCTTGCAGTATACCTCTATTCGTTCGACATATGTAGTCCAATCTTCAACTTCATTGTCAAATGCGGTGATACTGCCACTCTTCGGCATTTTGGGTGTGACTTAAAATGGCATCTCCCGCGCTTTCCTTCCTCCCCCGCTGCTGCCAACGCCGCTCTCGGCGGTCCTCGTGGCAATGGCGGCGCCCTGTAGATTTCGCGCGCTTCTCCTGCGCTGCTGCCAACGCCGCTCTCGGCGGTCCTCGTGGCAATGGCGGCGCCTCGTGGGTTTCTGCGCGTCTCTCTCCCTCTCCTCGACGCTGCTCGGCCCCTGAACACCGGCTGCGCCCTGTGCGCTCTGCCCTCTCTCTCTCCCGTCGACGCTGCTCGGCCCTTTGCTGTGCCGCTTGGTCGGGCTCTAGCCCGCCGCTGTCCGGGAAGGGTCTGCGCACTACCTGTTGCCAGCCCGTTTCGCTGGACCACCGCGACTGGAAAGCCAAGCCTGGCTCTCAACAGCCTCCCCCGCAATTCTCGAGTCTCTGCTGGATGACTGGGCGGTTGCCTGTGGTCGATGCCCGTGTCTCTGGCCTTGACCTCCAATCTACTGGTCTCCAGGAACGAATCCCTGGGAGGTGATGCAGAGTTGCAGGTAGGATCGAATTTGCCTCGTCGCCAATGTTGTGTCTGTCAGTAGTAAGACACAAGACTGCAGGAGAACAGTACAACAGGTGTTTACTCAACGTGGCTCACTCTGGAACTGACTATACAGATTACTACTCAGTGCTATATACAGGTGTGGTCATTGCCGGTATTACAGTATACATGAGCTGTAAAAAGTAGTTCCCCCCTTAAAGGTATATACATTACAAGAAACATTAGGGTTTCAAAAAAAAGTTGTCTTTTACTTTTCTTTGAACACTTTCGTTTATTAATTATAAATTTTATTGGAGGTGGCGGGGGGCTATGTTTGACTGAGGGGGGATGGGGCGGTTGGAGGTGAAAGTTCATGTGTTGAGCTGTCCAGAGATATGTCTGACCAGAGTTGGCAAGCCCAGTTCATAATCCTGCAAACTAGCGCCAAGTATAAGGGAAAGACCATATTTGGCACAGAGCTCACACAAGTAACTGTCCTTTAGACAGAGCAATCTCAAAGGGCCTTGCTGTTTAGATACAAATCTCTCACACTGTGCCACTGCTTAGACAAGGAGAACCTCACACAGAGCTGCTCCTTATCACAGAGACCATACACGGCTCTATTCTTTTGTCATAGAGGTCGTTAGAATGCCGAGTTCACACATAGGGGCTGTTTCTTCGGCACAGAGCTCACACACAGAGCAGAGCCAGTCCTTTCTATGCAGAGATCATACACAGACTCTTTAGACCCGGAGGTCACGCACAGGGTCGTTATGTCATTGTGAGATGAACAGACTTTGTCAAAAATGTTCTTCAACTCAGATTTCTGGTGTAAATCAATGTAATTCCATCTGTTCGCTAACAGCTTGACAATAGGAAGTGAAAGGTGATGGTAAATGGGCACGGTCCTGTGTGGAGAGCATTCATTCAGTGATCCTTCCAGGAGTCGTGTACTGGTTACACTGTCGCGGAGAAGAACTTTTTTCATACCATCAAATCTCTACTCGACAGCGACCAGGTGACTAGTGCAAGGAGAGACGGATATCAGTCAAAAATTCATAGGCCAGGGCACATTCGGTTAGCATTTAAACATGGACTAATGCGGGAATGCTGTGACCATAATCGATCGGTGTCCATTGACAAAGGTGAAAAAGAACAAGGTCTGAGCATAACTATTGATCGCTCCCGGAAAGCATCCAGTCAATGCGAGGCTTTTGTCAACAAGACCAATCAGCCTAGATGACAGCCAGCTAATTCTTCATTGGCGGACAATAGGCCGTCCTGCCAAAACTCAGCCCGCGTTGCGCTCAACAAAGTTTCTGGTGGCTGGGGCCGGCACCCACCTCAGACGGCGAGGCATTTTATATCAACATTAACCGGGGGAGGAAGACATTCTTGCTGCACACCATTTCCCACAGCTCTGGCATGCAGGATGTCAAATGTTAATTGCATCTGTTTGAAATAGGTGTCCAAGGTTGCTAGGCGGCGATAAATATACCTGAGGTCACAGAAAGGACACAGTAATGTAAAGGCGAGCACACTTCAGGCATTTCTTACCCATTTTTCTTCATTGTTTTCTTCCTCTGCTGACGTTCTCATTCTCTTACTACCAGTTCTGTTTTTTTCCCCTTAGAATATTACTGGCACCAATGGGAATCCCCTGGCCCGTTGGCCCCGATTTTAACGGGAGCGGCGGGAATGGTGCACGTGAGACCCGAAGTGAATTGCCCTCTGACGTAATAAAACTCACTACACACTTGGTTTGAGCATAAAGCAAGGCTTTAATCAACTTGTTTCAGAACATGGAGGTCTAGTTGTACTTCACTAGTTCCTTGTCTTACAAAATGTCCCTGGCAAGCTGGGGCCCACGCCCGAGTATTTATACTCCTTGGACGGCGCCACCAGCTGGCCGTCCAGCGTTATTTCATAAGTAGTTTCTTGATGATGAGATTTATAACACCCCCTTCTGCGCTGTAAGATTCTGTGCTGTCGATCATAGAATCATAGAAATTTACAGCACAGAAGGAGGCCATTTGGCCCATCGTGTCTGTGCTGGCCGAAAAAGAGCTCTCCAGCCTAATCCCACTTTCCAGCTCTTGGTCTGTAGCTTTGTAGGTTGCGGCACTTCAAGTGTATATCCAAGTACTGTTTAAATGTGATGAGGGTTTCTGTCTCTACCGCCCTTTCAGGCAGTGAGTTCCAGACCCCCACCACCCTCTGGGTGAAAAATTTTCTCCTCCACTCCCCTCTAATCCTTCTACCAATTACTTTAAATCTAAGCCCCCTGGTTATTGACCTCTCTACTAAGGGAAATAGGTCCTTCTTATTCTATGTAAGCAGGTTCCCTAATGTTACCCTTGCTCCAAAGTCATGTAAGAATAAAATTAGCCAATCCCAAGCAAGCTAGAAATTGGAAGAAATTAGTAGATACTTGGAGTGAACGTCCATCAAAAGTGGTTAATGGTCTGTTGACTGACTCCTTCAAAGGGAGGTGGCTGAATAGCTAGCCATGAAGGGGAGTGACAGACAGATGGATAAGTGCAGGTACAGATGATCGAATACTCTGCCAAATGCTGCGACTCCTGTCCTGTGGAGATCATAGAAATGTCAACTGTAGAATGCAGCCAGCCAGTGTTGTACAGTGTCCTGTATAACCAGCCAGTCTGGTAGTGTTCTGTATAACCAGCCAGTGTTGTACAGTGTCCTGTATAACCAGCCAGTCTTGTATAGTGTCCTGTATATCCAGCCAGTGTTGGATAGTGTCCTGTATAACCAGCCAGTGTTGGATAGTGTCCTGTATAACCAGCCAGTGTTGGATAGTGTCCTGTATAACCAACCAGTGTTGGATAGTGTCCTGTATAACCAGCCAATGTTGGATAGTGTCCTGTATAACCAGCCAGTGTTGGATAGTGTCCTGTATAACCAGCCAGTGTTGGATAGTGTCCTGTATAACCAGCCAGTGTTGGATAGTGTCCTGTATAACCAGCCAGTGTTGGATAGTGTCCTGTATAACCAGCCAGTGTTGGATAGTGTCCTGTATAACCAGCCAGTGTTGGATAGTGTCCTGTATAACCAACCAGTGTTGGATAGTGTCCTGTATAACCAACCAGTGTTGGATAGTATCCTGTATAACCAGCCAGTGTTGGATAGTGTCCTGTATAACCAACCAGTGTTGTTCCGTGTCCTGTATAATCAGCCAGTGTTGGATAGTGTCCTGTATAACCAGCCAGTGTTGGAAAGTGTCCTGTATAACCAGCCAGTGTGCTACAGTGTCCTGTATAACCAGCCAGTCTTGTATAGTGTCCTGTATAATCAGCCAGAGTTGTATAGTGTCCTGTATAACCAACCAGTGTTGTATAGTGTCCTGTATAACCAACCAGTGTTGTATAGTGTCCTGTATAACCAACCAGTGTTGTACCGTGTCCTGTATAATCAGCCAGTGTTCTACAGTGTCCTGTATAACCAGCCAGCCTTGTACAGTGTCCTGTATAACCAGCCAGCCTTGTACAGTGTCCTGTATAACCAGCCAGTGTTGCATAGGCCTAGATTTTCAGTGTACCGTAAGGCGGGTGGGGGGCAAAAATCCCGAATTCGGGGGTCCCGACACCATCCCGCCCAAAACCCGCCTCCACGTAAGTTTCAGAGGAGGCGGGTACCCGCCCCGCACTGGGACCCGCCGACCCGAGGCGGGAAGGAATTAGTGACAATTAACTGCCTGTTAACAGGCAGTTTTTAGCTTAATCCCTATTTTAAAGCTTGAAGTGTGGAATTCCCGACGGCTCCAAACCACACCAAGTTAGGAGTTGGGCCGTCGAGTTGAAGGACTTGGAGGGGTCGAGATGTCAGTGTTCAGGTGAGTGATGGGTGCATGAGTGCAAAGGTAAGTGTGTTTGGAGTGTGTAAAGAAGTTTAAATTACCTGTACTTACCTTAACAGCCTTTCTTCCTCTAGGCTTCGGGAATCCATCACTCAGCCGGCACTGAAAGCTGAATGGCTGCGATCTGTCAAAAGTGACAGCCTTCAGCTTACTGTGCCGGTGTGAGTTCTAACTGAGTCTGTGTAGAAGGACTCAGGTTAGAAGTAAGACTGTCAGTGTTTAACAGCTTCAAACAGCTGTGAAACACTGATATTTCATCTGTCAAGACCTCTTGACAGATGAAATTTCAGTCTGTGATGTCACCTGTTGCTGGGTGGCCCTTAATTGGCCTGCTGAGCCCGCTGGGCGGGCTCAATAAGGTCAATCAAGGGAAAATCGCGTGGATTGGCCGGACGTCGATGTAGGCGGGACTAAAACCCAAAAGTTGTAGTCCCGCCTCCTTCCCTACAGCTTAATGAAAATTGACCCCATAGTGTCCTCACACCACCCAGCAGGCTCAGCAGGCCAATTAAGGGCCACCCGGCAACAGGTGACATCACAGATTGATATTTCATCTGTCAAGACCTTTTGACAGATGAAATATCAGTGTTCGACAGCTGTTTGAAGCTGTCAAACACTGACAATCTGTACTCCAAGTTAATTCCTTCCTCTCAGGATGATTTAGAGATCTCCCCGGAACAGAAAGCTGAATGCTGTAGATTTTGACAGATCGCGGCCGTTCTGTTTTCTGTGCCGGTGAGATGAGGGACTCCCCGAGACCTGAAGGAAGGAAGGCTGTAAAGGTAAGTAAATGTAAGTACAACTTCTTTAAACACTTTACACACACCAAACACACTTACCTCTGTACTCATGCACCCATCACTCACCTGAACACCGGACATCTCGATCCCTCCAAGCCCTTCATCCCGACAGCCCACCTCGCTAACTTGGCATGGTTTGGAGCCATCGGGAATCCCACATTTCAACAATGAAAATAGGGATTAGGCTAAAAACTGCCTCTTAACTACCTGTTAACAGGCAGTTAATTGGCACTAATCCCCTTCCCGCCTCGGGGAGGCGGGTCCCAGTGTGGGTTGGGTACCGCCTCCTTTGAAACTGGCATGGAGGCGGGTTGGGGGCAGGATGGGTTCGTGCCCCCCCCGATTTCAGGATTTTAACCCCCCGCACGCCTCCAATCCCGCCTCCACGGCCCAATGAAAATCCTGCCCCGAGTGTTCTCCTCACAGCTTATTGTCCCACCTAGCTTTGTGCCTTCAGCAAACTTGGATACATTACACTCGTTCCCTTCATTTAGGTCATTAATATACGTTGTAAATAGCTGAGGCCCCAGCACTGTCAGTCAGTGCTGTATAGTGTACTGGACAATGTCAGATTGATAACCTGGGATCCTCCCTCAATGTATATTGCCAGTCAGGGAGAAAACTCTCTTGTGAAAGATTATGCTGTGGCCATTTTCCTCCCTCGGAACATTAAACTAGTGAGAACATTGGACAGTGGCAATAGTACATGGTCTATTGAAAGGGAAGGACTCGATAAGCTGAATGGTCTTGTATTCTGTTTGAAAGAGATAGTATTTTTTTTTAAGTTCATCTCAGCAACTTTCTGCTTCTTGTTCTTCCCACATTAACTCCGTCTATAATGTTCTTCCCACATTAACTCCGTCTATACTGCCTTCCTTGGTCAGGATGCTTGGGACAGTCTAGTCTGTGAGCAGTTCCGTGGGCACTTGCTTAATCTACCAGGAGACACAACTGAGTGGTGCAGTCCCCACTAGCTTTTCACAGCCAAGTATTAGTGTGCCCAAAGCTTATCAAGCTTCACTTCCCACTAGCAGTATTAAACCTCAGACTGCTCAGAGAATTCTGTACTGTCTGGGCCAGCCATTTAAAAAAAAACACTTTTCAGCTGACACACTGTGATGCTGAAAAATCACCGAGTTTACAGTCAGATTTGTAACAATTCATTCTTGGGATGTGGGCGTCGCTGGCGAGGCCGACATTTATTGCCCATCTCTAGTAGCCCTTGAGAAGGTGGTGGTGAGCCGCCTTCTTGAACCGCTGCAGTCCGTGTGGTGAAGGTACTCCCACAGCGCTGTTAGGGAGGGAGTTCCAGGATTTTGACCCAGCGACGATGAAGGAACGGCGATATATTTCCAAGTCAGGATGGTGTGTGACTTGGAGGGGAACTTGGAGGTGGTGGTGTTCCCATGCGCCTGCTGCCCTTGTCCTTCTAGGCGGTGGAGGTCGTGGGTTTGCTACTTAGGTGTCAGCCGCAGCTTCACTAATTTTACACAAATTTAATATCAATAAAGCCCATGCTTTAAAATACTGTTACGTATAAGCTATTTAGAATCTGGTGCCAATAGGATAACTTTCCCAAAGATGGCTTATAGGAGAGTGACATGATGGAGGATCTTGAAAAGTTCATCATAAATGTTCTAGAGGTTTGTGTAGATGAGAGCGGGAAGTTACAAAGGGACACAGATGGATTAAGTGAGTGGGCAAAACTGCGGGAGATGGAGTTCAATGTGGGGAAGTGTGAAGTAATCCGCTTTGGATCCAAGAATAACAAATTGGGATATTGTTTAAGAGGCGAAAGATTAGGAACTGCGGAGGAACAAAGGGATCTGGGTGTCCATGTGCACAAATCACTAAAAGCTAGTGCACAAAAAGTAATCAAAAAGGCTAATGGAATGTTGGCCCTTATCTCAGCTGTGGCTTAGTGGTAGCACTCTTGCCTTTGAGTCACAAGGGTCACGGGTTCATGTCCCACTCCAGTGACTGTGACTAATCTAGTCTGGCACTTCACTACTGAAGGAGTGTGGAACTGCCGTAGGTGCCGTCTTTCGGATGAGACGTTAAACCGAGGCCCCATCTACCCTCGCAGGTGGATGTGACAGATCCTTTGCCACCATTTTCAAAAGAAGGGCAGGGGAGTTCTCCTGGTGTCCTGGCCAACATTTATCCCTTATCTGACACCTAAAAAAAACAGATTACCTGATCATTTGTTTCATTGCTGTTTGTGGGAGCTTGCTGTGTGCAAATTGGCTGCCGTGTTTCCTACATTACGACAGCGACTAGACTTCAAAAGTATTTAATCAGCTGTAAAGCGCTTTTTAAAAATTTGTTCGTGGGAGGTGGGCGTCACTGGCAAGGCCAGAATTTATTGCCCATCCCTAGTTGCCCTTGAGAAGGTGATGTCCTGAGGACATCAAAGGTGCTATATAAATGCGAGTCTTTCTTTTCAAGGCGGCTGGAGTACAAAAGGGAGGAAGTTATGTTTCAGTTGTACAGACCCTTGGTCAGACCTTATCTGGAGTACTGTGTTCAGTTCTGGGCACCGTACCTCAGTAAAGGTATATTGGCCTTGGAGTTAAGGGTTACGGGGAGCGGGCAGGAATTTGGACATGAGTCGAGGTTCGGATCGGTCATGGCCCTGTGGGTAGCGGAGCGGGCCCAGGGGCCGTGTAGCCTGATCCTGCTCCTATTTCGTGTGTCTAATTCTGTTAGATTCAGGAGATGGTTCTGTGATAGTGGATTGGCGGTTAGGATCAGATCAGCCATGATCTTATTGAATGGCGGAGCAGGCTCGAGGGGCCGATTGGCCTACTCCTGCTCCTATTTCTTATGTTCTTATGTATGTTTACAGCACAGATTCACCAGAATGATATCAGGGCTTAAATGGTTAAATTATGAGGGCAGGTTGCATAACCCTGGCTTGTATTCCCTTGAGGTTAGAAGATTGAGGGGTGATCTTATCGAAGTGTTCAAAATGATTAAAGAGATTCGATAGGGTAGATACAGAGAAACTAGGGGGCACAATCTTAAAAGTACAGATAGGCCGTTCAGGAGTGAAATCAGGAAGCAGTTTTTGCACATAGGGTAGTGGAAATCCGAAACGCATTCCCCATAAGGCTGTGGATGTGAGTCAAAAGAAGTCTTCAAGACTGAGAGCGATAGATTTTTATTAGGTAAGGGTATCAAGGGATATGGATCAAAAGCGGGTAAACAGAGTTGAGGTACAGATCTGATTGAATGGCGGAACGGGCTCGAGGGGCTGAATGGCCTACTCCTGTTGCTACGTTTATGACTAGCACCCGAATCCTGAGCAGTGCGACTGCCTTCAGTCAGACTCCCACTTGTTTACATTCTTTATTACATACAATAATCCAGAGAATATTTAAAAAAAGACTGAAAGGAATTTGGATGCGAATCGTGAAGATAAATGAGCTGAGCAATGACGGAATTGTGTGTATAGAAACAATGTGGCTCAAACGGAAATAATCTGATATTACTTGACCGACACGGATACATGTTACACAACAGGAAATATAATGGCCCAGAAATTCGGGTCTCCACGGGTGAGTACGCATGGGGTACTCACCCGTAAGCCCAATGGAAGTGTCGGTTTCGTGCATGCACTGCGCATGCGCGGGAAACTGGCACTTCCGTTCCCCTGAAAGAAGGGGTTCAGAGGTGGAACGCGTGCGCAGGAGAGGCAGCGCGTGCGCATCGAACTTACGTTTTTTTTTGCAGGTTTTCCCGGGAGGGTAAGTCTCCAGGAGTTACACTTTTAAAAAGCAGGCGCAAGGCCTGCTTTTTACAAGGTAAGTGGTGAATTAATTAAAATTAAAACATTTTTTCCACAGGTTTATTATTTTTAAATACTTTAAAGAAAGGTACGTTTATTTTTAGCCCTGTTAGAAAATGTAATTAATTTTTTCAAAAATTTAAATTTTTGTTTAAAATAGTTATTTCATGTAATTTATAGTTTATTTTTAAAATGTGATTTAAAAAAAATTTATTTGAAGTTTTAGTGATGTTTTGGGGCTTATAGTATTTATAGGTTTGACAGGTCTTCCTGTCAAACTTATGAATGAAGCATTCCCTGCTACCATTGGCTCTCCATGGCCCACGTGATCCCAGGGGATGCATCGAACTAACTGCGCCCCTGGGATACACAAGCACTGTGCGCCGGCAGTTGGAGGAGGCCCAGGATCGCAATTCCACGGGGGCCCACAGCTCAACGGCCGGTGCGCAAGGTAAGTGCAGGTCGGGGGCTTGCACCCGCGGGAAGCCCCCGACCCAAATTTCTGGGCCAATGCCTCGTCTGCAATGTTAAATCAAGTTTAAAACCTACTCGAATCAGTAATCAAAAGATCAAACAATGTGTTGATAGACTATTGAAAACAGCTTTAAACCAGTGCAAAATCATTTCCAAATTTGCACCCACTCCCACCCACATAAAATAGGGCGACATAGTTAGTTCTAAGTTTAGTCTCAACTTATTTCAGTGTGGAAGGAGGCCAGGGCTCACAGTAGTCTTTCCAAAAGAGTGGGTGTGAAGGCTGGATGTGAAGCTATTTATAGTTAGGGTCTACGGCTAAAAATATCCCAGCTACTGATTAGTTAGTCAGCAATATGTTAGTTTGGATAATTAATTATTTGGGGTCAAATTAATGCGATTGTATCAAAAGTAAAAAAAAAAACATTCTAACATGGTCGTAGTTCCTATTTATTGAATTAGCGAATTTTTGCAAGCCAAGAAATATTTCCTGCTTTCAGTTATTTATCTAATGTTATCATTTTTAGATTTAGAAAGTTTTCAGTGCCATTTTGAAAAAGTTACACGAGGGAGCTCATATATATGTGATTTTTCAGAATATAGAAGCCGACAGGGTTAACTGGGTGTCAAATTTGTCTCGGGCGGCCGAGCGAAATGGACATAGCGAATCGGCAGCCCGTTTTACCCTGTGGCCGAAGAAGATCGGGCGGTGGGTAAAGCGGCTGCCGGTTCGCTATCGCCTGTTTCGCGCTACTGCCCGCGTCGAATTTCACCCCCCCGCGGGTTGAGGCCCCTTGAGTACTTTTTTAAAAATTCGTTCATGGGATGTGGGCATCGGTGGCAAGGCCAGCGTTTATTGCCCATCCCTAATTGCCCCATAGAAGGCGGTGGTGAGCCGCCTTCTTGAACCACTGCAGTCCGTGTGGTGAAGGTACTCCCACAGTGCTGTTAGGGAGGGAGTTCCGAGATTTTGACCCAGCGACAATGAAGGATCGGCGATATATTTCCAAGTCAGGATGGTGTGTGACTTGGAGGGGAACTTGGAGGTGATGGTGTTCCCATGCGCCTGCTGCCCTTGTCCCTCTAGGTGATAGAGGTCACGAGTTTGAGAGGTGCTGCCGAAGAAGCCTTGGCGAGTTGCTGCAGTGCATCTTGTAGATGGTACACACTGCAGCCATGGTACACCGTTGGTGGAGGGAGTGAATATTTAAGGTGGTGGAGGATGGGGTGCCAATCAAGCAATGTCCTGGATGGTGTCAAGCTTCTTGAGTGTTGTTGAAGCTGCATTCATCCAGGCAAGTGGAGTGTATTCCATCACACACCTGATTTGTGCCTTGTGGATGGTAGAAAAGCTTTGGGAAGTCAGAAGGTGAGACACTCGTCGCAGAATACCCAGCCTCTGACCTGTTCTTGTAGGCACAGCATTTATGTAGCTGGTCCAGTTAAGTTTCTGGTCAATGGTGACCCCCAGGATGTTGATGGTGGGGGATTTGGTGATAGTAATGCCGTTGAGTGTTAAGGGGAGGTGGTTAGACTCTCTCTTGTTGGACTCTCTCTCATTGCCTGGCACTTGTGTGGCACGAATGTTACTTGTCACTTATCAGCCCAAGTCTTGCCATCGATCAGCCCAATACTAAAGTTTGTCTTCAGTCAGAAACATTGGAATAAGATTTCCATTGCATCACAAAGGCTGCTTAAAATGTTACGGTCAAGAGCCAGTGTGTTGGTCCAGCTTTAATGTGTCAAAGGAGGTGGGGCATGAATGGGTGCTCACGACTCCCCACACGGTGAGTTGCCAAGGCCAGCCGAGCCTTCGGGCACCGGGCACCAAGTGGAAAGCAGACTGCTCTTGTCCACTTCTCAATAGCAGGTTACACATGGCATTCAAAGGAAACATTGGCTGGCCACCTTTTTTGGAATGGTGTGAGCAGACTGACAAGAGAGGAAAAGAGAAAATGCTTTGCGGAACACCTCCGTTCAGTTCGTAAAGATGACCCCGAGCTTCCGGTCGCCTGTCATTTTAATTCACCGCCCCATTCCCACTCAGACCTCACTGTACTCGGGCTCTTGCATTGTTCCACGGAAGCTCAGCGTAAACTCGAGGGACAGCACCTCATCTTCCGATTAGGCACTTTACAGTCTTCCGGACTCAATATCGAGTTCAACAATTTCAGATCATAACCTCGGCCCCCATTACATTTTTGCTTATTTTTTATCTATACCTTTGTTTTGGTCCTTTCCCCCTCCCCCCTTTTTTTTCTCTCCCACATGGCAACTGTCTCCCATTCTGCCAGCGCATTTCACACCTAATCTAGAGCCATCTTTTGTCTCCACTAGTCCTATCACCATCTCGTCTCGTTTTGAATACCTCTTAATGTCTCTTCACTTCTCTTTTGTTCTCTCCCAGCCTGGCCTTTCAATCTATTTCATTTCCTGTGCCTTTCCAGTCTTGACAAAGGGTTTGACCCGAAACGTTGACTCTATTTTCTCTCCACGGATGTTGCCTGGCCTGCTGAGTTTTTCCAGCATTTTCTGTTGTTATTGAAGAGAAAATGAGAATGACTTGCTTTTTTAAAGAAAAAAATGACCAACTGGCTGTCGAGTTGTCCTTTCATTCGAAAGTTCTCCAAAGAGTTATTTCACAATCTATGCCCTCCAATGACTTGACACACTACAAAAGTATTCAGGATCCCAAGAGGCCTTTCATTTGGTACATATTATTGGCCTCTTTGACAAGTGCCAGCTGGGATATCTGGTACATTCCGGAGCCACGACGCAAATCAGAGCAGACCTCTGCATAATCATTGCAACAGAAGCTCAAATGAATCCACGTAACGATACACATTTTATTCAACATGCACCACTTGAAAAATGTGACGCAAATCAAGGGGGCCTACTCTGTGCCCCCCTCTCCTCCAAACACATGAGCTCCCCACCTGCCACATACTTCACTCGTTACAGTATTCTTTCCACTTACAAGCTGTCTGGAGATGTGGCATTGTTGTGATGGTTTCATTGCGAGAAGAGGGGCGAGTTAATCACTGACTTGTTGATTTAACAAAAAGGCCTCAGTGAGTGCCATTCTACTTTTAAAAGTCGGCCCCTTGTCCCGCGGTACAAACGTGCTGTGTGAAGACATTCCCTCTCAGCACCAATAAAAAAAATTCTGTTGCAGCCCGTGTGTCAGGACCTGGGAAGTGCATTTCAAAAGTAGAACTGTTCAGCAAGGCAAAATGAAAGTTAATGTGTCCCTGCCACTGAATAAATAGAGGAAAATATTATATTGCGACAGTGAAGTCAAACTACTGTGCCTCGTCATTGCCAAGAAATGTTGGGCTGAATTAATCTGCATCATTATCTAAATTGCCAAGGCACTAATCTTGGCACTAACATACTATTAGACTGAACAACCGTGCATTAAATAGTAATTTATTTTCACAATTTTAGGATGCCCTAAATCGCTTCACGGCCAAGGGATTCCTTTTGAAGTTTTGTTGCTGTGTTTATGTCGGCAAACACAGCAACCGACTTGCCAGCAAGATGTGACACACAACAAATGAAATGGATAATCGGTTAATGGGTTTTTGGTGATGTTCGTTGGAAGGGAAATACTGGCCAGGTTACCGGGAGAGCTTACTGCTCTTCTGTGGGATCTTTCACAACAATCTGAAGAGATGGGCAGCACTTTTGGGTCAACATCTCATCTGAAAGCAAGCCTTCTTCTTAGGCAGTCCCTTAGAACCGAGGATGACTTGCTTCCACATTAAAAATGAGTTTGCAGGTGACTGATAAGTCCAATGCGGGACCTACAGACTCTGTCACAGGTGGGGCAGACGGTGGTTGAAGGGGCGGGTGGGTGGGGTGCTTGGGTTGACGTGCGCTCCTTGCGCTGCCTGCGCTTGGCTTCCGCTTGCTCCCGGCGAAGAGACTCGAGGTATTCGGCGCCTTCCCGGATGCTTCTCCTCCACTCAAAGCAAGCACCTCTGACAATGCAGCACTTCCTCAGTACTGTACTGGATTAGATAGTGTGCTCAAAACCTGGAGTGGGGCTGAAACCCACAACCTTCTGACTCAGAAGCAAGTTCACTACCAACTGACTCAAAATGGCACATTTGAGGAGGGCTAAAGAGAGGAAGAAAGGAAAAGAGAAGAAGCAAATGTCTGTAAACCTTTAGGGTCCATTTACACTACAATAGTAGCATCAGTATGGAGCAGTTTTGCTTTGCAGGAGAGGAGATAAAGGGAGAGAGAAAAGCAGCAACACAAAGACGAGGGGGAGACGGGTAATTGAAACCCTCCTCCAATTCATGAGCAGCGCCACTAGTTTATTATGAAAAATGATGAGTAATGTTTAAACTATTGCAGAAACAACCTTTGGAATGTTGCACTTCTCCTCATGTGATACTGTTTACCTGCAGATCGCACATCATAATCACCCTATAGCAGCCGTAGCTGTCATGCCCAGAAGCTAATGGTAATGAAATAATTGTTGTGTTTGAAAATTGCTATCAAAAGTCACACACAAAGTAAATAAGACAACAAGACCGTAATTTGATCTCCAGATTTGCTGACATTCGTAGTTTATAACGTTCCATGCTCACATGTGAATTAGAGCTTTGCAACTCTCCTACCAGAGATTTGTCATTTCATGCTATTTATACACAATGCTTTAGCAAACATGTAAATAGGAATCTTAAACTTCATCACTCGAAAATGACACTAGCATCGATTATAAGGGACAATATCAACTCTTATAACTGCTGCATATCATTTAATAAGTATTGTGTTTATTCCAATTTCTTTATTTACTTACAACTCATGAAATATTCCATTTACACCTTGTTGATTTTCCTGTGTGACAGGAATCCTTCCCTCATTGCTATTCTTCTCTGCTGCCCAGTACTTCTCACACTCCCTCACCTTGCTGCTCAATGTCATAGGAGCAGGAGTAGGCCATTCAGCCCCTCGAGCCTGCTCAGCCAATCAATTGGACCATGGCTGATCTGCACCTCAACTCCATTTATTCGCCTTTGCTCCGTATCCCTCGATACCCTTACCCAACAAAAATCTAACCATCTCAGCCTTGAAAGCTCCAATTGTCTCCAAATGTCCATAGGCATTGTTATAAATCTCATCATTCATCAAGAAACTACTCATGAAATAATGCTGGACGGCCAGCTGGTGGCGCCGTCCAAGGAGTATAAATACTCGGGCGTCGGCCCCAGCTTGCCAGGGACATTTTGTAAGACAAGGAACTAGTGAAGTACAACTAGACCTCCATGTTCTGAAACAAGTTGATTAAAGCCTTGCTTTATACTCAAACCAAGGGCGTAGTGAGTTTTATTACGTCAGGCATCCACTTTGATTCTTGTCAAGGAGGCTTTGAGGAAGAAAAGCGAGCCAGAATGTCCACTGTTTCCACAATACTGTAACATTCGGCTAAAGCAGCACGATATTACTAATTATTTTTCATTTGATAACTCTAAAATTATACTGAGCCGATTTAAGGATGCACCAAATGAGATCAGTCAACCAAGGTCTACATTATTAACTGGGCCTGTGTCTTGGAGTACATTACTGAAAGGAAGAAGACAATTCGAGTGAGCTTAAGAATTATGGTCTCAGGTTTTTGTTCTATAACACTGTTGCACTGTGGGAAAAAGCACTATTTTCAATCCATCATTTTAAATATTAGAGAAATGCAATTTGAGCAGAAAACTAGTTAGAAAGAAAGTTGCATGCAAATGTATTCTATCGATGCGCATCAGTCATCTTAAAGTAGGCTGTAACTGTGGGAGTGTAAAAAGTATTTGAAGTAAATGAGGAAGAATCCTCTCTTTGCCAAAGAGAAACTTGTCTTTCAGTGCACAAGTTTCACAGGAATCAAGATGACTGAGTTAGTGATGGAGTGGTTGGGCTCCTGACGCAATGTGGCGGTATATTTGCCAACTGGCTGAACTCCATTCCTGTTGTCCTGTTCATACTGTGCAGCTAAAAAAAAATTATGACCTCAACATCAGGGCCAAAGAAAAGCAGATAAGGAATGTGAAGGTGATGGTGGGGTGAGATTGGGGAGATGAAGAAATCCATGAGCTCTTTGCACTTAGTACTGGAGGCAAGGATGAATGAGGTGGGGATGATCCTGGAGCACGAGAATGTTTCGGCTGAGGTGAGCAAGGAATTTATTGCTTAATGTGGTTGAGCTGGGCCTGGCAGTGAGTGACTGGACTGGTTTTGCATCCAGTGCACTCGAGTTTGTTGTCCTCTGACATGAGAGAGCGAAGATCAGGAGTGTACCGGGAGAATTACAGGGGTAAGATTTGGTAGGAATGAAGGAGTTGAAGGCAGATGTGAGGGGAGCGGTTTAGCGTGTTGATGGCAACAGAGACAGGTGCAAGGCAAGAGAGTTGGAAGGTTGAGAGTGAATTAGTGAGTGTGGATGGTGAGTTTAGTGGGATTGGGGCAAGTTGATGAAGAAGTGATCAGAGATAGCAGAGGTGATCGAGACCTTAGGAGCTGAGAGGCCATGAGTGATGGTGAGGTTGAGGGCAGAGCCATGGGTATGACTGGGGCAGTTTATGTGACGGGGTGAGATAAGAGAGCAGAGAGGTCAGAGGAAAGATGGATAGGGGAGCTTGGGTGTAGGTTGAAGTCACTTAGGATGAGGACTCGCTTGGTGCAGGGACTGAGGGAAGACATCTTGGCGAGGAAGTCAGTGTGCTTGAAGGAGGGGAACGTGCCAGAGGAATAGGAGGAGAAGTCAAGGTGCGGCTTAGCGATAAGGGTTATGGTACTGTCATGTGGTTTGGGTGGGGCAAGTAATGGGGTGAATAGTCAGGCAGGGGGTCTTGGGTGAGGGGAACAACTTCCATCTGTTTAGCACTCATTACATACAAAGAGACGTCTCACACTGCTTCACAGGCTGGTGGATAGCGAGTGGAGGTAAGGTGGGTGGGATAGGTGGCTCACATCTGTTTAATAGCCACATGGGGAGGTATTAGAGGACGATGAGCTCCATGCAACTGTAACCCAGTGAGAGACTGGGTGCCTTCAGGGGGAGAATTGGGGGGGGGGGGGACAACTGAAAACCAAAATTTAAAAAAAATATGATTATCTTTATAGAAAAGGGTAGTAAAAACACATTTCCGAAGGCGTTTAAACCTTACCACATCTATCTTGGAAGCAAACCATTTCAAAACTAACACTAGTAATTTTTCAGGATTCAGTAAACTGTTGTCTCCATTTATTTATTTTTACAGCATAAAGACATTCATTAAATTCTCTATAATTTAAGCAAAACATTTCTGATTAAATTATCCCTGACAATTGTGGCTTGCAGAGAGCCTCGGCTACTAAGGCAGTAAATCAATGTCAGACTCCTAAGCCACATCAGTATGATCACTCGCACACGCCTCAAAGTCTCTTTCAATTACCTGTGAAAAGCAATATTATGGAAAAATGCAACATCCAGAAAATGCTACAGACTTGGTTAGGTTTTTGCTGCAGCATCTCACTTGAATGATCCAGGTTTGACAATAGTCACTGTCTGTCAAAATAATTCATTGTATGTCAAGGGGTAACTGACTTTGCACATCCAGTGAGGAGTCTTTAATCTGTTTCATTTCCTGACTTTTTTTCTCAGTTCTGAAGAAGGGTTTCGAACTGAAACGTTGACTCTATTTCTCTCTCCACGGATGTTGCCCTGGCCTGCTGAGTTTTTCCAGCGTCTTCTGTTGTTATTTCGGATTTCCAGCATCCGCAGTATTTTGCTATCGTATTAGTGAGGAGCCTTGTCTGTCGAAAGCAGACGTTGGAAATTCGGGCAAGCGCTGCACATGATCTTCTGACCGTTAATTTAAATGATCAAATTGCACATCCCCCCACTTTGTTCACCCCACCATTGGCGGCCGTACCTTCAGCTGTCTAGGCCCTCAGCCCTGGAATTCCCTCCCCAAAACCTCGCCGCCTCTCCACCTCTCTCTCCTCCTTTAAGATGCTGCTTAAAACCGACCTCTTTGGCCAAGCAGTTGACCACCTGTCCTAAAAGCTCCCTCTTTGGTGTCAATTTTTTGGCTGATAACGCTCCTGGGAAGCACCTTGGGAGGTTTTACTGCATTAAAGGCGCTATATAAATGCAAGTTGTTGTTGTTGTTGCTCATGGTGTGACTTATCATCTGGATTTAATGGTACTTATAGAAGGCATGAGATTAGGAACCATCATTCAGGATTTCAAACGTACTACGGTGCCATGCAACAGGATAAAAATGAGTAAGTGTAGAGTGCCGTTCATCAGGATAATAGACCAAAAAGGTAAAATTCGACTTACCACAGGCCAGTATGATCTCCTTCCTGTCGAACAAGTTAGTGAGGTCGGAGTTACGACAAGTCATCATAAATTTAGCTACCATATTGGTAACACTTATCTCGATCTCCCATATGAAAACATTTCTAGTTATAATAAATGCCTTCACTCTCAAACTACGTGAGTGTGCTTTAAAGCTCATTTGAAAAACCAACAAAAACATAATCTGCAGCTGAGTCATGAGAAAACTTGTTCTGTCCTGCCCTATTGTTTCCTTTTTACCGCTGCAGTTGTTCCTTGACACATTTAAACACAGGGCTCTTACAGATGCAAGTGATGTCACCCCTGGACTCTGAAAGGTCAAAGTGACGTGGAAAATTAGGGCAGCAGTTTTGTTATCTACCAAACACACAAAGCATGGCTGAGCTAGATCCAACTCGGAGATCAAAAATAGGTCCAACCTAATTTGTTTATCTAGCCAATATTTACTGACTTATGCTTCAGTCACATTCAGGCACGTCATCTGAGAAAGATGTACCTTTCCTGTTGGATAACTGGGTCTCTTCAGTGTCTGGAAATTCAGATAAACATCCATTACCTGCCCTCCAATTATCCACCAGAATTATCTCCAGGGCAAAGGCTTGTGCAAGATGTTGACTCATTGCACAGGATGTTGACACCAAACTTCCTGTCTGACAGAAATCAACCTCATAGAGAGATTAAAATCAATCAATCTTATTTATATTGCTCTTCTCTTCATTCCCATGCCTAAGGTAGTGCTGTACATTGGCTGCCGGTCCGGCAATGCCTCCATTTTAAAATTCTCATCTTTGCGTTCAAAATCCCTCCGTGGCCTTGCCCCTTCCTATCTCTGTAACCTCCTCCAGCCGTGCAACCTTCCGAGATCTCGGCAGTCCTCCAATTCTGGCCTCTTGCGCATCCCCGATTTTCATCGCTCCAGCATTGGCAGCCGTGCCTTCAGCTGCCTGGGCCCTAAGCTCTGGAATTCCCTCCCTAAACCTCCCCGCCTTTCTACCTCTCTCTCCTCCTTTAAGAGGCTTCTTAAAACCTGCCTCTTTGAGCAAGCTTTTGGTCACCTGTCCTACTATCTCCTTGGTGTCAAATTTTGCTTCATAATCGCTCCAGTGAAGCGCCTTGGGACGTTTTATTATGTTAAAGGTGCTATATAAATGCAAGTTGTTCTTGTTGTTGTACCATACAAAATTTGGGTTATCTCATTTACAACCAGTTTCTAGTATGGTGGGAAATGGAGAAGTTCAGATCCTTTGGTAGCTAATGCTTGCTGCCGTTTTACCATCATGGGATGCCATGCTTGGAACAGAAGATTTGTAACAACTTTTTGTGATACCTGATCCTCAGCAGACGATTAATGTACCTTTGTTATAGATCAATAGAAAAAAAGCAGTGGGCGGGTAGATGCAAAGCAGCAGTCCTGAGATCAAGTCTTATTTGTTGAAGTAATGATAGGATATGAGGGGTTTTGATCGAGTAGGGAGGGAGAAATTGTTTCCACTAGCAGGAGGGACGGTAACCAGCGATCACAGATTTAAGATAATTGGCAAAAAAAGCCAGGGGGGGATTTGAGGAGAATTTTGATTTACTCAGCGAGTTGTTATAATCTGGAATGCGCTGCCTGAAAGGGTGGTGGAAGCAGATTCAGTAGTAACTTTCAAAAGGCAACTAGATATATACCTCAAAAGAAAACATTTGTAGGGCTACGGGGCAAGAGCAGGGAAGTGGATCTAATTGGATAGTTCTTTCAGAGAGCTAGCACAAACACGATAGGCCGAATGGCCTCCTTCTATGCTGTATCATTGAATAACTCTATGAGATTAAAAGCTGAGCAATTTGAATTACATCCTTAAAATAGACTCCATCCTGTACCATTCGTTATAATATATAGGGGTAGGCTTTATGAATCATGCAGAGCTGCATGCAACAAGGGTGCATATCAGGAATTCAGTATCCCCCACATGATATTGTGAGGTATACTGAATATTTATATCTCAACCAACATCACTAAAAGAGATTATCACATTGCTGTTTGTGGGAGCTTGCTGTGCTGAAATTGGCTGCCACGTTTCCCACATTACAACAGTGACTACACTTCAAAAGTAATTTATTGACTGTAAAACGCTTTGGGACGTCCTGAGGTTGTGAAAGGCGCTGTATAAATGCAAGTTATTTCTATAGTAACTGAAAGCAGTTTGAAAAAAGTACTTTAAGCGACTTGTATAGATATTTAGTGGTGGTTGCCTGTTGTTCATTGGCTACAGTGTAGTAACAGAGGCAGTGAAAACATTTGTCTTAGATAAAAAGGTGGACTTTGCGAGGTTCCACTTGTGGTGTGGAGCCATGGTAGCTGGGAGTGTGGGTTGTAGCATTAGGTGTGGAGGTCAGAGCACCTGCTTTGCATTGCGCCACATTTCACAGTGAAGAAACTTTCATGTTCTGTTAATCTTTGATTCTTCTGCAAATTGGTTTGACGTAGGATTTAACGACAGATTTCATATGGTTCATGCTGGCTCCTCACCCTTAGCTCAACCCGCTCATATAAAATAAGCACAGGAGGGAAATACTGTTCCACTTCTGAGTATTGGACTCTGAAAGGTGCACTGGACTGTTTCCCGTTGCGCTGAAAGCTTATTTTAGATCTTGTTCTGGTTCCTTTAGTTGCTTTTCACTTGCATTACTTCCTGCTGTTGTCTAGCACTGATTTTACCTGATAAAGTTTCCCATAACGGAAAAATAAATTCCAGAATTTGGTTAATTAAAATAAAACCCTGTAACACAAATGTTGTCAGCAAGATTAAAAGAAGTATAAGATTCTGTCATCTCCCTGGGCATAGAATTACATAGAATGTACAGCAAAGAAATAGGGCATTGGGTTCAACTGGTCCGTGCCGGTGTTTATGCTCCACATGAGCCTCCTCCCACCCCCTTCATCTAATTCTATCTGCATAACCTTCTATTCCTTGCTCCCTCGTGTGTTTATCTAGCGTCCCCTTAAATATCTATGCTGTTCACCTCAACTACTCTTGTGCTAAACAGTTCCACATTCTAACCACTCTCTCAGTAAAGAGGTTTCTACTGAATTCCCTATTCGATTTATTAGTGACTATCTTATATTTATGGTCCCTAGTTTTGGCCTCCCGCACAAGTAGAAACATCTTCTCTATGACTGCCCTGTCGAACTCCTTCATAATCTTAAAGACCTCGACCAGGTCACCCCTCAGTCTTCCCTTTTCTATGCGGCTCGGTGTTAAATTTTTTGTCTTATAATACTCCTGTGATGCGCCTTGGGACGTTTTACTATGTTAAAGGCGCTATATAAATACAAGTTGTTGTTGTAGAGAAAAGAGGCTCAGCCTGTTTAATCTTTTCTGATAGGTAGAACCTCAGTTCTAGTATCATCCTTGTAAATAAACAAGTAAAATGACTCGCATCACTTGGTATGCCTCTTTGCTTTTCAAAAAAATGATTTTCAGTTCATCACCCATTGTCATATTGAGCGAGCTGTGGCTAGTTAAGTTGCTGTGCTTTTCCAATTAAAGTCAAAGTTTTCTGATTATGAAGATTTTGTTTCATTTTCACCTGAACCAAGTTGTATTTGTTCAGTTAATTTCATCTAATTTTGTCACCGAATCCCAGGACAGAGATACCAAAAAATATCATTATCGGTCGACTATCATCATAGAAACATAGAAGATAGGAGCAGGAGTAGGCCATTCGGCCCCTCGAGCCTACTCCACCATTCAATGCGATCATGGCTGATCATCCAAATTCAGTACCCTGTCCCTGCCTTCTCCCCATATCCCTTTAGCCTTAAGAAATATATCCAACTCCTTCTTGAATATATTTAATGAATGAATTGGCCTCTACTGCCTTCTGTGGTAGAGAATTCCACAGGTTCACCACTCTCTGGGTGAAGAAATTCCTCCTCATCTCTGTCCTCGGAGCTCGTGTGATTGTCCTCCACACCTGTTTATTCATCAAAAAATTGCAGGGATGCAGGGAAAGAGCGGGGGAGTGGAACTAACTGGATTGCCCTTCGAAAGAGCCGGCGCAGACTCGGTGGACCAAATGGCCTCCTTCTGTAATAACAACAGAAAATGCTGGAAAAACTCAGCAGGTCAGGCAACATCCGTGGAGAGAAATTTGAGTTGACGTTTCGGGTTGGACCCTTCTTCAAAACTGGAAAGAAAAGAAACTAGATCGGAGGCAGGGCTGCGATCGGACAAAAGAATAAAAGAAACAAAAGAAGTAAAAGAGATTAGAAGCTAGACGAGATGGTAATAGGCTGGGATTAGGTGTAAAGTGTACTGGCAGGGCAAAAGATAGCTGTCAGGTGTGAGAGAGAAACAAAAGGAAAGGGGGGGGGGGAAAGGAGTGGAACAATTACAAGAGAAAATGAAATGGGGGCCGAGCTTATGATCTGAAATTGTTGAACTCGCTATTGAGTCCGGAAGGCTGCAGACTGCCTAATCGGAAGATGAGGTGCTGTTCCTCGAGTTTACGTTGAGCTTCCGTGGAACAATACAAGAGGCCAAGGACGGTGAGGTCCGAGTGGGAATGGAGCGGTGAATTAAAATGACAGGCGACCGGAAGCTCGGGGTCACCCTTACGGACTGAACGGAGGTGTTCCGCAAAGCGGTCACCCAATCTGCGTTTGGTCTCCCCAATGTAGAGGAGACCGCATCGTGAGCAGCGAATACAGTATACTAGATTGCGAGAAGTATAAGTAAATCGCTGTTTCACCTGGAAGGGGTGTTTGGGGCCCTGGACAGTGGGAAGGGGGGAGGTATAGGGGCAGGTGTTACATCTCCTCCGCTTGCACGGGAAGGTGCCAGGCGAAGAGGAAGGGCTGTTTGGGGTGATAGAGGAGTGGACTAGGGTGTCTCGGAGGGAGCGGTCCCTGCGGAATGCTGAAAGGGGAGGGGAGGGGAAGATACGTTTGGTGGTGGGATCACTTTGGAGGTAGCGGAAATGCCGGAGGATGATCCGTTGAATGTGGAGGCTGGTGGGGTGAAAGGTGAGGACAAGGGGAACCCTATCGTGGTTCCGGGAGGGAGGGGCAGGGGTGAGGGCAGAAGTGCGGCAGAAGAGGGCCTCCTTCTGTGCTGTACTAGTCTATGATTCTATGATCATGCACGATGGGAGTTTCTATATTCTGCGCAATTTGAGTACTGTAATTCTAGGTTGCCCTCTCTTTTTGTTTCCACCCAGAAGATAAGGACTAATTATAGATGAAGTGGAAATCTGATCATTTATGAAAGGATGGATGCATTGTGTTTGATTTATGAACATACGAACAATGATGGACAGGAAACGATCCACTGGTCCATCCAACCTATCCCACACAACTGCTCGGCCTTGTGCATCACAATATATACACTCCCCATCCCACCCGAAAGCCACGTGATCTCCTGGGAGAGGCGAAAAACCAGATAAAATCTGGAATATTCATCTACCAAAATAAACAGATAAAATCTGGGATGGTCATCTAGGACCCCTTCATGACCCCCCCCTCCCTCTCAGTCCTCTCATGAGTAATGGGAGGAATCCTAAGCACAGTGCAGATGTTTGGCATGGCATTGTTTGGATACCATTATTTGGCAGCAGGCTGCCTCCTCCCATTTCTTCTTAAGCACTCACTGGACAGTCAGTCGCTGGAGGTGTCTGGGTGGGCGGGGCCTGAATGAATGACAGGGTTTCCACCCAATCTGTTTCATTGATGGCCTACCTGCTCACTTATTGGCTAACATGCTCAGGACCTCGACGAATAACCGGTTCAGGTCAAGTGATTGACAGCGATTGAGGCGGTGCTTCTGATCAGTCAAAGAAGGGTGTGGCCCAGCCTAGGCCGCAATCTAACTGAGTTTCAAGGTGAACGATCACTGAACCTACATAGACAACTTCCTTGTTGGAGGATATAAACGAATTAACAAAGAACAGAGTTGACGTTTACCTTTAGTTTTACGTTTTAAAATGTAGAACAAGGGCGGGACGATTGACAGCAGTAATATCCAATCAGTGATCCGAAGCGCTTCGATTGACAGCGGAGCTGACCAATCCCGAGGGGCTTCTGCGCGGCCTCGGCGAACCGTGCCATTTTTTAAATAAAAAAAGCTGATGATTGACAGGCCGCTGGACCAATCAAAAGTTAAAACGCGAGATTTTGAGGGTGCCGCCTCTCTGGCTGACCGACAGGGCGGTGGTCGAATGAGCGAAGGAGCCGGCGATGATTGACAGGCTGGTCGGTTGACCAATCGAAAGTTGAAACGCGAGCTGTGGGCGTGTCGCCTCTTTTTTCTGACGGGCAGGTGGCTGGTCGAATGAGCGACGGAGCCGGCCATGATTGACAGGCGGAGCGGCCAATCACTGATGAGCGGCTGAACCGGCTCCAGCCCTCCCCCTCCCCTGCCCGCGTCGAGTGAAGTTTTCGTTCGTCAGTCGGTGAATGAATGGGGAGTCGGTGGGTTTTCGCCGGGCGATTGCGGGAGGTGGACAGACCGTTCTAAAAAAAAAAAATTTAAATTTATTTTGGAATTTACGCCGACTTTTTTTTAAATCCCTCATTTTAAATTAATTTTTTTTTGCTGAGGTGTTGCGGAGTGCCGGCCGCCAGTCACCATGGCCGAGTTCGTCCAGCGCCTCAGCGCCTGTTTCCCGGCCTGTCAGTCGAGCCAGAGCGACCGGGCACAGCGCCGCAGGAGCCGGGAGATCGACGCCCTGCTGGCCCGGGAGCGGCGCTACGTCCGGCGCCTGGTGAAAATCCTGCTGCTGGGGGCCGGCGAGAGCGGCAAGAGCACTTTCCTCAAGCAGATGAGGATCATTCACGGCCGCGACTTCGACTGCAAGGCGCTGGAGGAGTTCAGGGACACCATCTTCGAGAATGTTATCAAGGTTAAAAAAAAACATCCGCACATTTAATGGGTGTGGGGTGGTCGGGGAAAAATTCCAGGTTATCATTTAGCACCGAATAATACACGTTCAGGATCAGAGGAAGCGTTCAGATAATTGTCCTTATTTTTTATTGGCATTGCAATTTAAAATAGAAAGTAATTTGCAATGGAGATGTTTTAACATCTGTTAATTCCTAGTAGAGCATTGCTTGTGTCTCTTTTTTTGACCCCCCACCCTGCTGAAATGTATGTATTATGAGCGTCTGAGTTGCCCCCCACCCCTATTTCTGAAGTGGTCTTGTTGTCAATGTTTTCCTTTGTGACCAGCTGAAGGGAGTCTTCACTCTGCTCTCTTCCTTTTTTGTGAGGATCAGAAGGTAGAGAGAGAGACACACAAGCGATGCTCTACTCCACCTAACTAGGAATTAACAGTTTTTTAAAACATCGCCACAGATAAAACCCGTTGCAAACTACTTTTTTCTATTTTAAATTGCAAGGTCAATTAAACAAAAATGAGGACAGTCATCTCAACGCCTCCTCTGATCCTGAGCGTGCTAAATTGATAAACCCCGGAAATCCCCCCACAGTGTATGCTGAGTTTTAAAATGGGTAAACCTGTATCTTACACTGATTTTTATTTAACAAGTTGCCTCAGTATTAACTGTGAAAAATGAGTTCCATGGACAATAGGCTTCTGTTGGCATCTATAGCATGTTTGGTATTCTACAAAATGGGTTATACATTGACATACTACAGTTCTGATGTGTGTGAGTCATGCTGGAGACATGCTATAGGGTGGCAATTAAATGTTTTGGTCAAGAAGGCAAGGTACACCAAGACATTAGATGTTGTATGTTAAACTTGGATTTTAAAATCCTATCTATTGTGGAAAAAAAAGGAGTGTCCTGTGCTGTATTTAGAATATGAAAATACAGTGCAGTATACTTTTGAACCTAGACGAAAGACCATAGGCCATTGTGTAGGGCTCCACCAAGGTTGAAAAAGGTAAGAAAGGACAAAGTAAATCGAGGAGCGTATAAGTTGTATAATGCCAAACCTGCATTTTAAAATTCTGTAGGTTGTAGGAGGAAGGAAGGGTTTTGAGGTCCGGGGATGGGGAGGATTAGACGGTGCAACAAATCTTCATTTCAACAAAGTGAGATTGCAGGGAAGAGCAGCATGTAGCACAGCTTAGGAGGAATAAGAAGAAATTTCAGAGGAGCAATCACTGGAACCACTGATTTGTGGTGACGGGATGAGTCAGATTCTCTATTAAATTACATGGGATTCTGGGATTTTTACTGGTGTTTGGGGATCAAATTTTGAAATTTTATTTCAATGAAAACTGTGAATTAAATGGGCCCTGGCAATGACCCAGAATGGAGTGATGCGGCACAGAAGGAGGCCATTCAGCCCATCGTGCCTGTGCCGGCGCTTTGAAAGAGCTCTCCAATTAGTCTCACTCCCCTGCTCTTTCCCCATAGGCCTGCAAATGTTTTTGTTTCAGGTATTTATCCAATTCCCTTTTGAAAGTTACTGAATCTGGTTCCACCACCCTTTCAGTCAGTGCATTCCAGATCATCTCCCCACTGGTTCTTTTGCCAATTACCTTAAATCTGTGCCCTCTGGTTACCGACCCTTCTGCCACTGGAAACAGTTTCTCCTTATTTACTCTATCAAAACCCTTCAAGATTTTGAACACCTCTGTCAAATTTCCCTTTAAGCTTCGCTGCTCTAAGGAGGCCAACCCAGCTTCGCTGCTCTAAGGAGGCCAACCCAAGTTTCTCCAGTCTCTCCACGCAACTGAAGTCTTTCACCCCTGGTACCATTCTAGTAAATCTCCTCTGCACCCTCTCTAAAGCCTTGACATCCTTCCTATCGTGTGTTTTTTCTTTAAAAGAGAAAGACACACAAGGTTGCGGCGAGGAAAGAGGTTAACATACAACAAGCTTTCTGTTGTCTTTTTTCCAGTAGTGTGTTTGAAAGGTGGGAGAAGCGCTTCCTCAGATGTGGGAGCAGTGTTCCTCTTTGACAAACGTGCCTTTTATAGAGTTAAGGAGGCAAGAAGCATGAAAGGGAAGCCAAACTTCTTGTAGGGAGCTTTAGCTTGGAGGAAATGTGGGAGTTTGATTTGAGATAAAAGGAGGTAGTGAGGCCAAAAATGCCACAAGATGAAGGACTAAGAGTGAAGCCAATTCAAAAAATGAACCTTTCTTGTGTGAGTAACTAATTGTTATTTCTTTTGGTGACATTAAATAAAAGGCCATACTGGCTGGAGAAAAAACGTTAATATGAACCTGTAGGATAGGTGCGTGTGTGCAGATGAAACATGAACTTTGCTTTGCTCAGCGGCCAAATTAAAAAAAAAAAAAAAAACTGCATTCCACATGGCAATGTTGTGGAAGTATGTAAGGAATAAATATGAAGAAAATAATGCTCAAGTTTATGCAGTAAGTCACTGGCATGGAATAATCTATTGTTTACAGTGCCAAACAGCTGCATCAAGAACAAAAGCAAAAATCTAGCTTTCTTCAGGCTCTGCTAATGAAAGGCGAAGCAAGTCTAGAGGGAGTACTTTTTGTTCCAAGTAGTTTTAGAAGAAAATAAGTCTTGCTTTTAATTTCTTTGACATTTTTGTCAATTTTATCACCATCCCAGAGACCCTCATCCTCTTTTCAGTATCCTCTAGACTTGACTAGTCCAATGCTCTCCGGCCAGCCTCCCACCTTGTATCCTCCACAAACTTGAGATCATCCAAAAATCTGCTGCCCGTATCCTAACTCGCACCAAGTCTCCTTCACCCAACACCCCTGTGCTCGCTGACCCACATTGGCTCCTGGTTCGGCAACACCTCCATTTTTAAAAATTCTCATCCTTGGTTTTAATTCCCTCCATGGCCTTTCCCCTCCCTATCTCTATAACCACCTCCAGTCCTATAACCTTCTGAGATCTCCTACAATTCTGGCCTCTTTGGCATCCTCCCCTACCCCCAAATTTCATCGCTCCACCATTGGCAGCCGTGCCTCCAGCTGCCTCGGCTCTAAGCTCTGGAATTTCCTCTCTGCCTCTCTAACACTCTCTCCTCTTTTAAGACGCTCCTTAAAACCTAACTCTTTGACTAAGCTTTTGGTCTAATATCTCTTTGTGGCTCGGTGTCAAAGTTTCCTTGATAACACTCCTGTGAAGTGTCTTGGGGATGTTTTACTACATTAAAGGCGCTATATAAATGCAAGTTGTTGTCATGTACAGTAGACTCTGTTGTGTTGGCTGATCTCAGCCAGGGCAGTGGTAGAGTTCCTACATTTTTTTTTTCAGTAACCCTGCATTCAGGAGTGAAAAATCAGATCGAGATCTTTTAATTGTTCTGTCACAATGTATGTGTGCGTGTGTGAAAGCTGGGTGCGAGCACAGTTCGGCTTCGCTGTGGGACGGACTCCCTGCAGTCGGATAACTTGCTTGTACCTCATTGTCTAAGTGTGCAGGTGACGAGTGACCGCCTTGGCAAGGTGCGACAGGGTCTCTGGTTCCCATGGAACTTTTAATATATTTTTGAGGGAAAGAAAGGGAATCTCAGTCCCTATTTGCCACCATTCTGGTGTTGCAATCAATTCTGAATTTTGTAATGGGAAAGTGAGGCTATCTTATCGAAACATATAAGATTGTGAGGGGGCTTGATCGGGTGGATGCGGTGAGGATGTTTCCACTGGTGGGTGAGACTAGAACTAGGGGGCATAATCTTAGAATAAGGGGCTGCCCTTTCAAAACTGAGATGAGGAGAAACTTCTTCACTCAGAGGGTAGTAAATCTATGGAATTTGCTACCCCAGAGAGCTGTGGAAGCTGCAACATTAAATAAATTTAAAACGGAGATAGATAGTTTCCTAGCAGATAAGGGAGTTAGGGGTTACGGGGAGCGGGCAGGGAAGTGGACGTGAGTCTAGATTCGGATCAGCCATGATCCTATTGAATGGCGGAGCAGGCCCGAGGGGCCGTATGGCCTACTCCTGCTCCTACTTTTTATGTTCTTATGTTGTATGCAGGCCTTTTTTGGGATCATTGATGGACTTCGAAGTTTGAAGGGTTGAAATGTATGGTGAAATACAGGTTGGTCCTGATGAGACTGCTGACTTTACAAGTTTTCCACTGTTGTCATGTTTGTTTATAAAAAAAAAAGTATTTTCACCAACTGAAAGAGAAACTCTCGTCTTTGTAGTTCTGCAATAAGAATACGATTTTAGTAGTTTCCCATTCCCATGTTAATGTAGTTCATCAGAATTTTAAAATCATTTACAGTTTAGTCTTACTAAATTAGCTGTATTTTTAGTTAAATAGATTAGGAACAGGTCTATTATCTTTTCACCAGTTCTTGGTGCATACAATCTTGTAGCCTCACTCTTGCTAGCTTAAGCTGATGTGTTTTTTCTTTATGAAGTCTACCTGCTGTGAATTTGTTTCCTCAATGTGTAAAATCAAGACAATCTCGTTTAAAGGAAATATCCAGTTTAATTTTCCAAGCTATTTTAAGTTGGCCTTTATATGTTTTTAACTTATCTGTAGAGGTTAAACATTGGACTGAGTCTTTTCTTACTTGATCTTTGGGTGTGAGCGATGAAGTCATAGTGGCATTGGTTGCTCTGAGAATGTGATGATGGGCCTCCTTCTTGAACCACTGGCGTCCTTGTGGTGATTGTGCTCCCACAGCGGTGTTGGGTATGGAATTCCAGATTATTGACTGAACTAATGGCAATGTATGCCCAAGTCAGGATGGTGTGTGACTTGGAGGGGAACTTGGGGGTGATGATGTTCTCACAGCATTGTTGCTTTTGTTCTTGGTGGTAGAGGTAGCAGGGGAGGGAGGTGCTGTCAAAGTAACCTTGGTGATTAGCTGCAGTGCATCCTGTAGATTGTACATACTGCAGCTATTGTGCGTCGGTTGTGGAGGTAGTGGATATTGAGTCCAGGGGCACCGATCAGATGAACTGCTCTGTCCTGGATAGTGTCGAGCTTCTTTAGTTTAGTTGCGGCTGTACCCAGCCAGGCGAGGCTTTGCGGGGTCAGGAGGTGAGCCACTCGTGGCCTAGTACCCAGCCTGTGTCCTGTTCCTCCAGCCATGGTGTTGATCTGAGTGGCCCGTAGGATGTTGATAGTGGGGGAACTTGCTGATGGTGCCTTTCAAGGTAATGGGGAAATGGCTGGGCTTTCTCTTGTTTGAGATGCTCATTACCTGGCACTTGTATGGTGCGAATGTTACCTGCAACTTGACAGCCTAAGTCAGGATTTTATCCAGGTCCTGTTGTAGGCTGACGTGGGTTGCTTTTATTATCAGAGGAGTTGTAACTGGAGCTGAACACTGTGGAATTGTTATCAAACAGCCCCACCCTATACCATATGATGGAGGGAAGGTCAATAATGAAACTACTGAAGAAGATTGGGCTGAAGACGCCTCCTTGAGGCGCTCCTGCAGTAATGCTCTGGGGCTGTGATGGCTGGCCTCCAACAACCATGAGCATCTTCCTTTGCATCAGGTATGGCTCCAGCCATTGGAGGGTTTTCCCTGTGACTGCTATTGACTTCAGTTTTGCTATGGAGGTATCTGCCTCAATAGTAGAAGTATAAATATGCAGCCATCTTTCTATTTCCAAGCAGTCTGACCAGTTTACGGTTTTGTACTTTGTTAGTTCTCATTGATGTCATACTCCGTCGAATGCTGCCTTGATGTTGAGGGCAGCGACTCTCGCCTCTTCTCTGGCATTCAGCTCTTGCGTCCGTGTCTGGATCAAGGTTGTCATTTGGTCTGGAGCTGGCCTAAGCATTGGTGAGCAGGTTATTGGTGAGTAGTTGTTGCTTGATATAAATCACCCCTTCCATCACGTTACTGATGATTGGGAGGAGGCTGATTGTGTGGTAATTGGCCAGGTTAGATTTGTCTTTTTAATTGAAGGAGAAAAGTGTAGGGACAATGATTTTCAGTGTTTCTATCCAAATGGATTGTAAAGTAGATGCCCCCACCCCACCAAAAAAAAGTTTAAGCACTTCTCTTTTTTTTGTCTTGCAGAGGAAATGTCAACAATCTTAGTATCATATTTGTTACAAAGCTGTTCATCCTCTTGTGTTGACTGGCTCTGTTGGGTCCAGAAGTTAAGAATTTGGGTGATAGTCATCTGCTATGTACTGATTTTTTTGTTGTTGTTGTTCCTTGGAGACTTCCCATTTGGTATGTTGGACTGGAATAATTCCAGTGTTTGCTGAATCCTTTGAAGTAATTTGTCAAGTGGGGCCTGTTGCTAAGTGGCTCTCCGATGAATTAGAAACCAGTAAAAATAGGTCTTCAGCTTACTGTGAGAATAATACTAATAACATTTTCTCAAGGCAGGAAGTGTTTTTCCTAACTAGATTTTAGGGGTGTGGAGGAGGGAGTACTCCACCATTGAAAGTACTCCTTTTTCTTCAGCCCTCCCATGGTTTGATCTCTCCTTTCTAAATGGTTTCATGTAGGTTAAGATGATGCATATTTCCTGAAATCTGACCACTTTCTTTTGAGCAGAGATTTAGGATTCACTCTTATTGCATATGGTTCACTTAAAAGTGCTGCAGCTTAAAGCAGCCCCAACCTAGCTGGCAGTGTAGTTAGGTAAATGTCAGGCAGCTGTGCCTGGAGACTCCCAAGACCTATCGAGAGAAGTGATTTTTATCTGTGTGTCTGAAGGTATCGGCCTCCATAGTAGAACTACCATTGGAGATACTTGCAGCCATCTTTTCCATTTTGAAGCAGTCTGACCAGTTTACAGCTTTGTGCTTTGTGGCTTGCAAGCACGTTTGTTACCACAGCAGCTGGACATTTTGAAAATACTGTGTTGCAGATTCCATTCTGAAGTGGTTTTGCAATATAAATGCCAATCGGATACGACTCCCAATATCTGAAGTTGTGGTTATATTCAAAGTGCTTAAAAACAGATCCGTGGCAACAGCAGAGAAGATTAAGATGAGATTTAATAGAGGTGTTTAAAATCATGAAGGATTTAGGTAGAGAAACTGTTGAAGGGTTGATAATGAGAGGGCACAGATTTAAGCTGATTGGCAAAAAAACCAGAGGCGACATAAGGAGAAACTTCTTTGCGCAAGGAGTGGTTAGGATTTGGCATGCACTGCCTGATCAGGTGGTGGCTACAGATTCAATAGTAGTCTTCAAAAGGGAATCAGATAAATACTTGAAGGAGAAAAAATTGCAGGGCTATGGGGAAAGAGCGGGGGAGTGGGACTAACAGGATTGCTCTTCGAAAAGAGCCAACGCAGACACCATGGGCTGAATGGGGGGCCTCCTTCTGTGCTGTACTATTCTATGATTCTAGAACAGTATCAATTTTCAGCCAACAGTACCTGATGTTACTTGCCCGTGAATCAGACACCTCTGATCATTAATGAGTTCCACGCATTCATGTTTACATACTTGCAGAGTTCAGATGTATATGGTGATAAATTTCCTTCATGGTTTTGAGTGTGGGCAGAAGCATCTGCTTTTTCAAAACATGTAAAGTGCCCAGGAGGTCCAACGGATACCCTGACCAACTTTTAAGCTCGGCTTAACACTGCACTGGAGTTGTCGGGTCCAAGCGGTGGGACGTGGCCCTCCCACAGAGGCTCTTGCACTCCTCTCGATTCAGATTGAAACTTAAAATGCCAGTATAATTACACCCTAATTTGTACAGAAGTAATTCCAGTCCTGCAGCTGGGCGGGGTGCTTTAATTATGTGTACATCTATCATGGAAAATTTATTGTACGTGACTGACAAATCCAATTGTTATCGCTTAATTGTGTTTAATTTTCACTTTGTATCTTATATAATGGGAAATACATTTCTGTATGCCACTTTGGAAAGTTTGGTCTTTAAGAAAAAAATGAAAGATCTCCCATCAGCTACTGCCTATGGTAATTTTACAGCCTGGTTTCATTATCTGTCTGATAACTGTTAAATGCCTAACTAGTTCAGTTTGCTGCTTCCATTTATGTAATGAAATCTACACGTATAGTGGGAAAAGACACAGGGTAGGCACTTGCTACCCACTGTTCCTGTATTCAAATATTTTTTCTGGCTAATCCTGAAGAAAGAAATTAAAAGTTCCTGGTTCCTCCACTTCGCCACACAGGCAGACTTCCTTATAGTTGTAAATACATTTCAAATGGAAGGCTCTTGTAGGCCATAAGACTTTTTACATTTGGGAGTATCTACATTTTACAGTTCTTCTCTGTTTTATTGAATAAAGATAAGTCCTAATTCTCTTTCCCCCCCCCCCCCCCCCCCCCAATTATTTCCTGTTTTTAAAATAAGTCGCCACCATTTGGTCTACTCACTTAACCACTATCGATCAAAGCACCTTTTAACAATATTGAGGGAAATGGGTTTTAGAACAGAGTAATTTATCAACGATGCAACCTCTCCAATTTAGCTTCCTCATTTCCAATTTTTTTTCCCCGTGTGTGTGCATGCGTGCGTGTGTTAAAACAAATAGATACATTTAATCACTTGTATTTTTGAGATTTCTACAGCTTAACTGAGAAACCCTTTAGAAAATAAAGTATATGATCCATGACTACGAAACTTCAATATCGGGGCTTTAAAATTCCCTTCAATGTGACCCGATCCTCCTTGTAGGAATACAATAATGGATCTGCATGAAATAGCAACTTGGGTTTTTCTTGTACCTATTGTACTGTATTTCTTTTAGAATTTTAAAATGCCTTATGTTTTTAATATTCTCCCCATTTTACTGCTAGGTCCCATTGTCTAGGAACCATATCCATATTGCTGCTGAGAGGGTGGGTTGTGAAGTGTGTGAGAGTAGCCAAGGTTTTGATGACTATTTCTTTGAAGTTGTGCTGAGCTTTGCTTCGTGCTTTCCTGCACCTGAGTGGGACCCTTTTTAGCGATTCAACATTAGAGCTCCAACGTGCTGTACCATTGTGATCCCTGCCAAGATTAATATTTTGTTTGACAAAATATAATTGAACAATCAAACTGCACTTTAAAGAAGGAAATATTCCCATAAGATTTGTAAGTATGCTGATTCAAGTAAGAGGTAGCATCCTTTTCAGCTTTATGCAAAGGCACATCATTATTTATAGATCCATTCTTTTTTTAGTGGTAAAATTGCTAAAATGCAATGGTTGCTGTCTTTTCTTTTAGTTAAGCACAGCAGACTCCTGATAAACTGTAGCCTTGCTTGAAATGACTGAAATGTATAATTTTGTGTGCCAACCATACTATCCTCTTCATAAGGGCATACTGTAATTTCAAATGTTACTGAAGGGGCACCCAGGCACTTAAATTGAAGGAAATAGACCCTCATTGATTAAAGCTGGTTAGTTGTGGGGCTGTGGCTGTTGATGCAAGTTTTGATCAATAACAGACGGTGATTATTAATGTAATCAAGGTCAATGCTGTTTGGCATGGGGCATCCAGAGCGAGAGACTCGCTGATAATTGCAAGAATGGAGACCATTAATGCCTACTTCTGTTTCACACACCGCACCTTGCAATATTAACAATTGAAATGAGATTGTAGAATTCTGAAAATATTGATTTCTTTCTTTTTTAGCTCTCTGGTTTCAGAGATAGCCGGAAGCTGTCTGTAATTATAGATTGAAATTTGCAGGTGGGACTTTCTGAGCTAAAGTTATTGAATAAGTTTCTTGTTTACATGTAATTTGTGTTTACAGAGGCTTTTAGCCTGCACTCTGTGACATTCATGGGTCGAGTCTTGTCTGCTGACACCACATACTGAATCATTACTTATTTTTCTCTTTTTTTTCCCTCTTCTCTCCTGAAGGGTACAGTTCTGGCGATGCCAGTCACTTTACACGTAGCCATTCTTAATAATTAATCTACTGGTCAGTGTTGCACCTAACTCAGATTTTGTCTGTTATTCCTGCATTGTTGCTTCACGTGTGAAATGTAATTGGTTACACCCATATACTAAACATGAAATTTGAACCAATATTCTCTGTATGCTGCGCTTTGTTCTGTGCGGCCTGTTTCTTTTAGTGCACGGCCCCTCTAAATTTCAGCGCATGCACGGTATTTACAGTGGAGAAGCCGGTGAGCGGCCTGCATGGAACCTTTCCCATTACTGCGTGGCCGTGCAGCTTAGAGGGAACATTGGGTGTGACATGTTTATCGATTTGTAAAGATGGGCCAAGAAATGATCTCTTATTTACAGTACATGGGGAAACAGCATCAAAGCATTGCTCATTAATCACCTATCAATTCAATGCCTTTTTATTTACTTGTATGAATACACCCTAACATTTAAAAGTAACACTTCCCCCCCCCCAAAAATCCTTTCTGTGGAAAAATGTTCCAAAGCCCTGAAATGTGACTGTCTCTAACAGTATTTTCCATTGTGGGCCTGTGCCTCTGTGAAGATTCAACTTGGCGGTCATTCGTGGCCTCGGAGCCTTCATTCTCGGCTGGGAGCTTCACCCGATTACAGGTTTAAAAACTTGCAGCATGCATTTGTGCCTAGAACGTACAGAAAAATGTTTGATTTTAAGCAAGATTGGCTATTCTGAGCATGACCGCTCTTACTGTTTGTAAGCCTTGGCCCGTCCTGTTCCTTTGTTTGATGGACTGTGGACAAAAACCTCTAGCAAAGCTATTCTTGGATGTAGTTAAGGTAACTAAACAGAAGTTTATTGTACAAAAACCTCAAAATGAAGGTAAAACGTGAACTCGCTAACTTTGAAAGCGAGAACAGTCCATACTATATACTAGCTGATTGATCACAAATACAATCAGCATGTACAGTAGGTCGTGTATCAACCACTAATGAGAGAACCCAAGAAGGTGCAGGTCTTAGATTTCCTAATCTATTCAAAATGCAGTTGCATTTCTTTCCGTTTTTGAGTTTTTTTTGTATAATCATTGTATACAGCATACTGTAACAAGTTCTGAAAGGACTGTGCCACTAGTCAAGATTGGAAATGGGTTCTGAGTACATGGCCAGTTTTAAACATGTATATTTAAGTAAACGGTTTTAGTAATGCTGTAACCACTGCAGAGGCATTTTACAAAACAAAATGCAAGAAACCATTTTTGAAGTGGTTGCATTTGGGTCTGCAATTTGTAGCCAAAATGCACAGCATAATTGCACGTTAATTCTTTGAGTACAATTTTCTTTTTTAAAAACGCCCTGGAAAAATCTTTGTGGAGTCCACCTCTGTTGCTGCACCTGTATAGCCTAGTTTATGGGTACCCTGTAGATTTGTGTTCAGGAATTGGCACGTGAAGTTGGTTATAATAATGTGGGCAGATGCCTATCAGTTCCCTATTTAATTCTCCTGGCCAATCTAATAGTACTTGTTCTGTTTCTCCCTCCCATCCCATCCCCAGATTGCAAAGGGCAAACAGGCAATTAGTAATGTGATATGCAGACAAATGTACTTGTGCGGAGCATTTTAGATGGTGGCTGCTGGAATGACTAGACTGACTGTCTAAAGAGAATGTGGAGCTGCAGTGGCTGTTGAAGGTTTGCTATCTGCATCGTAAGCCAGATTTGTACAGCTCTAATTCCAGTATCGGGGATATTTCCATTCTTGTGGAAGTTTGCATGGTTTCCACGTAGTGCTTAAAAGCAGTTGGCTACTAACCAGGGTATTCAAAACCAGTTGTGTCTCTGTTCCCCCACACAATTAGGTCACCTCTGGGGGGAGGGGGGAAACCCACTGGTTCGTACCATGGAATTGCATTTTTTTTTTAAAAGAAACAATTAAGACGATACAAATGTTAGTACTCTACTAATGTTGCAGTGGCTGTTTAGAAACTGTAGAGCTTCAGGTCCTAATGGTATCCAATGAGTTTGATCTCTAAATAAAGCACTTTATATTGTGTGTACAAGATATAACTTTTTGTTTACTTAGTCTCATTACTACTGAACAAGACAAACTTTTAACCACTCCTCTTGGACCAATAACATTCCTGCCCTGCCGTTCAAAACTTGTATATGTAAATCTTGTGCTTGCTTTTTTACTTCCCCACCACTCCAAAAAGACACGAGCTTTAAAGTGATGACTTTGCTGCCGGAATAGTCTAGAGAAAATATTTTTGACACTTTTCTAATTTAACTTTCCATTCATTCAAAACTGTTCTGAAGTATGGGGTAGATTTTTAAGAACGTAAGTAACATAAGAAATAGGAGCTGGAGTAGGCCACACGCCCCTCGAGCCTGCTCCGTAAGATCATGGCTGAACTTCTACATCAGGTTCACTTTCCTGCCCTATCACCATATCCCTTGATTCCCTTCGTGCCCAAGAATCTATCGATCTTAGTCATGAATATACTCAACGACTGAGCATCCACTGCCCTTTGGGGTGGAGAATTCCAAAGATTCACAAGCCTCTGATGACGAAATTTCTCCTCCTCTCAGCCCTAAATGGCGGACCACTTATCCCGAGACTGTGACTCCTAGTCCTAGACTCTCCAGACAGGGGAAACAACCTCTCGGCATCTACCCTGTCAAGCCCGCTAAGAATGTTATACGTTTCAATGAGATTGCTTCTCGACTCCAATTAGATAGGCCTGTTCTACTCTCTCTCCATAGGACAGCCCTCTCATCCCAGGAATCAATCTAGTCAACCTTCACTGCACCTCTCCTAAGGCAAGTATATCCTTCCTTGGGTAAGGAGATAAAAGTGCACGTGGTCTCACCAAAGCCCTATATAATTGCAGCGAGACTTCCTTACTCTTATACTCCAACCCCCTTGCAATAAAGGCTAACATAGCATTTGCTTTCCTAATTGCTTGGTGTACCTGTATGTGAACTTTTCTATAATTCATCTACAAGGACCCCCCAAATCCCTCTGAATACCAACATTTACTTGTTTCTCACCTTTTCAAAAATATTCTGCTTTTCCATTCTTCCTATCAAAGTGGTTAATTTCACACTTCCCCCACATTATACTCCATCTGCCACCTTCTTGCCCAATCACTTAACTGGTCTGTATCCCTTTGCAGCCTCTGCATCCTCACAGCTTACTTTCCCACCTAGCTTTGTGTAGTCAGCAAACTTGGATATGTTCCACTTGGTCCCCTCATCTAAGTCATTGATAGAGATTGTAAATAGCTGAGGCCCAAGCACCGATCCTTGTGGCACCCCACGAGTTACACCCTGCCATCCCAAAAATGGCCCGTTTATTCCTACTCTCTGTTTTCTGTCCTTTAACCAATCTTCAATTCATGCTAATATATTACCCCCAACCCCATGAGCCCTTTGCTGGAGACATAAAACGGGATCAGCCACCCGTTGTACACCACCCCAGTTTTCTTTTACATTGGGTTCAATGGAAAGGAAAATCAGATGGGGGTTATCATTGGCTTGCGATCTGCTACCACCCATTTTGCGCCCGCCAAAATTAATCATTCCACTCTAGGTCATTAGATGTAAAGTGGCTATTTGGTGTCTGTGAAATATTCATCTGGGATGGTGAAGCACTGGAACGAGCTGCAAAATGTGACCAATCAAGAAAGTTCAAAGTAACATCAGTCTAATTTTGTATTTGAAAGTTTCTCCTTTCCCCCTTAACTGCAGCCAAAAGATGCTGAATTTGTGTGCTGCCTGGAGTCTCCAGGGAAAGTAAAAATAAATTTAATGTCAAAATACCATAATATCTAGTCTTGTGTACAGGAAACTTCGTGATATCCGGCACCGACGGGACCGGCGTGATGCCGATCTATGAAAACTTTCGGCCAGACCAGCGCTAATGTTGAAGGATATGGAGGTTTTCATCTCCGTATCTGACAACAAACACTGTTGCTTAGCAACAGCTTGTAAACAGTCGGCCCGTACCTTGGAAGCGTCTCTGTAGCTTAGCAACAGCTTCAGAGAGGCTTTCCAGAGACTGACTGTTTTTATAAAAAAAAAAAAAATTTTTTAAAAATGCTAGGAGAAGAAAAAAAAAAGAAAAAAAACCTAACAAAACAGCTGCTGATTTCTGCTGTTAGATCGAGGTTTCCGGCCATACAACCTCCGGATAAACCAAAGTTTCCTGTATATAATGTTTCGGTTGTCTTTTCAGACTGCAGCAATTGCATTGGTGTGACACTCCTATATTTAGAGGCGAGACTATAGATGTATTTTGTGGAGTAGTTGTCAGCCTCAAGTTATCCTATTTTCTGATGTTTGACTTGGAGCCTGTTGAGTATTTGCTATTTTGCACTTCTGTCAGTTGGTTACTGTTTGATAAGACAATGCAAAACTCTGCCTGATCCGTGTTGCCAAATCCGCAATCCAACGGTCGTTTATAAATGAGGTAGTCATGCTGTATGTGAGGGTAACGGTGTGTAGGAGGTTGAAGTATATTTCATTTCATATAATTGAGTACAGAATTGAACCAGAAAAGTATCCACACGCTTTAAACTGTTAAACAATTGCTATCACTACCACCTCTCCAGTTTTTTTTTGCTACATCACCAGCTTGTGATTGTAACCATTGCTCTTTCTCTCAATTTCAGTGTAATAAGGATGAAATGACTTCAGGGACAGTCTGAGTGTCACCATGTTGCTGATAATGAGCTGCAACATTGCATACACTGCTGCAATGAATATAAAACAGAAGCCCTTAAGATAGGGAAAAAAATAGATCTGTAGTGCTATTAGACTATCCAAGAAACTATTGAATTTAAAATGCAGTTTGTCTTCAATAGGTGCTTACTCATTTTGTATTATATCTTTCCTTGGGGAATAGCGACTGTTCTGACTTTGTGAACCTTCATTTTAAAGAGGCTTTGTTTGTAATTCATGACTTATCGCGATGCTTTCCCATGCTTCTGGAATAGGAACAGGAATAGACCATTCAGTCCCTCAAACATGTTCTCATGGCTGATCTGTACCTCCACTCCATTTACCTGCTTTTGCTTCATAACCCTTGGCCTCACAGCGCCAGGGACCCGGGTTCAAATCCGGCCTCGGGTGACTGTCTGTGTGGAGTTTGCACATTCTCCCCGTGTTTGCGTGGGTTTCCTCCGGGTGCTCCGGTTTCCTCCCACAGTCCAAAGGTGTGCGGGTTAGGATGATTGGCTATGATAAAAATTGACCCTTAGTGTTAGGGGGGATTAAATACGTGGGGTTATGGGGATAGGGTGGGATATGTGTTGGTGTAGGGGTTACGGGGATCGGGTGGGATATGTGTCGGTGCAGGCTCGATGGGCCGAAATGGCCTCTATCTGCACTGTGGGGTTTCTGTGAAAGATACCCTTACCTAACAAATCTATTGATCCCAGTCTTGAAATTTTCAATTGATACAGCATCCACAGCCTCTTGAGGGCGAGTTCTACGTCTCTACAACCCTTTGTGTGAAGAAGTGCTTCCTCATTTCACTCCTGAATTGCCTGACTCTAATTTTAAGATTATGCCCCCTTGTTCTGGATTCCCCCACCAGAGGCAGTAGTTTCTTTATATCTACCCTATCGAATCATTTTGTTGTTTTAAACACCTCGCTGAGATTACCCCTTAATCTTCTATACCAAGGGAATACAAGCCAAGTTGATGCAGCTTGTCCTCATAATTGTACCATTTAAGCCCTGATATCATTCTGGTGAATCTGTGCTGTACACCCTCCAAGGCCAATATATCCTCCTTGAGTTGCAGTGCCCAGAACTGAATGCAGTGCTGCCGATGGGGTCAGACCAAGGCTCCATACAGCTGAAACATAACCTCCCCCCCCACCCCCCCATTCCCCTTTTTTTTTGTATTCCAGCTCCCTTGAGATAAAGGCCAACATTCCATTAGCCTTTTAGTGATTTGTGTTCTTGGACACCCAAATCTCTCTCCTCCACAGTTCCTAGTTTCTCACCATTTTAGAAAATACTCTGATATTTGTCTTTCTTGGATCCAAAGTGGATGACCTCACACTTCCCCACATTGAACTCCACTTGCCACAGTTTTGCCCACTCACTTAATTTGTCTATGTCCCTTTGTAACTTCCTGCTCCCATTGGCACTACTTCGTGTCATTTTCAAATGTGGATATACAACTCTCTGTTCCTTCATCCAAGTCATTAACAAATATGGTGAAAAGTTGAGGCCCCAGTACAGATCCGTGGGCAACACCAATTGTTACATCCCGGAAGTCAGAGTATGTACTCTTTATCCCTATATCAGTATTGAAATTCACAAGTATTCGTTATCTGAATTGGGTAAAAGAACCAGAGACAAAGTGAGGGGGAAAAATGTATATACAGGAAACTTTGTGCTATCCGGCACCCATGGGACCGAGCTATTGCCGTTTTTTTAAAAGCTCCGGATAGACCAGCGTCAATGTTATCAGATAGGAGCTTTTCATGGCAGTATCTGACCACAAACACTGTTGCTCAGCAACAGCTTGTAAACACTCGGCCCAGTAGCTTGGAAGCGTCTCTGAAGCTGTTGCTAAGCGACAAAGATGCTTTCCAGAGCCTGCCTGTGAAAAGCAGGAAAAAAACCTAACCAAAACGGCTGCTGATTTCTGCTGTTAGATCAAAGTTGCCGGACATTCAACTTCCGGATAGCACAAAGTTTCCTGTACTGAGTTATGACCTGGAATGCACCGCCTGACAGGGAGGTGGAATCATATTCAGTAATAACTTTCAGAAAGGGAATTAGATAAATACTTGGAAGAGGGGAAAAAATTGCAGGGCTCTCGGGGAAAGAGCAAGAGGGTAGAGCTGGCACAGGCACGACGGGCTGAATGGCCTCATTCTGTGCTATTACTCTAGGTGGTGGCTCAGTGGTGGCACTCTTGCCTCTCAGTCAGAAAGTTGTGGGTTCAAGACCCACTGCAGGATTTGAGCACCTACTTTAGACTGACACTTCAGTGCAGTACTGAAGGAGTGCTGCACTGTTGGAAGTGTCTCTTTTGGATTGAGATGTTAAACCGAAGTCCTGTTTTCCCCTCGGTTGAATGTAAAAGATCCCACCGTACTTTTCAAAGTAAGTGCAGGGGAGTTCCTGATGTCTTGGCCAATATTTATCCCTCAACCAACATTACTAAAACAGATTATCTAGTCATTTATCTCCTTACTGCTTTTGGGACCTTGCTGTATACAAATTGGCTGCCTCTTTTCCCTACAATACAACAGTGACGGTACTTCATTGGCTGTGGAGCACTCCTGGACATCCTGAGGTTATGAAAAGTGTTACATAAATACCAGTTCGTTCTTTTCTTCCTTTCCCTCCTTCACTCCCTCAAATCCATTTGATTCCTGTTTTACATTGTTTTGTGCCTGTTAATGTTGGGGCATTCTGTACATTGTGTCGGTATCCTGACCCAGCAGTAGCTAACTGCAGTAATTTAACAGAATATATATATTTCCACCTAGTACTTTTCTGATTGGCTGTTGCAGTAATAGAAAGCTATTAGGCAGTGCCTGTGCTCAGAGTGCTGAATGGGCTGTTTAGGGTTACAGTCTGAATATAGTCTACAGACTAATGTAGACAGCTGTTTTCTGCAAGTCATTGAAAAGTGGGTAGCAAGATATTTGAAGGGGTATTTCAATTAGCTTAAACCTGTGTAGAATCAACAGAAATTAGATACATGATACCTGTGGAATTCCATTTTTTAAGTGATTTATGTATGTTTTAATGAATTGGATAAATATTGTGTTGGGGAAATTCTATACCATTTTTGGCCATAAAATGCTAACTGCTTATCAGTTCAGATTGTGTTTTCAACTACTAGTTAATCACTCCTGGGATTTTAGATAGTGAATCTTAACTAAGTCTTGTCTTCAGATGAAGTGGGAATAGAAGGCAGGAGATAATTGGACCAGGGAATGCAAACTTAATTCAGTCCTCATTTTAAAAGTCATACATATTTTCCTTACTTTTATATTTCCATTCTAAATGTGATCGTAGGCAATTTCTATGTAAACTTTCATACAAAAGCAAAATGCTGCGGATGCTGGAAATCTGAAATAAAAACAGAAAATGCTGGAAATACTCAGCCGGTCTGACGATAGGTCATTGACCTGAAACGTTAACTCTGTTTCTCTTTCCACAGATGCTGCCTGACCTGCTGAGTCTTTGCACTATTTTTATTTGTGTAAACTTGCTACATTGTGATTCCATGCTCTGGTCAGTGCTGGCACAGCGCCTCCACTGCGGGAAGGGTGTAATTACAGTATGATTACTTGGGCACTTTCCATTATGAATGTGGACATGGGCATTTAAAAATGAAAAACGTTTGCAGCAAATATGTGCATTTGCAAGATTTTTAATATATTAGATTTAATGCAAGAGACCTTTTTGTTTGCTTGCTGATTGTAGAAATACCATAACCAGATATTTTAGGTTATTTTAATAAATATCCTTGTACCGGCTCTAGCATCATAAGGACATAAGAATTAGGAGCAGGAGTAGGCCATACGGCCCCTCACGCCTGCTCCGATCATAGCTGATCTTCGACCTCAACTCCACTTTCCCGCCCGATCCCCATATCCCTTGATTCCCCTGGATTCCAAAACTCTCTCGATCTCAGCCTTGAATATACTCAACGACTCGGCGCCCTCAGCCCTTTGGGGTAGAGAATTCTGAAGATTCACAATCTGTTGAGTGAAGAAATTCCTTCTTAACTCCGTCTTAAATGGCTGACCCCTTATCCTGATATTCTGCCTCCTCATTCTAGACCCTCCAGCCAGGGGAAACTACCTCTCCGCATCTACCCTGTCACCCCCCTCAGAATCTTTTATGTTTCAGTGATCTAGATATAACATCTCGGTTCCAAAATTAATTCCGTCTCAACTTTGAGTAGCTCTGTCTGATTATGAGCTGCAATGTTACGTACTCCTCTACACGGATATAAAACAAAGCCCCTTAAGAGAGAAAAAAATGATATAGCTGTAGTGTGAACATACGCCTCCAGGTTGACTACACTGGCTTTTATATAGTCTGGAAGGTAACTTGTCCAGCTCAAACACGAGGGTTGCGCAATTAAAATCCTTATTTGGTCACCCTCTGATCACAAACCAGACTCAAAGTCTTTATTTGTTTACCTGGACAATCAAAATTGAGAAAATATAATGTAGAACAATTCTGTCAGTGAAAACCTTTGCATTATCATGCTCCTACTTTGCATTATCATGCTCCTATGAACTTTGTAATGAATTGTGATAAACTGAGATGTTAAACATTCTGTAATGGTTCCTCCCTAATGTATCCCAGTACAAACTAGAGAATGAGCCTATTAACACTACATTGCAGCATTGGTGCAAAGTGGATTAAGTGTAAATGAAGCAGAATGAGACTCCATAGAGGAAGAAGTCTCTTTCTAGTCAAAAACAACAACAGGAAATGCTGGGAACACTCAGCAGGTCAGGCAGCATCGTGGAGAGAGAAAGAGTTAACGTTACAGGTCGATGACCCTCCGTCTGACGAAAGGTCATCGACCTGTAACGTTAACTCTTTCTCTCTCCACGATGCTGCCTGACCTGCTGAGTGTTTCCAGCATTTTCTGTTGTTTCAGATTTCCAGCATCTGCAGTATTTTGCTATTGTCTCTTTCTAGTCAGTTCAGGCCTTCGCACCCAATTTATACCGCACAAATTTATTGTTAGTATGAAGTGGAAACCACTTTGTGCTGATGCTAAACTTGTAGTGTAAATGCACGCAAGGCGATAAATAATTGAGCTCAGTAACTGCTCTCTCAATACTATGCAAATGAGACCAACATTTTACCAAGCACAATGGATTAAACGTGTTTAAACATTTCTGTGTGTTGCTATGGCCCAAGCCACCTCTCTCATTAAAGACTATAATGCTCCAGCTAATAGTTTTCTCTGAACAGCCAAGTTTTAGTTATTGAATGCATTTGATGCAGGGGCCAGATTGCATTTGCAAGTGCATTCTGCTGTACAGATGTGCATGACTCGGGACTGAGTTCCAAGTGGGTTTTCGGAACAAAATCCTTGAACTTCCTTTTCTTAGGCAACTTTTTTTGATGACAAGTAACAATTACTGTATTTAGACAGCCAAGCTCCAGCAAACTCCGAAAGCTGTCTGGAGCATAGACCCAAAGACTTGTATTTGATTTTTGTACGCAGTCTGCATTCCTTTGTTTTGAGGTTGGAAGCCTTTAGTGGCAGAAGAAGCTTTATAATGGAATGGGATCGGGGTGGGGGGTTTCTACATATGCCTCTTCGGTGCTCAGCAGTACCTTGGGATCGCCATTACTTAGCATAAGTTCCAACAGGGTATCCTATTTAATGGGTTGCAGACAAATGAGACCTCATTTCATGAGATACATGGGTGGGAGAGACTATTGGGGAAAGCTGTATAATTCACTTCCTAAGACCATCCTAAAATTCAGAGGAATGATTATCTCCATGAAAAGTACTTGGTCCAAGCTGCTGTTGAACTCGGAAGTTCAGAAACTTTTGTTTTCCCATCGTGAAGGAATATGTAGGTCAGGAAAACTTGGTTTGTTTTGGTTCAATTTCACTGTCCCAATAAGAACAAGATGATTTAAAACCACGTGGAAGGATGTAGTTCAAGATGAAAATACTGCTGCAAGTAATTTGGGTATTACATTAAGTTAATTGTTGTCTGTGTACTTCAAAATATCTCTTCATTGGAATTTAAGTCCCACACAAAGTTCTTGCGGTTCAGTGCCGGGACAGACCAATTCCAAACTGATGCCTACTATCCGCACCCAGAGTATTTATGAAGTGACAGGCTATTGTAGTATTTTTGTCTTGCTGAAATCGGGGTCTATTGATTGGCTCACTTAAAGGTCCACGTAACCATTATACAGGTAGACCTACCCTTTATCCGGACTTCCGAAAACCGAAACCCTCTAAAAACCGAAGGTTTTTTCGGTCAGCGTAAGTCGTGCGCATGACATGACCAGAGTGGCGCACGACTTACAGGCCTAGCCGGATAAGGGATAGTGTAGCATTTTTCCGCACTTCTGAAAACCGAAATCGCTCAGCGTAAGTGTACCAGCCTTTATCCGCACATCCGAAACCAGAAAACCTCTGAAAGCCGAAAGTGGAGCAAAGCACGACTTCTGAAAACCGAAATGCGCACGACCACTACTATTTATCCCTGTAACTACAGTATTTATAGTCGTTATTTATCCCACCCTTTCGGATAAGGGATAGTGTATCCTTTATCCGCACTCCCGAAAACCGAATTACCTCTGAAAACCGAAGTGTTTTCGCGCACCTTCCGAAATCCGAAATTTTCCTAAAACCGAAACACTGCTGGTCCCGAGGTTTTCGGATAAAGGATGGTCTACCTGTATCTACACATCACATTCACTGGTGGGACATATGGGCAGCACCATATGGTATTTGGATCATTGCGTGCCTGGAAAGTCTGAATGTTTTGCCAGTTAACTCCTGCCTAGGATTTGAATTGGGTTCTTAACAAGATGCCTGAAATGTTGAAACCTACGGCTTACACTTGAGACTTCCTTTGGCTGTTTCTCATTTTAGCATGAAGTTAGCAAACGTGGTATCTTGGTGATGCATCACCTTGTCTTTTTTTGGCACTTTGATAGAACGCCATGTTATATTTGAGATTACCTTTCTGTAGGAAATCATGTTGCTGGAATTTTATCAATCACTTTGTGCTTGTTCCATTAAAAGCAAATATTACAGGTAGAAACTTAAAGCTCATAGACTGAGTACTCGAGGTGTGGTCTGAGCAGAGCACTGTAAAGTTTGATCATGACTTTCTCTGACTTGTGTTCTCCTGTTTTGGCTCTATATTTCAACTATTGGCTTTATTGAATGCTGCTAAGCATTGTTTGGATCTGTTTGGTGTCGACACTACTAAGCCAACTAGGACTCTTTCATCTTCATCCCTTAGCTATTTTAACACCGGCTGGAATTTTTCCTTAAAAGAAAATGGGTGGGTTTGGAGCGTGGAGGTAGTTAAAGTGTTAAAAATGAGATTCTGACCTGACCCCGCCCACTTCTGGTTTTACGGGAGGTGGGCGACCAACCCGCTCCCAGGGGGCGTTACCTCAGTTTAAATATTGTAATGAGGCTAGAAGCCTATTTCCCCCCCTCCATGTTGTTTTTAACTGCATGGGGATGGGTTTCACACAATTCGTGAAACCCAACAGTTAAACTGAGGCAGGGACTGCTGCACCCAGGAGGTAATTGACTTTATACCTACCTCTCAATCTGACTGGCTGCGGGCGGGAATCTGAGGCCTCACAATCAAAGCAGGCCCTGCCATTAAAGTCTGCAGGGCCTGCAGGAAACCCGGTCTCTCTCAACAACCCCCACCCCCAAACCCGCCTACCTGGAGTAAATTCTGGCCCAAATTTTTTTTCATTGGAGTCGGTCATTGATCTAAATTAGAAATAGTAGTGGTACCCCGCTCAATACTTTTCCCTCCACTCTAATGTAATTCATCTAGCAAGTACCTGTTGCTTTCTATCCTTTTGCCAGTTTCTTAACCATGTCTAAGAGTTACCTGGAATCCCACAGCTTTGAGCTTAACTAATAGACTTTTGTGCAGAACTTTGGCAAAAGCATTTTGGAAGTCCTAGTACAACATGTTGTAGGGCTTGTAATAGTCCAATTCAGGTGCCACTTTTCCTTAAAGAAGTCGAGGAGATTCTTCAGGAAAGATCTTTTGTCTTCTGAATGAGTGTTCATTCCTGGTTTAGTAGGTTATTGTTGTACACTGTTGAATGACTGCTATTGTGCAAGAGGATTGAAACAGAATAATCTAAGGGAAAAATCAATATACTGTAGTAGGAAATGCAGAATTACTTCTGAAAGGTGAACATGTACTATGGGACATGCAAAAGAGCAAGTGTTTCCTTTCCTCTTTCCCTCGTCCCTTATTTGAATCTTCAGTTCTGTAACCCCGTAGTGACTCTCAACGTTTTAAAAATGCTACTTAAAATGGGTTATGCACGTCACTGCAAAATGCATTGCAATGTACAAGTCCAGTGCAAAGCTGTGGTGTTAAAACATAGTTCCTGTGCAGTTCTAAACCAAATTTCTACTTGAAGCTCTAACAGCACTTACTATTCTAAACTCTGCTTACCTTATTTCGAATCTCTTGTTTCTAATCAGCTAGTCAAATTATTATTTTTTAGGAGCCAATGTAGACACCACTTTTTAATCTCGTGGTGTTGAGGGCATACGAGAGGTACAGTGCACATAACCTGTAATCCATAAACTAGTTAATGTCTTATTAATTTTAACGGGGACTTGCTACCGGATGGGTTAACTCGGCCTGTTTATAATGGCTTTCTTGACGTCAAGTTATAATTGCCATTAGTAAAGTCTCCAGCTGCAAATTATTACAGAACTGTAGAAGCCTGACCTATGAGATCTCACAGTGATACGTGGGGCTTTATATTCACGTTTGTATCTCAGGATTAGTATTACAATGATTTTATGTCCAAACAACAAAAACTTGTGTTTTTGCCGTTTCCTTTCCCAATAATTTGTGGTTCAATTTAAAACCTATGTAATTGATTTTAAAACCAATGAATGAATAAACTCTTTGTTTTCCAGCTGATTTACAAACCAGACCAGTAGTCCAGTAACTAGATTACTGCAATTAAATTTACAGTAAATGCTTGTAGAAATTTCAGGCCCGGACACAGGACAATGTGCTTTTTATTTTCCTCAATTTTTTTTTTTCTGTACTTGTCAATGTGGAAAAGCTGAAGTTCAAGGATAGGAGAACCGAGTTTGAGGTTTCCGTTTAACCTGGGAGGAAATATTTCAGCTAAACTGAAAATGCAGCCAGTATTATGCCCTTTGGCTACAGTCGCTGAATTATACTTAAAGGGTAGCTGTAATTTGGGCTAAAGCTGAAGTGTTTGACAATTTCCCCGCAATTAAATTAAAATCAGTAGAGATTTTTTTGTACCATGTATCAAGATCTTGAAACCGTGTACCATTTAAAAAATCTTAACTTTTTATTGATTGCGACAAAGCTGTTTATAGTTAAATATGACTTGCAGTCTTCCATAACTCGATGCTCTTCACATATATTGTCCTAGTTACACCCGTGGTGAGGGTGCTGAAAAGATTGACTGGTTTATACGAAGCATTAGAGGATTTAGTTATGAGGAGAGACTAGAGAAACTGGTGCTCTTTAGAACGGAGGTTAAGATGTGATCTCGAGCAAAATACTGTGAATGCTGGAAATCTGAAAAAAAAACAAATGCTTGATCATCTCAGCATTTTCTGTTTTTATTTAAGATGTGATCTGATGGAGGTGTTGAAAATTGAGTGTCTTGATGAGGTAAATAGGTTAAAACTATTTCCACTGGTCAGTGAGTGAGTAACTAAAGGACATAAATCTAAGATCATCATCACAAAGAATAAAGGTAAAGGTTAGGGGAAATGTATTTTTTTACGTAGAGGATTGTTGCGATATGGAATGCCCTACCCCAAACAGTGGTGGAAGGAGAATTATATCGCTTTTAAAGGACAGTGGATAAATATTTGAAAAATAAATAATAGCATATGAGCAAAGGATGAGATGGTGGTAGTAAATAGGTAGCTCTTTCAGAGAGCTAGCACAGCTGAGATGGGCTGAATGGTCTTGGTGCTCTCTCTTTCCAGATTTGCAGCCTGGGACTTGCGAGAGTGACCTAACTCTGGCTGCACACTAGAAAAGTAAATGAGAGAGAGTAGCTAGCAATCAGTGTGCTTGTATGACGTATGTGTGTATGATATTGCACCACGGGAACTGGTGGTTGAAGACCGAACTGGAATGATGCCTGATTTACACTCCCACGCTCAAAAAATCTCAATTGCCAAATTATTTGAAAGCCGCATTGAGTATGTTTCTGTCAAGTTTGCCCACTTTCATAATGTCTGCTACAAATGGAAAGATACTACAGAGTTCCTTTTTAGGTTTGCTGTGGTTTGAGGGTAGAAAATTAACTTTTTTAAACTGTCCTCACTTTTTCTGTCAAACCTTCACCTGAGCTGCTGTTTAACAGTTATGTGCAGGCTTTACTGGTGCCTGATGGAAGCACTAGTTTAAATATTAATAGATGGATGGGTGAGGAGCGTAGAGTGCTGCTGTATTTTTTTCTATGCAGATTTTAAAAGAAGTCAGAGCTAATTGCTTGCAGCTAGTAAGCTGTGGGTTGAATAACCTTTTCCCCCTTTTTGATGAGTTTAATTCCTACTTTGCGAACTGCTCTAATGTGGATTTAATGCCTGGAGAAAGCTTGTGTCAGCAAAATTCTTAGCTGAAAATGCTGGGTGGGGACGTTGGGAAAATATAGCAGCATTTCAGTTGGTAAGGTAAATGAGAGGGACAATTTTAACTTGGTTTGCTGAGCGGGAACAAAGCAATAGCGGTCCTGAAATTGGAGCGCTGCACTTAACACCCTGTTCCCATTCTAATCCGGCCAGCTGCGGTTTTGCCCAGGGCCATTACAAGGGTGGCCCAGGCACCTGTTTGAGTCAGGCAGGAACCTCATTAAATTATGCAAATTGGGGTCCCATTGACATACATGGGACCCCGATTGCAATTTTGAGGTACAAATGGGTTAACGATGTACTGCGCACACTCCGCCCATTTGTACTGGGCAGTGAGTGGCCTAACCAGTGGTCCTCAGTTTGTTTTTGTTGGCTCCAGGAGGAGCAGGAGCTGGAGTGCTCCTTATGGGCCTACGTCGCTGACTGCCGGGAGCTGGCCGATTTTGGCACCTGCAGCTTGCCAGAGGAATGGAAGTGAGGTGCGGGCCTCTAAATGGCTTGGGCCTCCCACTGGCAAGAACGGGACGTCAGTGGATGCACTCCGCCTGCAGTTAAAATCAGCCCCATGATCTCTGGTTCCCTTAGTTTATATACAGTGACCATTTTGTTGGTGACTTGTTTTGAAAGTTACTGAGAATGAATTATGAAATTGACTGCTCAGAGAGTTAAAGCAATGGTAGTATGTGAATAAAAAGCCACAAATTACTACTAGAACTTGCAAAATCTTGTTGCTAGTCACAAAAACGTCTTGGCATTATAATGCCAGTCATGCTACTTACATAAACCAGGTACAATGACTTATTTAAAGCTGCAAATGCTGTGTGATGAGTACTTGTAATAGTTAATGGAATCCTACTGTATAATGAAGCATGAGGGTACTGAACATGACTGTAGTTCACCGATGACTGTCCATGGTGTCTGATGTGTACAGAATTCTTTGTTGTGGCTGCAGCTTGAATCAGTTGGAGCACGAGCAGATTTAGCCAAGGCAAACGGCATCTTGCAAGAAGTTTCAGAAAGTGATCTACTTCACTAAGTACAAGTCCTGTATTCACTGCTACATTTGTGCATTTTTCATAATGGAGGCAGAATTCTTTCCTTCTCCATTTCTGTGTGAACCTTAACAGGGCTATTGGCAGCAAAATGATATAGTTAATCTTGCCTTTGGAAAAACTCAAAGCAGAAACTTTTTACTGAGTGCATTTGCTGGCAGATGGGTGTACAGTATTTAATTTGCAGAACCACTTCAAGAAGTGGCTATGTTACAGGGCGGATTCCACAGCATTAGAACAACAGAAAAATAACTCAAGCTTGCAAATGCACAGGCTCTTAAAATGATGGGCCACAACATTTATTTCTGCTGCTATATTTTCCTCAGTGGCTGGAAAAAGTCCATACAGGCCAACAAGTGCCAAAATCACATTGCTGATCTATACAGGTGAGCTGAAAAGGCGACCGCAGCAACATCTCAAGGTAATTGTGCTGGCTGGTATTGCCGATTGGCCTAGTAGATGTATCAGAAAGTGAATCACTTACATACAAGGTGCAGCTCTTTAGTGTTTCACTGTGGTTTTTGTCAGTTTCTGTAAGCATGGAATTTGTACCTGGGATGGGCAGAGGATGATTTAACACGTAATTTTAACGTACTTCTGTTTCTCTGTACTTGGTTCTCTGATGCAGTCCTTTTTTTTAGATTGCATCTCCTTTTTATTTGGTATGGCTTAATCTAATTGGTGTATGCGGTCTCATCTGTGAAACCCATGCATGTGGTCTAGGCGTAAAGACCTTCCACCTCCAGAGGAGATCAGAGATGGAGCTAACTTGTAAAGATTGTGTATCTCTCTCTTTTTAACCTCACCTTTTTGTTAAGAGTAACAAACAGATGTGAAGTAACTTTTATTTAAAAAAAAATAAAAAAAAATAAGCAATTCAGTAGGTTTAATTCCTAATTCCTCTAACCAGTCCAAAATCATTTTTTTTAGTATTTGCTCGTCTAAGCATACTAATGCAAGTTCACCTTATGGAGTTGTGATGCATTTACAGTACTTTGCAGCATTTTCTGCTGGCAGTAATGTAATGTGCAATAGGATGGTGCTAGTGACTCCAGTGTACAATCAACAATATAGCACCTTTTTAAATGTAGAAAAATGCCCCAATATACTTCACAGAAGCATAATAAGACAAAAAATAAACACTGAGCCAAAGAGGGAGATATTTGATGAGGTGACTAAGTTCAGTTAAATAGGTGTGTTTTTAAGGATGGTCTTAAAGGAGGTAGAGAGGCGGTTTAAGGAGGGAATTCCAGAGCTTGGGGCCTAGGTGACTGATGGCATAGCCGTCAATGGCGAGGTGAAGGGAATGGGGGATACACAAGAGGCCAGGGTTGGAGGAATGTAGAGTTCTCAAAGTTGTAGAGCTGCAGGAGGTTACAGAGATAGGGAGGGGCAAGGCCATGAAAGGAGTTAAACATGAGGATGAGAATTTTAAATTTGAGGGGTTGGGGGAGCGGGAGCCAATATATCAGCATGGGTGATGGTCGCACAGGACTTGGTGCAAGATAGAATGTGGGCAGCAGAGTTTTGGATGAGTCGGTTTATGCAGTGTAAATTGGAGGGCATCGGAATAATTATAAATTGGAGAGCATTGGCATAATTGTAAATTGGAGAGCATTAGAATAATTGAGTTTGGAGGTGACCAAGACATGGATGAAGGATTTAGCAGGTGAGCTTTTTAAAAATTTCATTCTCGGGATGTGGGCATCGCTAGCAAGGCCAGCATTTATTGCCCATTCAGAGTTGCCCTGAGTAGATGGTGGCTCTTCTTGGATTGCTGCAGTAGTTTCTGATACAACTGAGTGGCTTGCCATGGCAGTTTAAGAGTTACCCAACGTTGGTGTGGGGACTGGCGTCACATAGCCCAGACCAGGCAAGGACGGCGGGCTTCCTTCCCTAAAGGATGTTGGTGAAGCAGTTGGGTTTTTTTTTTTTTTTAAGGACAATCCGACAGTGTCATGGTCACTTACTCATACAAGCTTTTTATTTCCAGATTTAAAAAAAACTGAATCCAAATTTTCACTTTATTCTCTGGATTCTTAGTCTAGGTCTCTGGATTACTAGTCCAGTAAAATTACCACTATGCTACAGTACCCGAGTTCAGGCAGGGACAGAGGTGGGCGATACTGCATAAATGGAAGTAGGTGGTCTTTGTGATGAAAAGGATATGGAGTCAGAAGCGGAGTTTGGGATCAACTAGAATGCTAAACTTACAAGCAGTCTGATTCAACCTAAGACAGTGGCCTGGGAGGGGGATGGAATTTGGTGGCGGGTGTACGCAGTTTGTAACTGGGCTGAAGATGATGGCTTCAGTCGTCCCGATTTTTAACTTGATGTTGGACAAGCAGCCACACAGCACAAAGCAACAAAAGAATGTAAGAATTAGGAGCAGGAGTCGGCCATACAGCCCCTTCAAGCCTGCTCCGCCATTCAATAAGATCATGGCTGATCTTCGACCTCAACTCCACATTCCCGCCCGATCCCCATATCCCTTGATTCTCCTAGAGTCCGAAAGTCTCTTCCCTCTCAGCCTTGAATATACTCAACAATTCAGCATCCACAACCCTTTGGGATAGAGAATTCCACAGGTTCACAACACTGAGTGAAGAAATTCCTCCTCACCTCAGTTTTAAATGGCCGACCCCTTATCCTGAGACTATGCTCCCTAGTTCTAGACTCTCCAGCCAGAGGAAACAACCTCTCAGCATCTACCCTGTCAATCCCCCTCAGTATCTTGTATGTTTCAATGAGATCACCTCTCATTCTTCTAAACTCCAGAGAGTATCGGCCCAATCTACTCAATCTTTCCTCATAGGACAACCCTCTCATCCCAGGGATCAATCTAGTGAACCTTCGTTGCACCGTCTCTAAGGCATGTATGTCCTTCAGATAAGGAGACCAAAACTGTGCACAGTACTCCAGGTGTGGTCTCGCCAAGGTCCTGTACAATTGTATTAAGACTTCCTCACTCTTATACTCCAACCCCCTTACAATAAAGGCCAACATGCCATTTGCCTTCCTTATTGCTTGCTGTACCTGCATGCTAGCTTTCTGTGTTTCCTGCACGAGGACACCCAAATCTCTCTGAACACCAACATTTGAAAGTTTCTCACCATTTAAAAAATATTCTGTTTTTCTATTCTTCCTACCAAAGTGAATAACCTCACATTTCCCTACATTATACTCCATCTGCCACCTTACTGCCCACTCACTTAGCCTATCGATATCCCTTTGCAGACTCTGTGTTCTCCTCACAGCTTACTGTCCCACCTAGCTTTGTGTCATCAGCAAACTTGGATAGATTACTCTGTCTCTTCATCTAAGTCATTAATGTAGATTGTAAATAGCTGAGGCCCAAGCACTAATCCTTGCGGCACCTCACTCGTTACAGCCTGCCAACCAGAAAATGACCCGTTCATCCCTACTCTGTTTTCTGTCCATTAACCAATCCTCTATCCATGGTAATATATTACCCCCAACATGAGCCCTTATCTTGTGTAGCAACCTTTTATGTGACACCTTATCGAATGCCTTTTGGAAATCCAAATATACCACATCCACTGATTCCCCTTTATCTACCCTGCTAGTTACATCCTCAAAAAAGCTCTAATAAATTTATTAAACAAGATTTCCCTCATAAAACCATGTTGACTCTGCCGAAACATATTATGATTTTCTAAGTGCCCTGTTACCACTTCCTTGATAATGGATTCCAGCATTTTCCTGATGACTGATGTCAGGCTAACTGGCCGGTAATTCCCTTTTTTCTCTCCCTCCTTTCTTGAATGGCGGGGTTACATTTGCTAAGTTCCAATCCGCTGGAACCGTTCAAAAATCTAGGGAATTTTGCAAGATCAGAACCAATGCTTCCACTATCTCTGCAGCCACCTCTTTTAGAAGCAATGGAAAGGTCGAGAAAGGTGGTAGCAAGGCAGAGCTGGGTGTCATAAGCTTACGTGTGGACCCTGACCGCATGTCTTCGGATGATGTCGCCAAACAGCAGCATGGAGATTAGGAGGTGATAAGGATAGAACATTGGGAGACTCCAGAGATAATGGTGCAGGGGTGGGAAGAGAAACTATTGCTGGAGATGCTCTGGCTTCGTTTGGATAGATAAATGTGGAACATTTGAGTAGAACCGCACCAAGCTGGACAACATAGAAGAGGTGTTGGTGGAGGATGGTGTGGTCAACCATGTTGAAGAATGAGCAGGGATAATGAATCACAGTCACGGAGGATACCACTTCAAAAAATGTCGTGTGCCTGACACTGGCTATTACTAGTTTTTTGTCCCCCCAGGCTGCAAACTCCCCCTACCTGCACTGGTCAGTAGCATAGTTTTTACAATGCTTGCCTCGAAGGGCCTTTTCCTCTAACACTAGGAATGGTCCATAGTCAGCAATGAAAGTCGTGATCACAACTTCAAACAACCGTGCTCACCAGCTTGCCCGAGCATTTTTTTGTGCCTGATTCTGGAACCAACTGTAACACAAGTAGGGTCCATTTCAAATCAATGGTGGCTGAGATGCTTCACTTCTAAATTCTGTATAATGTGCAATATGTCATTGTCATGTTTAACATTTCTCTCTTCCTGTTTTCACACTGTAGCCTGTTTTGTACAGACAAAATGAACATCCTCATGTTTTTCGACCTTCTGATGCTTTCTTTAAACGCAGTAAATGTTGACTGTTGGAGTTTGGGTTTTGAGTTGCTGAACCGGATAGTGTCAGGAGACTGAATTGGCATCAGTCAAAGTACAGTCAATAACCTGGGGTGATTCAGCTTCAGCTGCATGTATGAATCACTTCCTTAAGTTCTGGGTTCAGACACACTTTATATTTTAAAAAAAATGTTGCTTTTTCATCAACATTTGCCACTTAAAATAAACAAAGAAAAGGATGTTTCATTTGAATTTCTGACCTTTTTCTTGTGCTGTTCTAAATTTACTGCCTCTGTCTTTTTCTTCTAAGACTGGGAGGGGAGGAGAAAGAGGAAGATACCTTTCTTAAAGTAAAAAATAAGGCCTGAGAGAATGGAAGTGAATTTCAGGTTTTAACTCTACAATAAGCTGGAGCAGAACAGTCAACTCGGTGGGCATCATCGGTTAAACCATCTGGTGTTCTGAGTTGCTAGTCTTAACCGTGATGCTGAATGATGGCAAAATTGGCATAGGAATTTGTCCCAGACCACTCCTGTACCTCCTAGAGTCCTTTTGAAGGCAGCATTGGAGCTCTTGGGCCTGAATCAGCATCCATCCTTGCCTACAGTGGCTAATAGTCCAGGCAGAAATGGAGAACAACTTCACACTAATAAACAATAACCTGCTCTCCTTTCCTTTTTGTAGTTTAGATTGTGCTGCATGCTGAAGCATATGTGCTCACTGCCTGTGCGTCAATGTGTTAAGAGTGCATTGTCTGAACTTGGCTGAAGTGATTTCTCAACTCTGAATATGCAATCATATCAAAAGCTACTTGCTGATGTGTGGCGATGTAATCTCTGTGTGGAAAAGGAAACAGAACTTCCTGTGATCAGGATTTGGGAACTTTAGGTATTAAACCAAACCTTAATGTGGTTTGATTTTGAAAAAATATTCAAATCTACTCAATTATTCAGTTTTGCGAGCCTACTTTCTCATTACTGTAGGTGATGCTGTGAATTCTGGGGGGGAAATCTTTGCGATAACCATTTTGGTCCTTGTCGCACTGATGACATTAATTTAGCATCTAATGAGAGGCCAAGTAGCAGCGCCCCAGTTTAAAATTTTAAATAATCATACCAATCATAAGTAATTCTTGCTCATCACTGTATCTTTTGTCGAGAAAATCCTTCTTTGACCCACCCTATCTTTGCATCCTTTTGAAGCTGCACATCTCAGCTCGCACCCTTTATTCTTTAGAGCCTGGGCCTTAAATTAATGATTTCAGAAGGCCTAAATCTAGTTATGAATAAATCTAAAACTACAACACAAAGCTGCTCATAAAATTGGCAGACTTATTCGGAGAAGTTGCAGGGATTGCTGATACAAGTGAAAATATCACAGTTCGGGACTGTACTTGTGTTTTGAGGGCATGGTAAGTTGTTGAAACAGGGGAGAGAACTTTACCTTGATCAGACCTGAAAGTTCTTAGTGCTGATATTGGGTATCAGAAGTGGAGTTTTGTTTCCCTTTGCTAATATCCATTGTAATAAAATCAGTTGCAAAAAGCTAACTCCGACATATTGAAATATTTCAGGAAGCAATTTGCCATTGTATAGTGCCTTTTTAACGGTGCAACCTTTGATTTGGGGTTGGAGGTTGCATGAACAGACATGGATTTTGAAATTAATGTAGCAGGGAATGAAGTGCAAGTGGAGGTTGGTGAAGACTGCCTTGATGATGAATGGGACCTAATATGCGATGCGACTGGCAGAGTTCTGGATGAGTTAACAGTTTATGTAGGATGAAGTTCGGAAGAACAGCTGGCAGGGCATTTGAAGAATCAAGTCCGCGGTGACGATATGTGGATAAGGATTTCATCAGTGGTGTGTGTGGGTGAGGTGAAGTCAGGTCGGAGATGGGCGGAAACAGGATGTGGAATATGAGAGTAAGCTTCCAGGGAACATAAAAACTGACTGTAAAAGCTTCTATAGAAATGTGAAGAGAAAAAGATTGGTGAAGTCAAGCGTAGGTCCCTTACAGTCAGAATCAGGGGAATTTATAATGGGGAACAAAGAAATGGCAGACCAATTAAATACATACTTTGGTTCTATCTTCACAAAGGAGGACACAAATAACTTCCCAGAGATGTTGGGGAACATAGGGTCTAATGAGAGGGAGGAATTGAATGAAATCAGCATTTGTAGGGAAATTGACGGGATTGAAGGCCGATAAATCCCCCAGGGCCCGATAATCTACATCCTAGGGTACTTAAGGAAGTGGCCCTAGAAATAGTAGGTGTATTGTTGGTCATCTTCCAAAATTCTATAGACTCTGGAACAGTTCCCATGGATTGGAGGATAGCTAATGTAACCTCACTATTCAAAAAAGGTGGTAGAGAGAAAGCGGGGAATTATAGACCGGTAAGCCTGACATCGGTAGTGGGGAAAATGCTAGAGTCCATTATAAAAGATGTAATAGCAAAGCACTTGGAAAACAGTGACAGGCTCGGACAAAGTCAGCATGGATTTACAAAAGGTCAAGCATGCTTGACTAATCTACTGGAATTTTTTGAGGATGTAACTGGTAGAATAGATAAGGGAGAACCAGTGGATGTGGTGTTTTTGGTCTTTCGGAAGGCTTTCGATAAGGTCCCGCATAAGAGATTGGCGTGCAAAGTTAAAGCACATGGGATTGGGGGTAAGGTACTGACTTGGATAGAGAACTGGCTGGCAGACAGGAAGCCAAGAGTTGGAATAAACGGGCCCTTTTCCGAGTGGCAGGCAGTGGCTAGTGGGGTACCGCAGGGATCGGTGCTAGGACCCCAGCTATTCACAATATATATTAATGATCTAGACGAGGGAACTAGATGTAATATCTCCAAGTTTGCAGACGACACAAAGCTGGGTGGGCGTGTGTGCTGTGAGGAGGATGCAGAGAAACTCCAGTATGATTTGGACAGGTTGGGTGATTGGGCAAATGCAGTATAATGTGGATAAATGCGAGGTTATCCACTTCGGTGGCAAAAACAGGAAGACAGATTATTATCTGAATGGCAATAGATTGGGAAAAGGGGAAGTGCAACGAGACCTGGGTGTCCTTGTGCACCAGTCGCTGAAGGTAAGCATGCAGGTGCAGCAGGCGGTTAAGAAGGCAAATGGTATGTTGGCCTTCATAGCGAGAGGATTAGAGTACAGGAGCAAGGATGTCTTGCTGCCATTGTACAGGGCCTTGGTGAGACCACACCTTGAGTATTGCGTGCAGTTTTGGTCGCCTTACCTGAGGAAGGATGTTCTTGCCATGGAGAGTGTGCAGCGAAGATTCACCAGACTGGTACCTGAGATGGCAGGAATGACGTATGAGGAGAGATTGGGTCGATTAGGCTTATATTCACTAGAGTTTAGAAGAATGAGGGGATCTCATTGAAACTTATAAAATTCTGACAGGACTAGACAGACGAGATGCAGGAAGGATGTTCCCGATGGTGGGGGAGTCCAGAACCAGGGGTCACAGTCTAACGATAAGGGGTAAGCCATTTAGGACAGAGATGAGGAGGAATTTCTTCACCCAGAGTGTGGTGAACTTGTGGAATTCTCTACCACAGAAGGCAGTTGAGGCCAACTTATTTAATATATTCAAGAAGGAGTTAGATATATTTCTTAAGGCTAAGGGGATCAAGGGATATGGGGAGAAGGCAGGGACAGGGTACTGAATTTGGATGATCAGCCATGATCTCATTAAATGGCGGTACAGGCTCGAGGGGCCGAATGGCCTACTCCCCCTATCTTCTATGTTTCTATGAAGCTCAGTCAGGCTTGAGCAGGGCACCAAGGTTGTGCATTAATGAGTTTAACTTGCAGGTAGTCTGTGAGATGAATGGAATCGGGCAAGGGTGTGGAGTTTCTGGCAAGAACCAAACAGAATGCCTATGATTAGCTGGAGGAAGTTATGATCTTTCCTTTTTTTTTAGAGCCTGGAGGAGCAGGGGTGTTGATGCCCTGAAAGCCCCTCTTGGGAATTACCTGCTGTCGTGTATTGATTGCGAGTTTGACACCAGTCAATATGGTAATGTAATGTGGAATTACCCGGGAAAGCTGCAGTCAGCCATTTTACCAATAAAGTAAAGATCACAGTTAGAAGCCTGTCTGCCTGACTGATTTAATTCGACGTATCTACATGCTTGATTGAGCGCATTAAAGCATAGATACAACATTGGCGACGAGGATAACGGACAGGATCTTTTAAAAAAGGTAGTTGCCCAAATTTTAGTTAGGATGGAGAAGACCGGCATTCAAAATTTTGCATGTTTCGCTGAGCCAGCCATGTTGGGTCCAAGATGGACGAGGCGGTTAACGTCTTTTGAGCTTTATGCCGACGGCAAAGGACTCATTATCGACGGTACTTCTACAGCTGCCATGAAGCAGAGGAGAAGAGCTCTACTTCTACACCTAGCAGGACCAGATGTCCAGGCTATCTTTTCGACTCTACCGGACACAGGAGAGCCAGCAGACTACACGGCGGCGGTTAGTGCTTTGAATCACTACTTTGTGCCCCAGGTCAACACAGCATTTGCTAGACAGACTTTTCATAAGTTGTCCCAGAAGGCAGGTGAGACTGTGCAACAATTTGCTACTCGCTTGCGGCAGGCTGCTAAAGACTGTGCTTTTGGGGGGGATGCGGATAATCAAAAGAGATGCTATCCTGAGTAGGTGCACGTCAGCTTATGTGCGGAGGAAATTGCTAGAGGAAGGGCATGGTCTAACGCTCGCCCGCACGTTACAACTGGCCTCACTGTGAAAATGTCGAGGAGCAGATGTCAGCCATGTCATGTACAGAGAAGGCGGAGACAGATACTGTTCGTCGTGTTACACAGAAAAGAGGGTATTATGTGAAAAGCTCGACAGAGAAACCAAAGGGAAATGACGATAGGAAGGAAAGGAAATGTTACAGATATGGACACAGACCACATGGGCAGTGATCCGAAATGCCCAGCACACGGACAAAGGTGTCATAAGTGCAAGGGAAAGGATCATTTCTCCAAAGTATGCCGCACAAAGGGTACAAAGAAACACAGTGTGAACAATGTAGAGGAACAAAATAACTGTGCATTTGCTGTTACTGGAAATAATGTGACAGAGACTTACCTTTTGTGTGGGGGGAGTAAACCTGAGAATGTTAATTGATTCGGGTGCAACTAATAATGTGATAGATGAGAATACATGGGAAGGATTAAAGTCAGAACACATTAAGTGTCAGTCACATGTCCCTAAGACAGAGAGAAAGTTATTCTCTTATGCTTCTAGCCGACCACTGTCAGTTAAAGGTGTATTCACATGTGGGATTACAATAGGTAAGAGAACTGAGCAGGCGGAGTTCATTGTGGTTAAAGGCCACGGAGAGTCGTTGCTAGGAAGGGAGACAGCCATGAAACTGGGAGTTTTAAAAATAGGCGCAGATGTCTCAGCTGTGGTAGATGTAAGACAGCTACTAGAACAGCGGTATCCAAAGGTGTTCCAGGGAGTAGGAAGGCTGAACACAAAACAGATCAGTTTGTATATCGACCCACAAGTGAAGCCTGTGGCTCAGGCATATACCATTCAACTTAAGGGGGGCAGTAGAGGCCAAAATAAAACAATTGAGGGACATGGACATTATCGAACCTGTAACTGGTCCCACCCTATGGGTAAATCCTGTGGTTATTGTACCGAAAGCAGATAAGGATGCAAGGTTATGCCTAGACATGAGACAAGCAAACCAGGCAATAGTGAGGGAACGATATCCAATCCCCACCGTTGATGAGATACTCCAAGGTATGAGCGGCTCGACGGTGTTTAGTAAGCTAGACCTGAAATGGGGTTATCACCAGCTAGAACTGACCCCTGAGTCACGAGAAATCACAACGTTTGCAGTACATAATGGAATATACATGTACAAGAGGCTGATATTCGGTGTATCTTCAGCTAGTGAGCAATATCAGCACGAGATAGCTAATGCCTTAGCTGGAATAGAGGGGTGTTGAAAACATCTCAGACGACATTATCGTGCATGCACATGACCAGGAAACGCACGACAGATGCCTGCACGCTGTCATGACCAGACTAATGGAAAGTGGACCGACACTAAACTCAGAAGTGCCAATTCAACATGGACCGATTGATTTTCATGGGAATCCTGTTGTCTGAAAAGGGCATCTGACCAACAGCAGAGAGCGTGCGAGCGGTGGCAGAAGCTTGGGCACCAGAGAATGCTGCAGAGGTGAGGAGTTTCTTGGGACTTGTTGGGTACAGTCGCAGATTCATCCCGCAGTTTGCAACGTTATCAGAGCCACTGCGACGCCTGACGAGAAAAGACACACCATTTAAATTTGGATCACAACAGAGACAGTCATTCAATGCACTCAAGGAAGAGTTGGCCAGAGCCGGCACTTTAGCATATTTTGATAAGGACGCACCAACCGAGGTGATAGCAGATGCCAGTCCTGTAGGTTTAGGCGCAGTACTAGTTCAGGACCAAGAGGTGCCAATATGCTATGTAAGTCGTAGTTTAACAGACTGAGAGAGGAAATACTCTCAAACAGAGAGGCCTTAGCTCTTGTATGGGCTTGTGAGAGGCTGCATCCATATGTGTGTGGCCGAAAATTTAACTTGGTAACTGACCATAAGCCATTACAGGTGATATACGGCCCACACTCTAAACCCTGTGCCCGTATAGAAAGATAGGTACTTGGATTACAGCCGTATGATTTTAAGGTGATGCACATTCCAGGCACGCAAAACATTGCAGACCCACTGTCACGATTGCTGGGGGAGACAGCAAAACAGGAGAGACATTCTCACGGCTCGGATGAATACGTGAGATTTGTAGCTGTGAGTGCGACACCAAAAGCACTCGCTACTAGAGAGGTGGAGGAAGCCTCCGCTACCGACCCAGAGCTGATTGAGGTGCGGAAGGCAATCACAAACGGACATTTTGAGAACTGTAAAGCTTATGCAGTAATTGCAAACGAGCTGTGCCTAGTGGGGTACCTAGTTCTTCGGGGAACACGCATCGTGCTACCCACAGTGTTACACGCATGAGCCCTGGTGTTAGCACATGAAGGACACTTGGGAATAGTTGGAACAAAGCAACATCTCAGACCCAAGGTTTGGTGGCCTGGCATGAAGAAGGCAGCTGAAAAACACTGACAGCCGTGGCACGCTTTAGATAGTAGCCAGACCCGACCCACCTGAACCGTTGAGACCAACACCATTACCGGAGGGCCCCTGGCAGGATGTAGCTGTAGACTTACTGGGACCCTTGCCATCCAACCACTCCATTCTTGTGGTAGTTGATGTATTCATAGTAGCTACTATGAATACGACATCATGACCTCCACAACAACAGAGAGGGTTATTGATAGTTTAGAGTCAATCTTCAGCCGTCATGGTTTGCCAATCACTTGCAAATCTGATAATGGTCCCCAATTCAGATCTGAATTATTCAAAGAATACTGTGAAAACAACGGGATCAAACACCTGAAAACGACAGCCTGAGCCCATTTTGCTAACGGAGAAGTCGAGCGCCAGAATGCATCGCTGATGAAGAGAATCAGAATTGGAACTAGATTGGAAACGTGAACTTAGAAAATATGTGACTGTACAGGAGCATTGACCATGCCACGACAGGAAAAAGCCCGGCAGAGCTGCTCTTTAAACGGAAAATGAGAGGAAAGCTGCCAGACATCAGAGTCGCGCGCAGACATGGAAGTACGTGACCGGGACGCAGAACAAAAAGGCAAGTCCAAACCGTACGCAGATGAACAGCGGAGAACACAGTACTCAGAGGTGGAAGTTGGCGACACAGTGCTGGTACGGCAGGACAAAGTGGACAAGTTCACCACTCCTTTTAATGCCACACCGCACAAAGTTTTGAGTAAAACAGGAAGTCAAGTAGTAGTGGAATCTCCAGAAGGAGCACGCTACTCGAGAAACACTACGTTTGTGAAGAAATACAGAACCAATGGACCAAAGGAGACACTCCACGAGCAGGAGGAAACACAAGGGACTGAGGACAGTATAATAGACCCTGACACACATACCACTGTGACACAGGCAATATCCACTGACACCAACATGTCAGACATACCCAATACAGCCAGACCTCAAAGGGTTAAAAGAAAACCCCAAAGACTGTCTGATTATGTCACAACATAAACTGTGCGAGAACTGCATGGGTGATGTTAAATGTTTAAACCTGGGAATTATTTCGTTGTGTGGTAAGACACAAGTTTGTAAAAAGTTTATAAATCAAATCAGTTATGCAGTGTTATTGCAAGCAACTGTTTGTAAACTGCAAGTTTGTTTCCAAGGAAAAGGGGGATGTCGTGTATTGATTGCGAGTTTAACACCAGTTAATACGGTAATGTAATGTGCAATGCATTATGGGAATTACCTGGGAAAGCTGCAGTCAGCCATTTTACCAATAAAGTAAAGATCATAGTTCGAAGCCTGTCTGCCTGGTTCTGATTTAATTCGACGTATCTACATGCTTGATTGAGCGCATTAAAGCATAGATACAACACCTGCTTGCCAGTGAACCAACCTTTCCTGCCGGCCAGTGGTCTCTGGCTCCGTGAGCTGCCACTCTGGCCTGCCATCCAGCTGCTGCTTTTTGCAGATTTTGGACGAGCAAGTGACATGCAGTTGAGGCCTGGGAGTTAAAATATTGCGGCCTTGAAATCTGGCCCCCACTCAAACGTCCAGTAGTTTTATTTGGTGCTGGTTTTGGGAGTATTACTGAAGTCTCTCTGCTGATACAAGAATGGCTACATGCAATTGACTGCAGTTGTTTTCCCAGCCGGTTCGAGCAGTAGTAATGCCATGTGAACTTAAGTAATCTATATTGTGTAAAAGAATTGAAACAAAATGGTGGTTCAGAAGGGCTCGTGTCAGTATTGAAATAAGGGCTAGCCTTCACATTGCAACTGGTGCTTTTCTGAGAACTGGATTTTTTTTAGGAGATTAAAAAAAATTGGCTGCGCACAATTAAAGAAATTTGAGCGCAGTCCAAATGTTAGTTCATGAGTACTGCCTGCTGTTTCTTGAGCCAGCTGTAATTGTCCTTGTTTCCGCTGTTTTACGTGGTTAAATCAAGCAAATTTACTAAAATCTGTATGTTTCTGCACATATAATGATGAAATTCAAGTTTTAGGTTTTATGGCACACTTTACCATTTTTGGATTGATCTTTCCAAGCTGAAAAGGAACAGCTGGTCCCAGTTGGAGAAGCTGACATTTTTTGACTTATGTACTTCTACTCGGACTGCTTTGACTCTGACTAACTATGTATTGAGTAGTTTTGTCCTGTGGTATCTTTATAATTCTGGGTTGCTGGGAAGGGGTCTGATTCTGTGTCCCTTTTTAAGCTGCACGTGAAGGTAGGATCTTGCATAATGCTTGCTCACTAAATACATCATTAATAACTTGTAACCGAAGTGCAAGGTTTTTTTAATAACTACCAATTGATGCTCTGTGGCTTTGCACACAGGGAGTCAAGACCAAGTATTTGGATCATGCAGGGTTGGGGGGAGGGCTGTTGATGTATGGGGCTGGATTTTCATTCGGCAGTCGGGAAGGAGGCGGGACTACAACTTTCGGGTTTTAGTCCCGCCTCCATCGAGATGCGGCCAATCCACACGATTTACCCTTGTTGAGCCTGCCCAGCGGGCTCAGCAGGCCAATTAAGGGCCACCCGGCAACAGGTGACGTCACAGACTGAAATTTCATCTGTCAAGACGTGTTGGCAGATGAAATATCTGTTTCACAGCTGTTTGAAGCTGTCAAACACTGACGGTCTTCTAACCTGAGTCCTTCTACACAGACTCAGTTAGAATTCTCGCCGGCGCTGAAGGCTGTCACTTTTGACATCGCAGCCATTCAGCTTTCAGTGCCGGCTGAATGATGGACTCTCAAAACCTAGAGGAAGAAAGGCTGTTAAGGTAAGTACAGGTAATTTAAACTTCTTTACACGCTTTAGACACACCAAACACACTTACCTTTTCACTCATGCACCCATCACTCACCTGAACACCGACATCTTGACCCCTCCAAGTCCTTCAACCCGACGGCCCGCCTGCTCTAACCTGGCGTGGTTTGGAGCCGTCGGGAATCCCACACGACACCCCTCAAAATAGGGATTAGGCTAAAAACTGCCTGTTAACAGACAGTTAATTGGCACTAATCCCTTCCCGCCTCTGGTCGGCGGGTCCCAGTGCGGGGCGGGTACCCGCTTCCTTTGAAACTTATGTGGAGGCGGGTTTTGGGCGGGATGGTGTCGGGACCCCCGAATTCGGGATTTTTGCCCCTCGCATGCCTAAAAGCCCGCCTCACGGCACACTGAAAATTGACCCCATGGTCCCAGAGGGGAAAATGGGGAAGAAGGATGGGCAGGAGAGTGCAGGGAGAAGAGTGGACTGGGGTGCAGGGAGGTGGGGAAGGAAGAATGTGAACAGAAGGACTGGCAAGGGGAGAAGAGGAGGGAATGATTAGTGGTAGGGGAGGAGAGGGAAATAGTTTTCCTGAGCTGGCTAAATTCTTGATTTTTGGGAGAGTAGGGGTGGGGTGAAGAAGAAACCAGGAGCTATTCCCCTGCTCAGTGAGATGGGGGGCCTGCCTCGGACCAATGTCATTCCCTCATCCCTTGTTCAGTGAAATGGGGGGCCTGCCTCGGACCAATGTCGTTCCCTCATCCCTTGTTCAGTGAGATGGGGGGCCTGCCTCGGACCAATGTCGTTCCCTCATCCCCTGCTCAGTGAGATGGGGGGCCTGCCTCGGACCAATGTCGTTCCCTCATCCCCTGCTCAGTGAGATGGGGGGCCTGCCTCGGACCAATGTCGTTCCCTCATCCCCTGCTCGGTGAGATGGGGGCCTGCCTCGGACCAATGTTGTTCCCTCATCCCTTGTTCAGTGAGAAGATTTGAGCTAATACTCCATGGTGCTGAAGAGGCTTGCAAGAGCTGGTGTGCTTGTGTGGGGGGAGAGAGAGGGGGTGCTTGGAGGCTGGTGGAGTTGCACATTTAAGAGGGTGCAAGGGCTGTGGTGTTACTCAATTGGTGGGGAGGGTTTGGATAAAATTCTGATTAGTGGGGGAGGTTTGCAAGGGCAGATGTGATCTGGGGGGAAGGAGGTTGACTTGCTGAAATGTTACTCTGTGGAAGGCTCGTGAGGAACAAGTTGATGCTCACTTAATAGGGGTGAAGGGGATTTGGTCCTGGTCAAAATGCTGCTGGGTGCGGGGATTTAAGGCTGGTTATTACAGAATGTGCTGAGGAGCATAAACACCGGCATGGACCTGTTGGGCCAAATGGTCTGTTTCTGTGCTGTAAAATTCTGTGTAATTCGACAAGTGCTGTTCAGTTTGGAGGGGCTGGGGGGGTGGTAAGCCTGAAGAAAATCTCTCTGGACATCAGGTTAAAAAATCGCAGGCGGTGTGAAGGGAGCAGCCAAGTCTGTGAACTGATGGGCACACTATCTGCTGACTGAGATCAAGACAGTGGATAGGTGTGAGAAGGGAATTGTAGGAACAGTGTGCTGATTGGACAGATGGGGTCATCAGAGATTCTCCAGGTCAACAGAGGGCGAGATCAAGGTGAACCTGAGAAGGCAGCCAAAGACCACCTGGGCATCTAGGGGTGTAGCGAAATGCCAGTGACTCTCTCATCCTGAGAGTGAATTTTTTAAAAACATTAATTTCGAAGCTTAAATTCTTGCCTTACTTACGCAAACATGGCTTTTCAGTCAAACTCCAGCTGTTCTACAGGAACACTTGATAGCCAGAGACTGTAACTAACTAAATGTAGACTCTGCAGTTTATTTTTGGTATTAACTCTGTGTACTCTAGCTGTTGTTTTAGCAAATAACTATGTGACATTAACATTTTAAAAACTATTACTGCCACCTGTAGGTGCAGCAAGTACTGCAACCAAATGTGACGCTTTTAACGTGGATTTTGCCATTGACCGAGCCCAAAATAGGAGTTATCAATTTTTTTTAAATGGGATGTTGACCCACTCACTTTAAAGTATGATAGATATTTAACCAGTGCAAGATATTAAGATAATAAAACGGAGTTCCATTTTTTTAAGCTCTCTTTTCCCTTGTCTTCTACCTCAATTTAATTTTTCTCAAAGCACTGAAAACCAAGAACCCAAGATTGGTACATCCACAAAACCTAGATTTGTTTTTCATTATAATTCCTTTCTTTGCAGCTACACACCCTCTTTCTTCTCCTCTCCCCCCCCCCTGCCTCTCATCCCCTGTATCTAGTGTCTTAAGGTTTTAAAATACCCCTTCTTCCTCGAGAGTTGTGTGTAAAAATTGGTGCCTGTCTGACAATTGATGATCTGGTGAAAGGCACATTGTACAGTGCAGTGGCTTTCCGATGATTGTCTAAACTACTCCAACAGCAATGAGAAGAATGCCCAATTCATTTGTTTCTGGTGATGTTGGGTGAGGGAGCAGTGCTTTCCAAGCTACCAGGTAAACTCCACTCTCTTCAAATGGTGCTGTAAGATCTTTAACATTTAACTGAAATAGTGCATAGGTCTAGATTTTTAATGGCTTATCAAGAAGGGCCGCATCTGTGACAAGGTAGCACTGCATCAGTACTAAGCCTGAGTGTCACCTCAGATTAAGAGCTCTGTCTTGATTTGGAGCTCAAATCCACAATTTATTAACCTGGAATACTACCAACTGAACCAGGTTTACACACTGTCTGGAAAGAAAAACTATGCTCTTTAGTTTCTACGGTAACATTAGCGATCAGTCCTGTTTTCTATAGACAGGCAAATAAACACACAAAAGTACAAATTAGAAGCTTTTGCTCAGTACAGTGTCTGCCCTAGCTGGGTTCTGAGCTTAATTTACTTATTTTGGCACTGACTCATTCAGTACATCTCTTTATCAAAAACAAAGTGCCTCTGTAGTTGAGTCAGTATATGAGCACCGACGCGTGCCAAAATACTGAGCAAACTGTAATGGTGCACTCTCGGTTGCCGAGGTTTCTGGCCGTTGCATAAACCGCCTTTCACCTGAATATGATTACCAAGGACGTAACTGTTGCTTCCTAATAGTAGTCTTGGTTCAATACTGTGTAAAATATTAAATCGATTACTGTATCAGGAGTAACCTTGAGGGTTATCTAATGCATGAAAGGCTACCAGTTAAGTTTAATGTTGGTGAGATTCAGGGTAAAGTTTGGGAGTGTTTTGGGTCCAAATGAACTGGTGCAATGTTGCAGGTCCTGGGCTTTCTGCAATCTGGCAGTTGGAGACTATTTGGACACTGCCTTACTGCTTTTCATGTGTACATGCTCAGCATAGGTTCTATGGAAAACATATCGAGTTAGGCTATACTCCTGCAATATGTAGAGGATGCATATTATTTAAAGAAGGAAAAGCCATACAAGTTACATTATCTCCATTTCATTTTACTTGTGCATTGCAAGCCAGAAAATGAGTAAACCAGGCGGTTTCTATTTTGAGGGGCTGGTGCTTGCTGGAGTCATTTAAGATAGGTGTGTTCCTTATCCAGATGTTAGCGGAATCTCCTGGTCGGAAGTAGCAATTTCAATGTTCTGGAAGTCATTCCAATTGTAATCTTTCTTCAGATGGTGACTGTTTTTAAAACAAACCTTTTAGTTTCATATGTACAAGGGTAAAGATTAATTTAAAAAAAACTAAAGAGCAATCTGTTTAGATGACCACTGATTGCGAAAGATGTGGAATTACACGGTGAGTCTTATTTTCCGGCGAATCTTTGTGGAACTTTTAATTAAGGAAGTAAGATAAATATATCTAGGTAGGTTGGTAGTAACTTCAAGCTAAAAGGCCAGAGCTTGAATTGATTGGCTCTTACTGGTTTTATTGGGGGGGGCGGTGGAAGCGAAGGGGAAGATTTGCCTCCAGTTTTGAGGGGTCGTTGAAGGTGCAGAGTTAATTTCCATGGAAGGGTCTACAGATGACCTCATTCCAGTCAACATCCGAGAACAGTGTGGATGTGAAAATAATGTAACCATCTCAAATCATGGCGCAGAACATAATTGGTTAATAATCACCTTTTTTTTAATCCCCCTGTCCTTTTTAGGGTATGAAGGTCTTGGTGGATGCAAGGAACAAGTTGGGCATTCCCTGGGAAAATACTGAAAATGAGAAGCATGGAATGTTTGTGATGGCATTTGAAAACAAATGCGGAATGCCAGTAGAGCCAGCCACATTTCAATTGTATGTGCCAGCATTGAGAGCGCTCTGGAAAGATTCAGGAATTCAGGAAGCATACAACAGAAGACGAGAGTTTCAGCTGGTAAGTAAGGCAGATCCGAACGTGATGCATAAAATGAAGGGCAAATACATTGATACGTTTGAGGGAGGGACTTGATGCAGCAGATAACTGGCCTCCACGCAAATTGAAAATGCCTGGCATGTAGCCAACCTAAAGTTTTAGATTAAATTACTTCTGGCGTCCTTGGTCAGTAGATAGTTTGGTCTACTTGTCGGTTGGTGAACTTGGTTCTTTCTCTAAACTGTTAACACATTGCTTGTTTTGCCCTCTTATTTAACCATCTGCTGAAGCCATTTCCTACTATGACACCCCAGTGACGTTTTGGCACTGTAGCTACTTTTATATTGGCTTATTGGCATGCTAGTTCCTCTAGCTCCCAATGCATGGGTTTCCCCCAAAGTAGACCATCTGGATTTGCTAAAGTCGGCTACTGAGAAAACCTGGTAAATAATGGCTTTTCATGGCAACTGCTGTTAGCAAATTCTGGGATTTCTGCTGGGGTTGGGATCCAGTGACACTGGATAACACTGAACCAATATAATAGCAGCGGAGGACAACAGAAATATTAAAAAGCATGTTTCAGATCTCTCCTCCATGCTTATTTGGCAGTGCAAAAGACATCATTCTGAATAGTGGGTTATTGTCCATGCACATTTTCTTACAATTTTGAATGCATATGAGTGAGGAGCAGAATGTTCACTTGTTGCCACTGATGTTACTATATGCATCTCACTTGTGAAATTGACTTATATTCTATTGGTCTTCATTTGGTTAGCTGTATTTAAACAATTGCTTGATACTGTAATAGAATCTAGAACTAGAATCTATTCAGTAAAGATTTCTTGTAGCCTTTTTGAATTCAACAAGTGTTGCCAGTATTGAAGGAATAAATAAACTGTAGCACTGCATGGTGCCAAGGTACAAATACTCTGCCTTGGTCTTGTAGAATGTTGGATTCTGAATAAAGTGCCTGAGTTAGATTCCAAGTCTTCACGGATCCTTGCACTAAGCCTTCTCTATTAATACATTTGGAGGGAAGGGAAACTGTCTAGACGAAGTTGCTTCCCACACATAGGACAAGCCACAAGGAGGCATCTTCTAAGTTGAGGCATTGATGGGTTATGGGGATTTCTGCCAGCCGTACTGAACCAAGGAGAAGACTGTTGACTTATAGATCAGCACAGACCAGGGTTCCAACCGAAGACCTTCCTGATCTGGTACTGAGCCACACACAGTGAACTCGTGCTCTAAACTATTGGGGGAGCTGATTTCTAGCCTTCAGGTCACTGCCAACCATTTGTCCTGCATAAAATTATGTAGTTTTCAGTATATAATGAAAAGTAATAGTTTGCTTATTGAGATGCTTAGCAGTGTGGTACATGTGAAATTGGTGAGCCAGTATTTGTGGTATTGTATAATAAGCACTTTTTTAAACTTGCAATGAGCTAGGGCAGCATAGTGGGGAAAAAGCTAAGCATGTAGGAAGGAGAAAAAGCCCTTCAGTCTGTTCATAACCCAATATAGAGTTATATACTGTAGTAGGTTTTAGTACAGTCGTCAGGTGGTTACATTGTCAGGAGTGTTTTGAACAATGCTTTTGCAGTGTTAAATGTAATCATCTTAGAACATCCATGGTACAAGCCTATGTTTCAGTTTGCACTGAATGTATTCTGAACACTCCCCAGTGCTAAGGTTGCTGCATGCTCATTTTGTTCCAATTGCTTCATTGAGTACATTGGTGTTTTTGAAACCTGCTATTTATTTCTCTGGTATTGGACTGAATATCCAATGGAAAAAAACTCCAGAACAATTTACAGTGACTAAGACTGTTCTTTTGTAATACAGGTCTGGTTAGCCTCTAGTGCTGCTTTGTTCTAAAGAAAGTGGAGCTAAATCTGTGATTTAGACAGGTAATTTACTTGTCTTGACCATTTGGAAGCTGAAGTGTTTGTAATTTAGCATTTTAAAATCACCAGTCTCTTAATTTATCTCCTTTTCTCTCCCCGCCCGCCACTGTGTAGCTGCCATGTGCTGTACCTTGAGCTGAAAGAAAAGGCCGCTCCAAACCCATTGTTAAGCTGCTATATAAATAAAACGATTAAATGGATATATTGAGCATTATTACTTGGCTTTGTGCCCTTTGGAAATGCTCCCTATTGTAATGATTTAAGGGATTGGGAAAGCAAATTCCTGTCTAGTAGAGTGTAGGCAAAGTAGGTGTTTTCTGTAGAAATGAGGGTTCAGGATTTGATCACGAGCAGAACTTGTTTATGCAAAGTTTCCTTGAAGCCTAAATTGGTTGGAGAAGCAGAGTTCTTAAACTAGATTTGACCGAGTTTATTGTATCTACTTGGGGATAAGGTGCTTCCCCCATCCGAAAACTGAGAGCGCCATGATTTGCATAGATGATGAGGGTCAACATTGCAACAGCACCATGCTTACTTATTTATTTGAATTTGTTGCTAGAATTTGCTGGTAGTCTTGTGGAATTGTTTGGTGCCAAATCAAAGCATTCATATGGATTTCACTAAGACTTGCTTATAACTTGGTACTGAGCGTATACCGTGAAAACATCCGTTGAACAGTAGAAAATAAATTGTAAGTAAATACTTTAGCTGGTATTGCTGTTTTTAACATTCTCATTGGCATTGCTTTCAAATGAGTTGTGATGGTACTCTACTACCAGTTCCAAGTTCAACTTCAGAATATTCATTGGCCACACCCATCTAAATTGGATCCCAGTCCATCAAAGTCTTAACTTTAAAATTCTTGTCTTTTTCTTCAAGGCCCTCTGTGGCTTTGCCTCTCCCCATCACTGGAACCTCAATCAGCCCTACAAAACATTTGTCCCCCAAACTCTTATCTTCATCTGACTCTAATCTCTCTCTTCGCCAGAACATTGGCGGCTGTTCTTTCCACCACCTGGGTGCCATTCTTGGGAATTCCCTCCCTAAACGTTTCCACCTCCCCTCTTTTTAAGACCATCCATGAAACCCCAATCTTTTGGCCACACCTCCTGATGTCTCCTCTGACTTGGTATCTGTTTTCCTCACTGAGATCCTTGGGATGGTTTTTCTACATTAAAGTTGCTATATAAATGCATATCCTTCCTCTTCCTCAATATCTATCCTTGCTGTTGAGGGGACATGCATACAAGTTACAAAAGTATAGAGCGAGGTTAGACGTCGGGATGTTTTTCTTTTCAGAAGGTCATCAACCTTTGAAACAAGTTGGATTTGCTGCAAATGTTCAAAAGGAAACTGGACAAGTTTCTGGCTGAGGCTGATATTACTGCATGCAAAAGGAAGGTGGGATGTTGGCTGATGTGCCTCATGGTCACTGTGGACTCCTGGAACTTGTTTTGATCACTTTCGGGATCAGAGATGAATGTTGCAGAATTCTTTTTTTCCTGAATTGGCTGATGTTTTATTTAATAAAAAAATAAATTAAAAAAATGGTGTCTCCCAGGAGATGACATGACTGTTGGTGGGTGGGGAGTTTTGGGGGTAATGATCCATTTTTTATATGGAACAGTCTTGATGGACTAGCTGGTCTTTCCTGTCCATCATTTTCATATGTTCTGTTGAATGAGAAAGTAATTTTGATTGTGAAACCAAAACTTGGGCTTAGATCTCAGGAGGCTGTTTTAAGAAAATGACTCTCAGATTTTATCTCCATCTAGATTCTGTCTATCCTTGGGCTTCCTCCACATCCATCTGTTTTTTTTAGTTCAACCTCCATGTACAATTAGGATTTGCCATTAGCTTAATTTTTTTAATTATTTGTACCTGGTATGTAGGCAAGACGTCTTTATTTCCCATCCCCGTTTGCGTTGAGGGCTTTTAAGAGTCAGTCATGTCAACTTGCACCAAGTCCCGTTCACCTATCACCCCTGTGCTCGTTGACCTACACTGGCTCCCGGTTAAGCAGTGCCTCGATTTCAAAATTCTCATCCTTGTTTTCAAATTCCTCCATGGCCTCACCCCTTCCTATCTCTGTAACCTCCTCCAGCCCAACAACCCCCCTGAGATACCTGCGCTCCTCTAATTCTGCTCTCTTGAGCATCCCTGATTATAATCGCTCAACCATTGGTGGCCGTGTCTTCTGTTGCCTGGGCCCTAAGCTCTGGAATTCCCTGCCTAAACTTGTCCGCCTCGCTACCTCTCTTTCCTCCTTTAAGACGCTCCTTAAAACCTACCTCTTTTTGACCAAGCTTTTGGTCACCTGCCCTAATTTATCCTTATGTGGATCGGGGTCATTTCTTTTGTCTTAAAATACTCCTGTGCAGCGCCTTGGGACGTTTTACTATGTTAAAGGTGCTATATAAATACAAGTAGTTGTTGTTGTTGACGTTGACTGGAGTCATGTGTAGATCAGACCGGGTAGAGGTGACAGGTTTTCTTATTTGAAGGATAGTCGTGAGCCAGTTGGGTTTTACAGTCCCACAGCTTTCATGATAATTTTCTGCTGCTATCTCATAAATTACCAGATTCATTGAATTCAGCTGCACAACTTCCCATAGTGGGATTGGAACTTGCATTCAAAATCCTTTGTGTGAATCTAAATACGCAAAACACAGTCATATTTGGTGGCCGCATCATACTGGGTTCAACTGTTCTTTTGAAATAGCAGCATTTTATATCCTGCGAATTTGGATTAGAAAGGATTGAGGTTATTTTTAATACAATATGATTTTAAACCTTATTCAAACTCTTGATCTACAACAGTACCTCTTGCTGTTCCCACAACCCCTGATTTCAGGCTTATCCTGCGGATTTGGATTAGAAAGGATTGAGTTCTTTTTGTACAATTTGAAATCTTATTCAAACTCTTGATCTACAACAGTACCTCCATTTTTCTGTTCCCACAACCCCTAATTTCAGGCTTATTGATTACGATTCTTGTAAGCAGTATTTTAGTCATGTAGATGGCTATGCAACTGTAAAATTTAACCATCATGATGCATGCTAATTGTCCCTGGACTTTCTTTATCTTGGCATGCTGCAGCAGTACTTGGTATGAACTTCTGCTGCTACATATAAGGGATTGTCATGATTTCAGTGTATACAGAAGAAGATTGAGATTAGAATTTCTTACAAAAAAGAGATTAAACTAAGAATTGGAATGTGACTATTTAGATGCTGTTGTTTGTCAACTGATAGTAACTTTTTACAAGCTGAATCCCAGTTAAGTGCCAGTTTGCAATTATTAAAGAATAAATATTTCTGTTGCTGTAAAATACCAATAATCTACATCATATGTAGATTATGAATACCTGCACTTTGTATATTGGTATGGTCAATTAATTAGATTTCATGGTGGATGTCCATTTTAAAAAGTGGTAATTATCCATAGCTCTGCTGTCTGGCGTTCATTAAATGCCACCGCTTCCACAAGCTGGGGCAGAAGAAATGTCTTTCTGATGGTGGAACAGTTTTAAAAAAACCAATGTGAATCAGTGCTCCCATTTAAAACCAAAGAAGTGTTATTTTTCTTCTACTTGACCAAAGTTACTCATTTGAAGATTCATAAACATCAAATAATTCTATTAATTTTCCAGTCTGCTCATTACTTTGTCCATACGCAGTCAATGTGGATGGATTGGGAAATGACCTGTTCCCAAGCCTCTGATGGTGCTCCAGTGTAGTGGTCACTCGGCATTATATGATGGTTTTTGGGTGCTGTGCTTTGTCTTCAAGACTTTCATTGAGATGGTAAGGAAAGTTGGAGATACCTGGCCCACGAGATCGTTTATATAAAAAAAAAGTTAGTGCTTAGAAGGTATTACAAATGGTGAAGCTTCTATTCATAATGCTAGTTGTCTGGTACATGATGGCATATACAGATCGTTGCACGTACTTCAGAGGTGACCTCTGGCTGTCACGGCTACTGGTGTCGGTCTTTTTCGATCAGTATTCAGCTTGTCAGTATGCTGTAAACTCATACTCCGTAAAGCTCTGCTTGTTCCTGTTCCAAATCAATCTCTCTTTGAGTGGGCGACTGCCACAATAACAGCATTATTTCACTCTCTGCTGGTGAAGCTCAACCAAGCTGGCTTCAGAAAACCTTCACTTGCTGCATTGCTACAGCTCCTGACACACAGCAAAGTCGCAATTGTTTTCTAGATTTTCTCTCTCTTCTCCCCCCCCCCCCCCCCCCCCTTCATTCTGGGGGCATTAATTTATATATACCTTTTTCAGTAAATAGCGTGACTAAACTATTTTCACCTTATTCTGGGTAAATTGAAGTGATCAAGTTTTTAGCTATCAGTGCTGGGGAACATTTTTACCCTTTTTTAGCTACCCTGTGTTTGCATCAAATGCTCCCATTCTGGTATAACCGATAGTGCAAAGTGATCATGGCTGATCTTCCAAATTCAGTACCCTGTCCCTGCTTTCTCCCCATACCCCTTGATCCCTTTAGCCTTAAGAAATATATCCAACTCCTTCTTGAATATATTTAATGAATTGGCCTCCACTGTCTTCTGTGGTAGAGAATTCCACAGGTTCACCACTCTGGGTGAAGAAATTCCTCCTCATTTCTGTCCTAAATGGCTTACTCTTAATCCTTAGACTGTGACCCCTGGTTCTGGACTCCCCGACCATCGGGAACATCTTTCCTGCATCTAGTCTGTCCAGTCCTGTCAGAATTTTATAAGTTTCAATGAGATCACCTCTCAACTCTTCTAAACTCCAGCGAATACAAGTCCAATCGACCCATTCTCTCCTCATATGTCATTCCTGCCATCCCAGGTATCAGCCAGGTGAATCTTCGCTGAACTCCTTCCATGGCAAGAACATCCTTCCTCAGATAAGGCGACCAAAACTGCACACAATACTCGATGTGGTCTCACCAAGGCCCTGTACAACGGCAGCAAGACCTCCTTGTTCCTATACTCAAACCCTCTCGCTACGAAGGCCAACATACCATTTGCCGCCTTAACCGCCTGCTGCACCTGCATGCTTGCCTTCAGCGACTGGTGCACGAGGACACCCAGGTCTCGTTGCACTTCCCCTTCTCCCAATCTATTGCCATTTAGGAGGTAATCTGCCTTCCTGTTTTTGCCACCAAAGTGGATAGCCTCACATTTATCCACGTTATATTGCATCTGCCATGTTTCTGCCCAATCACCCAATATGTCCAAATCATCCTGGAGTTTCTCGACATCCTCCTCACAGCACACACGCCCACCCAGCTTTGTGTCGTCTGCAAATTTGGAGATATTACACCTAGTTCCCTTGTCTAGATCATTAATATATATTGTGAATAGCTGGGGCCCAAGGACCGATCCCTGCGGTACCCCACTAGTCACTGCCTGCCATTCGGAAAAAGACCCGTTTATTCCAACTCTTTGCTTTCTGTCTGCCAACCAGTTCTCTATCCAAGTCAATACCTTGCCCCCAATCCCATGTGCCTTAACTTTACACGCTAATCTCTTATGCAGGACCTTATCGAAGGCCTTCTGAAAGTCCAGATACACCACATCCACTGGTTCTCCCTTATCTATTTTACCAGTTGCATCCTCAAAAAATTCCAGTAGATTAGTCAAGCACGATTTACCTTTTGTGAATCCATGTTGACTTTGTCCGATCCTGTCACTGTTTTCCAAGTGCTCTGCTATTACATCTTTTATAATGGACTCTAGCATTTTCCCCACTACCGATGTCAGGCTTACCGGTCTGTAATTCCCCGTTTTCTCTCTACCACCTTTTTTGAATAGTGGGGTAACATTAGCTACCCTCCAATCCATGGGTACTGTTCCAGATGTAACCTGTCACCCCTGATCCTCTCTAACTTTTACCGCTGCACAATAGAGAGCATCCTGACAAACTGTATCACAGTATGGCATGGCAGCTGTAGCTACTATGACCGGAAAGCCCTGCAGCGGGTAGTCAAAACTGCCCAACACGCACCTGGCTACCGACCATAGAGCACATATACCAGAAACGCTGTTTACGGAGGTCACGGTCCATCATCAAAGACCCTACCCACCCCAGTCACAGTCTGTTCGCCCTCCTGCCATCTGGGAGACGCTACAGATGCATTCGCACCCGTACGACCAGATTTAGGAACAGCTTCTTTCCCAGGGCTGTCATCCTACTGAACTCCACAAATAAACTCTAAAGCCTGCACATCTGCCAATGCACTTTATTATGGTTATGTTTATGTTAATGTATTACAAGCCAAATGTATGTTGAATGTTTAAATGTCTTAATCTAAATGTACACTCTCGGGAGCTGCAAGCCTACATTTCGTTGTACTGCACTTGTGCACTAACAATGACAATAAAAGTTGATTTGATTTGATTTTGAATTGTGGATGATTGCATTGATATTATGAAACTTGGCTGAGGGGTGATGACACCTTGCCCTTAAATGAAACCTCCCCACCTGGCTATACATTTCACCACTTGCCCCGCCCAGACAGCCATGGTGGCAGTGTGGCTCTCATCACCAAATCACACCTTGGTCTGTCCCCCCTACTCTGCCGGCACTTTCTCCTCCTTTGAGCATCTCCTTGTTCCACCCCTCTTGCCTCTCATTTAGAGAAGAAAAACAGGAACGGTTTTTAAAATCTTGAATGAATTTTGAGCTCAAGGAGGAGGAATGGAACCCTTTGCAACTTAAGTAAGGAAAGAAATTAATTCATATAGCACCTTTCGCAACGTTAGGGCATTTCACAGCCAATGAGTTTTTGAAAAGTGCAGTCTCTGTTGTAATGCAGCCAATTTTCACACCGCATGGCTCCACCAACAGTAATGACACAAATGACCAGATAATGTGGTTTAGTGATGTTGGTTAAGGAATAAATATCGGCCAGGATATCTAGAGAAGCTTTTCTTTGAATAATGCCATGGGATCTTTAAGTCGTCGACAACAACTTGTATTTATATAGCCCGTTTAACGTAGTGAAATGTCCCAAGGCACTTCACGGGAGTATTACAGGAAACACTTTTTTTTATCCGGCACCAATGGGACCGGCGTGGTGCCAGTTTATCAAAAAGTCCGGATTACAGAGAGGTATAGTAAAAGGTACGAGAGCTCCGTACACAGCAACAAATCCAAGAGTCCCTGTTGCTTAGCAACAGGTGCAGGAACCCGGCCACAGATCCAGGAACAGGCCACTAATATGAAGTAAAACTTAACTGAACCTACTCCTGAATTTTGCCAGAGATTTCCGGTTATTTAGGTGCCGGTAAATCGAGAGTTTCCTGTATAAGACACAAAATTTGACACCGAGCCACATAAGGGGAAATTAGGGCAGATGACCAAAAGCTTGGTCAAAGAGATAGGTTTTAAGAAGCAACTTAAAGGAGGATAGAGAGGTGGAGAGTTTTAGGCAGGGAATTCCAGAGCTAAGTGCCAAGACAACAGAAGGCACGGCCACCAATGGTGGAGCGATTGTAATCAGGGATGCTCAAGAGGGCAGAATTAGAGGAGCGCAGATATCTCTGGGTGGCGGGGGGGGGGGGGGGGGCGTGGTTGTGGGGCGGAGGAGATTAGCGATGGGGAGGGACGAGGCAATGGAGGGATTTGAAAACAAGGAGGAGAATTTTGAAATCGAGGCATTGCTCAACTCGGAGGCAATGTAGGCCAGTGAGCACAGGGGAGATGGGTGAATGGAACTTGGTGCGAGTTAGGACACAGGCAGCTGAGTTTTGGATCACCTCAAGTTTACGTAGGGTAGAACGTGGGAGGCCAGCCAGGAGTGTTTTGGAATATTCAAAGCTGGAGGTAACAAAGGCATGGATGAGGGTTTTAGCAGCAGATGAGCTGAGGCAAGGACGGAGACGGGCGATGTTAGAGGTGGAAATAGGCGGTCTTCGTTATGCCAAGAATATGTGGTTGGAAGCTCATTCCAGGGTCATAAAGGACACCAAGGTTGCAAACAGAGTGGTTCAGCCTCAGATAGATGTTCGGGAGAGGGATGGAGTTGGTGGCTAGGGAACGGAGTTTGTGGCGGGGACCGAAAACAATAGCTTTGGCCTTCCAATATTAATTGGGAGAAAATTTCTGCTCATCCAGAACTGGATATTGGACAAGCAGTCTGAAAATTTAGAGACCGTGGAGGGGTAGAGAGAAGTGGTGGTGAGGTAGAGCTGAGTGTCGTCAGTGCACATGTGGAAACTGACGCTGTGTTTTTGGATGATGTCGCCAAGAGGCAGCAGGTAGATGAGAACTAGGAGGAGGCCAAGGATAGATACTTGGGGAACACCAGAGGTAACGATGCAGCAGCGGGAAGAGAAGCCGTTGCAGTTGATTCTCTGGCTACGATTAAATAGATAAGAATGGAACCAGGTGAGTACAGTCCCACCTATCTGGATGACGGTGAAGAGTCATTGGAGGAGGTCAACCGTGTCAAAGGTTGCCGACAAGTCAAGAAGGATGAGGAGGGATAGTTTACCGTTGTCAATCATAAAGGATGTCATTTACGACTTTGAGAGCCGTTTCGGTACTGTGACGGGGCAGAAACCTGATTGGAGGGATTCAAACATGGAGTTGTGAGAAAGATGGGCATGGATTTGGGAGGTGGCAACACGTTCAAGGACTTTGGAGAGAATGGGGCAGTAGTTTGCAAGGGCGGAGGGGGTCAAAGATTGGTTTTTTGAGGAGAGGGGTGATGACGGCAGATTTGAGGGAGAGGGACACAGTGCCCGAGGAGAGAGAACCGTTAACAATGTTAGCTAACGTGGGAGCCAGAAAAGGAAGTTGGATGGTCAGCATTTTGGTGGGAATAGGGTAGAAGGAGCAGGAAGTGGGTCTCATGGACAAGATGAGCGCGGAAAGATCATGAGAGATTAGAGAGAAACTGAAGAAAGATGCAAGTTCAGGGCTAGGGCAGGGGGGAACCTTAGAGGAAGTTTGACCCAGTGGGTGAGGGGAAGTGGCAGAGGCAGCTGAACAGATGGTCTCAATCTTGGAGACAAAGAAGTCCATGAGCTCCTCACACTTGTTGTCGGAGGAGACGGGAGAGGAGTTTAAGACGGTTAGCTGTAGAGACTAGAAGCTGGGTTTATCTTTGCATTCCAGAAAGATTCTGGAATAGTGAGCAATTTTGGCAGACAAGAGCAGGACCCGATAAAGCTTTGTGGTCCAGCCAGATCTGGCGGTGAATAGCTAAACCAGTTGTCCACCATATCCGTTCAAGTCTGCATCCCTTGACTTAAGGAAGTGAAGGTGAGGGCCGTACCAGGGGGAGCGGCCAGGGTGAGAGTGTAATTGTTTTAATGGGGACTAGGGCATCAGAAGTGGTGGTGAGGGTGTGGTTGAGCAGATCGGTAGCTGCAGAAATGTTGTGGTGAATGGAGGGCCAAAGGCTGCACAGTTGGGATATTATAAGTGCAGTTGTAAGAGAGTTGGGAGAGTTTTTTCCAAGGACGGACATGGAAGGTAGTAGGGTTGGGGGGGGGTGGGGGCAGGAGGAATGTGGGTGACGAGTGATACGAGGAAGTGGTCAGAGATGGTCATATCTGCGCTTGACACGATGGGAGTAGCGAGGCCACGAGAGATGGCAAGGTCAAGGGGGTGGCTGTGAATATGGGCTGAGAAGTTTACATGGAGGAAGAGATTAAGAGAGGATAGGAGGCTAGTGAACTCATAGAGAAAGCATGATGAATTGAGATGGAGGTTGAAATCAGAAGATGAGAAGTCGCTCAGTGCAGAGGCTGAAGGAGGAGAACAGTGAAGATATCTCGGTAATAACATTTTTATGGTACTTGTGTGGGTGGTAGAGAACCTACCTTCTTCACATCTGCACTACGTTCTCCCTCCTCTCTTTCCCCCCCCCCCCCCCACCCCACTCCCCCCAAGACTGCAGCAGTTCAAGAAGGCAGCTCACTACCACCCCCTCAAGGGCAAATAGGGTTGGGCAATAAATAAATGAATTTTTAAAAATGAGAACGTATTCTGTGTTGGTCCTACAACATGCATAACATTACATTTATGTGTTGTTTGCCGGACTCTCTCATTCCAATGTTCTCCTGGCCAGCCTCCCAGCTTCCACGCTCAATGAACTTGAGCTCATCCAAAACTCTGCTACATGTATCCTAACACGCAGCAAGTCCCATTCACCCATCACCCTTGTGCTCGTTGACCTACATCGGCTCATGGTCCATCAGCAACGTTCCCACTAAGCCATGTGGCCGCGCAGCTGTCTGGAGGTCCCATGCAGGCTGCTTACCGGCTTTTGAATGGGAGATTTTGTGCATGCGCGAATTTTTGAATGGGCTGCACAGCCCGTTAAAGGGACCATGCACCCAAAACAAAATTAAGGAGGATATTGTTCTCCGCAACTTTTATTTTAAAATTCTCATCGTGTTCAAATCCCTTCTTGGCCTCACCCCTTCCTATCTGGACTCGGCTGTGAGCTCTGGAGCCTGGCTGTCGCAATGAATGGATCAAATTACACATTGCAAAGATCTTTTACTCTCCAGCAGGCAGGATCAGATTACACATTCCAGACAAACCGTTGCTTGTATCTTGTCTTCCAAGGGGACCAATCAGAAATTTGGTGTTGCAAATAGACACGACCGTGAATGTTAGCAGCAGCTAGGATTTGAACCTCTATTTGTGGTGTTGCACACTAATGCATTCTGTCGCCATCTAACTCTTTAGAAAGTGTAATTTATAATATCTGGGCAGCTTGAAAAGCGTACAGAGGTGTGACATTACTAGTTGATCAGTCTGGCTTGTGTTGATATAATTGTGAGGTGGACAGCTTCTATTAAGTAGGAACAACAAAAGATTCAGCTTTGTAAAAGTTGAGAACTGAGGAAGTTAAGTTGCCTCATAGAACACTATGCATGGTCTGTAAGGCATATCATTACACACTTAACAAGCCATCATGGAGATGAAAGAACTGTGTTTTAAAAGCCTATTTGTAGGGTCCTCCCAATCTGTAAATCTGTTTAAAATCAAAAAATACCCACTAGTTTGTTGTGCTGTACTTTAAGATCTTTTTGCAAGAATTCTGTCTACAAACAACAGCTGCACTTGAACTAAATCGGAGGAAGCCAAAGACCAAAGGAAAAGAGAAGTGAGAAAGCTTGTTTTCCTTAAAGAATTCAATTTGATCATTTAATAAGCGAGATGGCCTAAAGTCACATCTTTCCACCCTTCAAGAGAAAAGCACAAGAATAGCATTTCTGAAGTGTTCATAATATGTGATTTGTTAGAAAAATCTCCTTTGAATAAAATTAAAAAGTTGTACAGCTTATTTATAAAATATTTCTCCACTGTTTTGCATATTTTCCTTTGAAAGGCCAAAAGCCACCTCTTTCACATTAAGAAAAATACATTCAATTATCAAAATATACAAGATTGTGGGGGTGGGGAGAGGAGACATTTTTAGTCATCCGTAGGCAAATACTAATTGAACATTTGGATTAAGCCCGTTCTTAGGCAAAGTTTAAGGAAAGAGAACAGACTGAAGATGTCCAGTTTTGAAAACCTATCTTAAAGACCCTTTTAGTAACTGACCCGTACACCATTTCACCCCGTGTAACCACTGCATTTATCAGATTGAGTTAGAGGGACCAATGGAATGTGAAATGCCAGAAAAATATGGAGCTTGCCCTTGGTGAGAGGTGCAGATGCTGAAATCTTTACTTATTTATTCTATTGTACTTTGACTTAATTAATTTTAGATATTCAAAACTAGGATCTGTTTCAACTTGTTTATTTGGTATCTTGTATGTGGGCTCAAATGAGCCAGTAATAGATTAAATAATTGTACACAAGTCGTGTGACTAGCTGTTCTGTTTGGTTTGGTTCTTCCTATGGCAGTTGGGCTATTCTGTAAGTTCAGACAGTATGAATGAGTATAGTAGCGAGAGATTACTCTTGAGCAGCAGAAGACCAGGGGGGAAAAAATTTCAGTTGCGCCCCTTTTGGTGTGCTAACTTTGCCGGGGCGCTACTTATAACCCCCTGAAAAAATTAGTACTCCCGTGGCCAAAATTCATTGGTAGCGCCCTGCCTCCCTCTTGGGGCGCTGTGAGGGAATATCACTGCAGTACTTCCTCCCCTTCTTAAAGGGGAGGGGTCTTGCACAGCGCAACCCGAGGCCCAGCTGGGCCACCAGGGATCGGAGTGTCGGCAAAAGAGCCGGGCTCACAGAGCGCAACCGGCACTCCGCTGGGGGGCTGTACAGAAGGCCGGGGACGGCAATGGGTGCAGGTGCTGGCAAGCGGCCAGCAACAAAAATGGCCGCCCGGCACCTCCTTTAATTAGCACTGCCCCAGCCACAAGTAGGCCCCCCTGACCCCGTCGGACATGGCGTCTGGCGGTAAGTCAGGGGGGCGCTCCCGAAGATCGCGGCCGGGGCGTGAGCGGGGTGCTGCACACGGCGATGACGTCATCGCTGGCAGCGCCGCGGGGTGCTTACGGTTACCGCCGCTACTAACCTCCCGCTGAATTTCGTGGGAGGCGTTGGTGGTGCTGCACCCGGGGACTTGTTGCTTTGCGCCCCATTAACACCCTCTTAGGTGCTAACAGGCGGTGCAAAGCAACTGAATTTTCCCCCCAGGTGTGTAGTTTCAGGAGGATTTCAACCTTCAGGTGCAATTCACCAAAAATTATACAGTACTTGAGGTTAAATTGTAAAGTTGTTTTTGATTCTATTAATCTTTTAAGAGAAAATTTTAGAATTGAAGGGGGGGTTGGTGGGGAGGGAAGGAAAGGGGTGGAAGAGAACAACTGTAGCCTGTGCAGTCTCCGTACCATGCGGGAAATCTTGGATGTTTCATTTGTCCAGGTTAACAGCGCATACATGAGCTTAAGGAACAACTGGTGACACTTGTCACATAAGGGAGGTTAAAGGGTTCATGGAATGTACTTTACCAAAAGTGGTCACCCCAAGGCAGAGTGAGTTCATGAGGACCATCCATCTGGGTAGGAAGAGATGACCGGTGGCAGTGTCGGGAAACCCAGAGAGCGTTGAATCGACAAACCGGTATTTGATGCTGAATATCTGGGCCGACGATAACTTTGAGGATGGCAAAGGTATGGCACTGTGGAGCAAGTGGTTGCCAGAGAGCGGTAAAAATGCAGATGCCTGGTAGTAATCGGGATTCCATAGTTGGGGGGAATAGATAGGTGCTTTTGTGGCTGCAACTAAGAATCCTCGTTGGTGTTACCTCCCTGGAGCCAGTGTAAGGGATATTGGAGTGGGTGAAAAAGATTCAAGGGAGGGGTTTAAATTAATATAGCAGGGGGAGGCAAGATCAAGGCTCCGTGGAGAGAGGAACAGAGTTAACGTTTCAGGTCTGGGACCCTTCATCAGAACTGGAAAAAGCTGGAGATGTAAAAATTCACCACTTCACTCCCACTCTGACCCCTCCGTCCTCGGCCTATTACATTGTTCCAATGAATATAAGAACATAAGAAATAGGAGCAGGAGTAGGCCATTCGGCCCTTCAAGCCTGCTCCGCCATTCAATGAGATCATGGCTGATCTTCTGCCTCAACTCCATTCACCGGCCCTATCGCCATATCCCTTGATGCCTTTACTAGTCAGAAATCTATCGACTTCTGTTTTGAATATACCCAATGACTGAGCCTCCACAGCCCTCTGGGGTAGAGAATTCCAAAGATTCACCACCCTCTGTGTGAAGAAATTTCTTCTCCTCTCAGTCCTGAATGGCCTACCCTTTATCCTGAGGCTGTGGCCCCTGGTTCTAGACTCCCCAGCCAAGGGAAACATTCTCCCAGCATCCATCCTATCAAGCCCTGTAATAATTTTGTATGCTTCAATGAGATCCCCTCTCATTCTTCTGAATTCAAGCGAATACAGGCCTAGTTTACTCGACCAATCTTTCTTTCCCTCACTTTATTTCTCTCTCTATCGAATTGGACTCTAATTCACCCGATTTCCTTTTCCGTCATTCCTCTCTTTCTTTGGCCTAAATCTCATTGTTTAAGGAGATAGACTGATGATCCCGTCATTCACCAAGGTCCCAGATGCCCCGTTGCCCTTGTTATCAGCTCACACTCCCAGCAACTTACAGGGCAAAAAAGTTTTTGATCTGAATGGTGAGGGAAGAAGTCTAACTAACGGGGCACGCTGCGAGATGTCCTGCTCTAGAAAAATCTGGACGATTAATACAGAATCATGCAGCACAGAAGGCCACTCGGCCCATCGTGCCCGTGCCGGCTCTGTGAGCTATCCAATCAGTCCCACTCCCCGCTCCCTCCCCACAGCCCTGCAAATACCTCCTTTTCAAGCATTTATCCAATTCCCCCCTGAAAGCCATTATTCAATCCGCTTCCACCGCCCTCCCAGGCAGCGCATTCCAGATCCCATATATATATCTACACAGGGAGAGGCTGCTTCTACTGGCGGTGGGGTCGGTAACCAGAGGACACAGATGTGGGGTGGTTGACGGAAGAATCAATGGGGAGATGGGGAGAATTGTTTTTGCATGGCGAGTTGTTGTGATCTAAGCTCGAGGAACATCACCTCATCTTTCGATTAGGCACTTTACAGCCTGCCGGACTCAACATAGCGTTCAACAATTTCAGATCATAACCCCTGCCCCCATTTCTCATGCTGTATGATTTTTGCCACTCCCATTTGCAACATTTTATCTTTCCTGCCCTACAAAAGTACAGGATGTTCTTCAATTCCTTCCCCCCCCTCCCCTCCACCCCGTCTCTGCACCTGCTTAATATCTGTTACATCTCCAGCTTTCTCCAGTTCTGATGAAGGGTCCCAGACCTGAAACGTTAACTCTGTTTCTCTCTCCACGGATGCTGCCTGGCCTGCTGAGTATTTCCAGCATTTTCTGTTGTTATGAGTGGTATGCATGTGAATGTACAAAGCATTCAAAATAAAACTAGGGAGTATTAATAAAAATGGAGGGTTATGATTTAGCAGCTGTAATAAGAGATGTGGCTTGGGTTTAGGTAGTTTTGGGAACTTAATATTTCTGGTTCTAACATTTTCGGGAGCGACCGAGAAGAATTAAAGGACGAGGTTGTTTGCTTGATATGTTTCTCGTCTCGACGAGGAAAGATGCATTGTTTGATTTTTGTTTTGGGAAATGATGTGGGACAGTTAGCCAGTGTGTGAGTAGGAGAACAATTGGGAAATAGTGACTGCAATACAGTTAGGTTCTGTATGAAAATAGAAAAGGTTAATGAAGAGTCAAAGGTAAGGATGCTGGACCAGAAAAAGACAATGTCCCGTGAGGTAAGAAGTGACCTGGCTAAAGGTTAGCAGACAGAAAAGTTAGAAAACTGAGCAGGATTCTTGCAGCGTAAGGATGTGAAGATGTTTCTAGAGGGTTGCATTAAGACGGTATCCACCTGAATGGAACGGATGTGCATTGCAGGGCACCATCAGATCGAGGGGAGATCTGCAGGCAGTTGAGGTAGTTGTGCAAGAGCAATAATATTGGCTGATTTTGACTGGGATCAAGTTCATGTAATGGTCAAAGTAATGGAATATTTTTTAGAATGAATCCAATATTTATTTCTTCCCTGCCACCCCCCCCCCCCCCCACAGCTCAAACCTGCAGCAAAAGATATGCCAGATGGTGGTGTTGGGTTTATAGAAAAAAGGACTGATGCCAGGAATAGCAAGAGCCAGTTAAAGGTGGAGCATAGAGTGTATTTCAGACTTCAGAAAAGAATTGACAACAAAGCATGTCAATTACCTGGACAGGCTAGTTTTGAAAATGTCCTCCATGGTGTACCTGCGCTAGTTACAGATAGTGAGCACATCACCGTGTACACCGTTTCAAAGTTGGGGCTTTTTGTTGCTGTGCAGATTCTTTTTCTGGCATCTGCAATGCAGTAACCATTGATCCCCTCTTTGAATTTATTCATATGCTAGTGGCAAAACTTCAAGCAGCTTCTCTTGCCTCTGGAACTCCTCCTGAATTAGTTCCTTGTTGAACTTGGGTTGGCATTACATGGAAGACTTGGGCAATAAGCAATCCTGTGACTTGCCAATTGATAGCAATTCAATTTTTCAAGGGTTTTTTTGTGTGCCCAGAAACTAACTGGAGTCAAGTTTGCATCCTCACCAAATTTTAAAAAACAGAAATACTTGTGACTGCTGGAAAGGCACAAATAACCCCTTTGGAAATGAGACTGGTGATGTTGAAACAGGAATCATCAAGTGGAAGTAGAGAGCACAGGAAGTTAACTGGGTATTTTGCTAGTCAGTTTAATGGGTGAATAAACGTCTCTAATTTTGCTGAACTGTTTGACTCATGTGATACTTGCATCATGGTGATTTGACAGGGCATTTTATGAGCATATCAACCGATGAAATTTTCTAAACCCTGCTAGTTTCATCACTTTTGTCTAGCAACAAGAACTGTGCGGGAATAAGCATAGCTTGCTGTAAGAACACCTGGAAAATGGAGGCATCACAATCACATTGCATTAGATTTCTCTTGCTGTGGAAGACCCATTGCATGTTATCTTGCAAGATGTATGGTAAAATATTTTGTTGAAGGCAACCCCATGAAAATATCTTTTGCAGAACTGCGCAGTGAAAAGGGTTTATTTTCCATTTTCAGGGGGGGTGGGGGTGGTGGTATTGCTAGGATTTTATTCTGTAGTTGAATTGCCAGAAGTCGATCAGAGAAATGAGGCTAAAACGTCTAAGAAAAAAAATAGCTATTTAGTGTAGTGTATGTAACTGTTCTACCTTTAAGAGAACTATTTTAGGTGTGGCACTACTTTATCTTGGCTGCTGTATACTGTAATACCGACGGTGACCACACCGGTATATAAGTGCTGTGTCAGGATTTATAGGGCAGATTCGCCCTGACCTTCGAATAGTAAAGTCCTGTTAAAGTTACTCTTGTAGTCTGTGTATTAATTCGCCATAATACCTACAGACTTTACATTTAGTGCATGTGCTGCTTCTCCAAAGTGTTACTGGCCTTTAACTATTGGAAGAAGTTGGATTATGCTGGCTGCATTAAAGAGAATTTATCTGTCCTAGCAAGGGTAACCAAAGAATCCTGATTGGGGAGAGTGAAGTGGATTAAAATGAGCCTTGTAGTTTTATATGGTGCTAAGTAATATTGGTGCTGTTTTGTGCTGATAGTCACTGCTAATTGATTCATGAGACGTTGCTGTAACTGTGTAAAAACGCTTATGAATATTTTTGGTTTCTTGGACAAGCTGAACTTTTTCCACGATGAAGAATAAAGCAGCACGTTATGCAAACAAAACTATAGGCTCCTCAAAAAAGCTAGGCATCGGTCAGATTCGTGTCTGTTCTGTTAGTATTGAGATACTGTACCGGAAGGGATTGATCACATGCCAGCTGTTTATACCAACAGTATGTTTCTGCTTATGAAAAAGATCATGGAACTAGTTTTAACACTTGTCCAGCTTGTACATTTAAATAGAGCCTGGTATTAAGAACTCTGGGACTAAATATGCTGTCTTTAAACTAACCCCACAGCTCCTTGACCCAATCCACATTCAGGCATACAGTTGTTTGACCTTTTGCATTGTGTTCAACAGTGTCGAGTGTGACTTTTCATGGGCTGCAGTCTGCTATTTTAAAAATCATTGGGATTTGCTTTCTGGCATTGGCACCACAGTAATGTTCGCCTCTCCCCTCTGAGTGAGAAGTCCCACTCCAAGACTGGAGCACGTAATCTAAACTGATAGTTCCAAGAAGGAGTGCTGCATCGTTGGACGTGTCATTCTTCAGATGAGAGATTAACCAAGGCCACATTATCTGTACAGTGGTTCAGGTAGATATTGAAGATCCCGTGGCACGATTTATTTGAATAAGAGCAGGGAGTTCCCCTGGTGTCTTGGCAAGTTTTGCACCTTTAACCAATACTGCTAAAAACAAATTAACTGGCCATTTACTTCATTGCTGTTTGTGGGGTTTGATGTGTGTAGACTGGCTACCACATTTAAAAAGGTCATTGGACTTCAAAGTAATTATATGTCGGGCTCTTAGAGACGTTGTTGGAAGATGTGATCAGGTGTTGTATGACTTGGGTGCAATAAGGGCACAGTATATAGGCAATATAAGACTGGGCTAACCAAATTAGTAACAATACTGTGGAGGAGGAATTCCTAGAGTGTATACGGGATGGTTTCCTGGACCAATATGTCGAGGAACCAACTAGAGAGCAGGCCATCTTAGACTGGGTATTATGTAATGAGAGAGGATTAATTAGCAGTCTTGTTGTGTGAGGCCCCTTGGGGAGGAGCAATCATAATATGATAGAATTCTTCATTAAGATGGAGAGTGAAGTACAGGAAACTTTGTGATATCCGGCACCAACGGGACCGAGCTGTTGCCGTCCCATCAAAACTGCCGGACAAACCAGCGCTAATGTTAAAACATATGGAGCTTTTGAGCTCCGTATCTAGCAACAAACCCTGTTGCTTCTAAACAGTCGGCTGTAGCTTGCAAGCATCTCTGTAGCTAAGCAACAGCTTTAGCTAGACCTTGCAGAGCCTGACTGGTGGGGAAAAAAAAGTAACGAAAAGAAAAAAAACTTACTGAACCGACTCCTGAATTTTGCCGGTGGATCGAGCTTTCCGGACAGTTAACCTCTGGATAAACCAAAGTTTCCTGTAGTTGACTCAGAGACTAGGGTCCTGAATTTAAATAAAGGAAACTACGATGGTATGAGGCGCAAGTTGGCTAGGATGGATTGGGGAACATTACTTAAAGGATTGACGGTGGATAGGCAATGGCAAACATTTAAAGATCGCATGGATGAACTACAGAATTTGTTCATCCATGTCTGGCATAAAAATAAAACAAAAAAGGTGACTCAACCGTGGCTAACGAGGGAAATTAAGGATACCATAAGATCCAAGGAGAGGACATATAAATTGGCCAGAAAAAGCAGCAAACTTGAGGATTGGGAGCAGTTTAGGATTCAGCGAAGGAGGACAAAAGGATTAATTAAGAGGGGGAAAATAGAATATGAGGGCAAGCTTGCAGGGAACATAAAAACTGAATGTAAAAGCTTCTATAGATATGTGAAGAGAAAAAGATTGGTGAAGTCAAGTGTAGGTTCCTTGCAGTCAGAATCAGGGGAATTTATAATGGGGAACAAAGAAATGGCTGACCAATTAAATACATTGGTTCTGTCTTCACAAAGGAGGACACAAATAACCTCTCAGATGTCAGGGAACATAGGGTTTAATGAGAGGGAGGAACTGAATGAAATCAGTATTTGTAGGGAAATGGTGTTCGGGAAATTGACGGGATTGAAGGCCGATAAATCCCCAGGGCCTGATGATCTACATCCTAGGGTACTTAAGGAAGTGGCCCTAGAAATAGTAGATGCATTGCTGGTCATCTTCCAAAATTCTATAGACTCTGGCAGAGTTCCCATGGATTGGAGGGTAGCTGATATAACCCCACTATTTAAAAAAAGGTGGTAGAGAGAAAACGGGGAATTACAGACCAGTAAGCCTGACATCGATGGTGGGGAAAATGCTAGAGTCCATTATAAAAGATGTAATAGCAGAGCACTTGGAAAACAGTGACGGGATCGGACAAAGTCAACATGGATTTCCAAAAGGTAAATCGTGCTTGACTAATCTACTGGAATTTTTTGAGGATGTAACTGGTGGAATAGATAAGGGAGAACCAGTGGATGTGGTGTATTTGGACTTTCAGAAGGCTTTCGATAAGGTCCCGCATAAGAGATGAGCGTGCAAAGTTAAAGCGCATGGGATTGGGGGTAAGGTACTGTCTTGGACAGAGAACTGGTTAGCAGACAGGAAGCAGAGAGTTGGAATAAACGGGTCTTTTTCCGAGTGGCAGGCAGTGACTAGTGGGGTACCGCAGGGATCGGTGCTAGGACCCCAGCTATTCACAATATATATTAATGATCTAGACGAGGGAACTAGATGTAATATCTCCAAGTTTGCAGACGACGCAAAGCTGGTTGGGCGTGTGTGCTGTGAGGAGGATGCCAAGAAACTCCAGTATGATTTGGACAGGTTGAGTGATTGGGCAGATGCATGACAGCTGCAGTATAATTTGGATAAATGCGAGATTATCCACTTTGATGGCAAAAACAGGAAGGCAGATTATTATCTGAATGGCAATAGACTGGGAGAAGGGGAAGTGCAACGAGATCTGGGTGTCCTTGTGCACCAGTCGCTGAAGGTAAGCATGCAGGTGCAGCAGGCGGTTAAGAAGGCATATGGTATGTTGGCCTTAATCGCGAGAGGATTCGAGTACAGGAACAAGGATGTCTTGCTGCAGTTGTACAGGGCCTTGGTGAGACCACATCTTGAGTATTGTGTGCAGTTTTGGTCACCTTATCTGAGGAAGGATGTTCTTTCCATGGAGAGAGTGCAGTGAAGATTCACCAGATGGCAAGAATGATGTATGAGGAGAGATTGGGTCGATTGGGCTTATATTCGCTGGAGTTTAGAAGAATGAGGGGATCTCATTGAAACATATAAAATTCTAACCGGACTAGATGCAGGAAGGATGTTCCCGATGGCGGGGGAGTCCAGAACCAGGGATCACAGCCGAAGGATAAGGGGTAAGCCATTTAGGACTGAGATGAGGAATTTCTTCACCCAGAGAGTGGTGAACCTGTGGAATTCTCTACCACAAAAGGCAGTTGAGGCCAACTTATTAAATATATTCAAGAAGGAGTTAGATATATTTCTTAAGGCTAAAGGGATATGGGGAGAAAGCAGGGACAGGGTGCTGAATTTGGATGATCAGCCATGATCGCATTAAATGGCAGAGCAGGCTCGAGGGGCCAAATGGCCTATTCCTGCTCCTATCTTCTATGTTTCTAAGACATATTACTGGGAAATAACTAATTAGAGGAGCGGGTACAGTATTTTAAAGACTTTACAGCTCAACTGAGGCAGTCTGATTTAATGTCTGCTTGCTTCATTTGTTTGTTCCAATAGAAGTTAAGATTTGAAAATTAGTTTCCAACAGTGTTTTCATCCTTCTGAAAAGGTTTAAATTGGCAGCTTCCGGATCAGCCTGCCTTGCTTTCCAAAGGGATTTGAGGCAAACTTTAATTGATGGCGTTGACTGTATTCAGAATTAGAATCTGTGGGGGTAGATTTTAAATTTCACCGCTGAGTGGTAAACACAGTGCTGCAGATCAGCTGCCTGTTACACACACTTCCCGATTTTTCTTTCTGTTGACTTCAGGTTACGCGGATGACTTTAAAACTATCAAGTGATCAGGTTAATCTGGATGTGTTGTGCTGTCCTCGGCTCCAGTGCGTGACAAACCAGTTGTGGTTTGATTTGATCTGAAGGCCTCTTATACAGACTAGATTAAGTAATTGATTTTTTTTCCTCGTCAGGATTAGACTATTCAGCGACTAACGCCTACTGCAGACATTGTGTTAAGGTATTCAAGGATTTCTATTGACCTCCATCAGAAGTGTCGGCTCCTTTTTTGATTTTTGTCAGTATATTAAAAAAAAATTGAAGTGCTTACTTGTAAAAATTAAACAGAGTTGCTAAATTTCCTTGTAATTTTAGCCAGCAGTAGAGGGAGTGACATCAGGAGACTCGTGGAGCATAAACGCCAGCATAGACCAGTTGGGCCGAATGGCTGTAGACTCTAACTATCCTGATCCTATAGCAAAGGTTTGAAGCCATCTACCCACTGCAGTAAGTCTACAGAAGTGAGGGGGAAGGAAAGAAGAGAGACATCCATTTTGAATCTTTGGAAATTATTTGCTGCTAGACTAGTTATTGGAGGAGTCGATTCAATATACAGGAAAAGTTCTGATATCCGGCGTGTTGCCGATCTATCAAAAGTGCCGGACATGCAAAGTCAATGTTGAAGCATACGGAGATGAAAATCTCCATATTTGACAACAAACACTGTTGCTCAGCAACAGCTCGTAAACACTCGGCCCGTACCTTGAAGCGTCTCTGAAGCTGTTGCGAAGCTCCAAAGACGCTTTCCAGAGCCTGCCTGTTAACAGAATGCTAGGAGAAGGAAAAAAAAAGAACTAAAACGGCTGCTGATTTCTGCCGTTAGAGCAAAGTTTCCGGCCATACAACCTCCGGATAAACCAAAGTTTCCTGTAGTTTGTTTGGAATCTAGAGTTTTCCTTTTAGCCTTTTGAACTAGTCCATTGCACTGCAGAATTGGCGAATGCTGAACCTTGAGGTGAACGGTAAGTTTAATGGCTAAATGTGATATTGGAGGTGTAACTAGCATGTCCATCACACTGGAAATGCAAAGTTTGTGTCACACTTGTATCTGATTAGCTGAAACAGCATATTCAAGTAACATTTTGTAGAACAGCAACAAATCAAAACTGAACAGTTTTTAACCCCAAAGGATGGGGCTGGAAATTTACAAGCATTTGCCAATCTGCAGAAAAACTTCTCAACAACTGGCTTCTTCACTTCCATCCATTACAGTAAAATGACTGTGGCTTTAAAGGTGCAGGCTACATTAAATGCAGCTCCACCTAGGTAGCAGAATAATATAATGCTGCTGTGCTTACAAAACAGTGCTTCCTCAAACTTCCCCTGAACAATGGCATGAAAGGTACAATAATATTTTAAAAGAAAACTATACTTCCTGATGCATTCTACATTCTGGTAACATTCTTCTACCAACAGATCGAATGTGATCTAATTAGTCACATTTTGATTACCACAATGCAATCTTGACTGAAGTAGAGACAAATCCCAGAATCTTTGTAATTCTGATTAGAAAAAACAATCCAATCTGTTGCTCAATAAGGACTGAGTTCTACAAATAATAAAGTTGGCCAAACCTCAGCTGCACACATTCCTTTCTCTCGCATCATTGCTTTCCTGCTTAACATAATTCAAGTTTCGATAAGTAGGGGGTTTTTGATGGCTGTCTCGGTTTGCGATGTTAATAGTCTTTAAAATGTCTTTTGGGTCTTTAAGGCTGTAATGGTGTCTTCAGTGCTGGATGTCCAGCATCTCTAGCAGAGTATTTTTTAAATGGCGAGAGATTGGGAAATGTTGGTGTTCAGGGGGACCTGGGTGTCCTTGCACATAGAGTCATAGAGTTATACAGCACGGATAGAGGCCCTTCGGCCCATCGTGTCCGCGCCGGCCATCAAGCCCTGTCTAATCTAATCCCATATTCCAGCATTTGGTCCGTAGCCTTGTATGCTATGGCATTTCAAGTGCTCATCCAAATGCTTCTTAAATGTTGTGAGGGTTTCTGCCTCCACAACCCTTTCAGGCAGTGAGTTCCAGACTCCAACCACCCTCTGCAAGTTAACATGCAGGTACAGCAAGCAATTAGGAAAGCAAATAGTATGTTGGCCTTTATTACAAGTGGATTTGAGTACAAGAGTAAAGACGTCTTACTGCAATTGTATAGGGCCCTGGTGAGACCACACTTGGAGTATCCTAAGGAAGGATATACTTACCATAGAGGGAGTGCAACGAAGGTTCACCAGACTGGCTCCTGGGATGGGGGGGGGTTGTCCTATGAGGAGAGATTGAGTAGACTAGGCCTATATTCTCTAGAGTTTAGAAGAATGAGAGGTGATCTCATTGAAACATACAAAATTCTTACAGGGCTTGACAGGGTAGATGCTGGGAGGATGTTTCCCCTGGCCGTGAGTCTAGAACCAGGGGTCACAGTCTCCGAATAAGGGGTTGGCCATTTAGGACTGAGATGAGGAGAAATTTCTTCACTCGGAGGGTGGTGAATCTTTGGAATTCTCTACCCCAGAGGGCTGTGGCGGCTCAGTCATTGAGTATATTCAAGACAGAGATCGATAGATGTTTAAATACTAAGGGAATCAAGGGATATGGAGATAGTGCAGGAAAGTGGAGATGAGGTAGAAGATCAGCCATGATCTTATTGAATGGCGGAGCAGGCTCGAAGGGCCAAATGGCCTATCTTGATTTTCTTGGGAATTTCTAGATATCCCTAAATATTATTTGTAGTACACTCTATTTCTATACCAGTAGTAAAAAGATTTATTATATTTGTGGGGTTTTCCCCCATTTTGGTTAAGTATGGTTTGATGTGGAGCTCCAACACAGGAGAACAATTCTCTAATATATCATGTGACTTTATGCTCCAGAACTATTGTAAAATCTGTCAACATAGAAATGAGTCTCCTGACTTGAGATTGAGTCAGCTTTTGGAACATTTGTTGTGTTTTGTAATGGTTGTTGCATCCTTTTACAGTTAGTGATTCAGCAAGTTAGTCAGAGAGACATATACTTCCTCTTGCTTCCCATGTGGCTTTGGTGAGCAACTTTGTTTAAAGGCTTGCCAGATTGTATTGGGATTCTGACCATTTTCCTACTTGTTCTGTGTGGTGGGGGGGAATCCTACATTTGAGCTTTTGTTAGTGTTTCTCAAAGGTACCAGTAATTTTCACATGTTCTTTTCACCTTTTTGGATTCTGTATGTAATCTTTCTAGTAATTTTTAAATCAGTTTTGGGTGTTAATTAGCTTACATTTTATTTTATAAATGCTCAATAATGCTGTGCTTAAAGCTGAAGCAAGTAAGACAACTGCAACCAGAAACACAGTTGCTGCTGTGTGGAAAGAAAGTTTGAACCCAGATATAGCTTGTCAATCATCCAACGTGCTTTCCCAGGTGGATTTGTTGAATTAGTTTAAAGGTCACGAGAAATAGTAAGCTGATGCTTGAATGATAATGAGGCCGTTATTTGTATGTTTTAATTTCCAGCATCAGGATAAAATTTGTGGACCAGTGTTTTAGGTCTAGAAAGCATTCTTAGATTTAGTCTTTAATTTTGGACTTCATTTAGTATTCATTTTTGTCTTTGGTTCAACAAAAATTGCATTTGTCATTGTACTTTCCGTGGTATAGAATCTTGCAGCACAGAAGGAGGCCATTCGGCCCATAGTGCCCGTGTTCTGTAGGTATACTGGTTTTACTGCGACTAATGCTTTATTATTAACCATTTCCCATAAGTTTGGCTACAATAAGAATGGACTACTTTCAGGTTGCTTGTGTTCTTTAATCTACAAGTCTGGCAATTCTTGTGCAAGATGTAATTTTTCCCCACTTTATTCATGTTCTTGCTCCTTTTTATTTAAGGAGACATTTCAATGAGTCTCATTTTACCATAAGTGGCTAAACAACTGGCAAAGGAACGAGCCGTTGCCAAGGTGATGCTATGCTGTACAGCGGTGGTTCCACAAAGGTCCAGAATCGAACCTGAGCTGGTTTGAGATGTGCAAGTCGTTCCCTGACTTTGTCTAAATTACTGACCAAACACAATGGAGAATGAAGAGTGTGTGTGTGTTGGCTGAAGAGGAGTCTGTGTACCCATGAGCCGCTTTCATAATGGGAACGACTGTTTTTAAAAAAAAAAAAAGGTCTTTCTGCCTGCAAATCTGCAAAGTTTAATTTGAGGTTGCTGTCGGCTACATGGGACCCCATGCAGTGGGAGCAGGTGGCACTTAACCCATTGCAACAGCAGCCATACACTCACAGATAGCAAATTAAGTAGGCAGAATTCTGAGTCGATACTTAAACTGTGATGGCCAATTGCATGCTAATGAGCTCAAACTTCCAGTGCTCCCACCCTATAATTTGCAAAGTGTAAAGAGTTCTAGTTATGTCTTAAATTATTCAGCATTTTGGTTTTGCTAAATGCTTCAGAAAATGATATGCTCAACTGTATGTTTACTGGTATTTTAAAAGCCTATCCATAATTATTTAAACTTTCATTACACTTATGGAATCTGTGTTCCTTTATTTGAACATTACTTTCTTAGGCATACCTCATGATGAAAGCCCTTCATTTAGTTACATAGTAGTCCCTCACTGTAGGGATCTGACAGACCATGGAATGGATACTGCCGTTTGTTTGACTTGCTCCATTTATCGCCCTTCAATTGGTTCGATGGCGTGCCAAAGCTCTCTGGTTGCTTCCCCATCCAGTTGAAGATGCTGGTATGTTATGGAGATAATCCGAAGGGAACTGAACAAATCATTGGAATTTTAATACAGAAGGTAGTCAATTATCCTAGGCCAGTATCATGTTTTGCTACTCTTGGCCGCAAATATTTTAGTATTTAATGCTGTAACTAACTCACTTTTAATCGCCACTTGTGAAGATGCATTCTATATTCTAATGCAGTCCCACCACTTAAAACGTGTATGTTTAAAACTGGCAGTAGCTTATAGCGGCCAAAAAATGAAAACCATTAACCATTAGCATTAATGTCAATTTTGAAGTTGCCAGTGATAGCGTCTGTCTTCATTGCTCTGTTTATTTTGTCCAGAAACAGCTGTGTTCACTCACCAGATCGCACCTCGTTTACATGCACTGAAAGCATGAACTATCTTTTGTAAATAGCACCTCTTTAAGGTGCATTGAAGGAAGTGAGGTTATATTTCTCTGTTGAAGATTGAGATCCCACATTGTCTCCTCTTTCACTGGTTACCTGAACAATCCTGTTCTGTATTCACGCTACTTCATGTGATTCTTGTATTTGGTATAAACTCCGATGTAAATTTTTATTGTTTCTGATGATGATTCTTGTCACAAGATGCAACAAAAAATTTTTTTTAATTATTGGCTAAACATTGCTTGCTAAATTTGTCAGGCAAAATCATGTCTCCAGTGTCCCTTTGCCTACGAGAAAGGTTTAGCCACTCAAGAATTTCCAGCTGCGAGTGTAGTGCTGCAGTGATGTAGCTGTAGAATAAGTGTGGTTTTCCTCTGATTGTGAAGCAACAGTGCCGTGTACTAGATACCTCTAGGACTGGGACTGTCAGTGGCGGCTTATATGAAATAAGGATAAAATGTTGTGATTGAGGGGGGAAAAAAGTACACTGATGAGTGTGTCTATAAAATGGGTGTGTGCTTTAACATCAGGTATGTTTGACTGTGAAATGAACATGCATGCTGCCAACCAGACTATAAATAAGGACATAGTGTTCTGCATATACACTCGTAGAGCACTGTTATAGCGCTGCCCCGCGTATAGCAGGCAAATTGCGTTCGCACAAACGTCCCCGTTATAAACCGTGGAGACTCTTTCTATTCAGAGTGCAGGAGGGGGTGAGTTGGTACAGTCTTCAACCATTTTACATCTAGCACTGTGGTTCCTTTTATATCCCAGTATTGTGAAACCCTTATGTAAACTTGCATTTTTACAGTAACGAGCAGTTTGTTGCAACACTGGTTAACAGCAGCAGCTGAAGGACTCAAAATAAACCACTGTTGGAAGTAGTCTTCCTTTAGGCATATTGTCTTGACTATTGATCCTAGCCAGTACTCTTATGTTCTGAAGCTGCTGGGAAAACTTTTATTCTCCGCACAGCCATAAACTCCCTTATTAATAGTTGCTATCTACATTAACCTCTTTCACGTTGTGTATTTTTAATTCCACACTGGACTTGGATGCATATACAAGGTTCTTTTCAGTACATCGTTTTTTTTAAAAATTGTGTAGGAATGAAAACATTTAATTTACAGAGCAGCTTGTACATTTTCTTCAAAGCATGTGGGGAAGGTGCAAAAGACTGAATATGGTGTCCGAGCAGAATTGCTCACTTCAGGAAGTTCATGGGGGAGGCGATTTCCTCCGACAGATTACTGCCCAGTTGGTGAAGATATAAATCTACCCCCACGTGACGAGCCCCTCCTTGTAGATGTTGCAGCTGATATTTACAACTGCGTTCTATTCTAGGGATTTACCTGAATGTTAAAACCTGCATCCTGGTCGTTCCCCCTGGTATGGCTCCCATCTTCACTCCCTCAAATCCAAATGGCACAGACGTGAGCGTATCTGGCGCACAACTGGTTTAGTGATGTATCACCAGATCTGACTGGATCACAGTAAGCACTATTGGGCCTCATTCTCCTCTGCCGAAAACACCGGGCAATCCAGGATCATCCTGGAGAGCAAAGATAACCTCTGGCTGCTTTTCTCCATTAGCAACTGCATGTGTAGACTGCTCTCCCCTGCTTCTTCCACCCTCCTCCAGCAACGTGAGGAGATAATGGACTACTTCTTCACTAAGATTGAGACCATCTCTTCAGCTACCTCTGCTGCTCTTGCCCCTCCCTGCCCCTTGCCCACCAAGCCAAATCTACCTCCAGGTTTGCCTTTGCATAAGTCCTGATCCCACGTCCTTTTATAGTTTCTTTCCCATATCCCATCCTGCCCTCTCTGGGTCATCTCGTCCACGAGACCCACCTCCTGCTCCCTTGATGCCATTCTCCTTACCACCCAATAAACCTTCAAAAATTTTGCATCAGATTTTATTCCTAGTACATGAGTCTGGTTATTAATGCTTACTCATGCTGTTATTTTGAAGTCTACCTTTTAATGCTGGTGCTAATACAGGAAACTTTGTGCTATCCGGCACCGACGGGACCAAGCTGTTGCCGTCCCATCAAAACTGCCGGACAAACCAGCGCTAATGTTGAAACATGGAGATTTTGAGCTCCATATCTGGCAACAAACCCTGTTGCTTGCTTCTAAACAGTCGGCCGTACCTTGCAAGCGTCTCTGTAGTTTAGCAACAGCTTCAGCGAGACCTTGCAGAGCCTGACTGGTGGGGGAAAAAAGCAACGAAAAGAAAAAAAACCATACAAAATGGCTCCTGATTTTTGCCGGTGGCTCGAGCATTCCGGACAGTTAACCTCTGGATAAACCAAAGTTTCCTGTAAAATTCTCATTTCTCATTCTCTCCTGCGCTCTCTCTCTCTCCCCTCTCCCCTTCTTAACTTAAATTCAGTCTAGAAGCAAAAACCAAACTGAAACTTTAGGATTGTTGAGCACCCAATTTACCTTCCTGACCCCCATGTTAGCAGAATGGTGGATTCTCCTCGGGTACTGTTTCCCCCTCCTTTCCAAAACTCATTTCCCCCGACCCTTCTGTCCATGCAAGCCCCCCGTCCTATCTCCAACCTCTCACTCCTCTGCAAAGTCCTTGAACGTGCTGTTGCCTCCCAAATTCTTGCCCATCTTTTCCGCAACTGCGGAATCTCTGGAGTCGGGTTTCTGCCCCTGCCACCACACGAAAATGGACCTAATCAAAGCCACAGGTGACATCCTCTGTTACTGTGAGCAGGGCGCATTTTCCCTCCTTGTCCTTGACCTCTGCAGCGTTTGACATGGTTGGCACCCCATCCAAAACTCTGCTGTCTGTATCCCATCTCACATCAAGTCCCACTCCCTCATCACCCTGTTCTTGCTGACCAGTCCCTGGACCCCCAAAACCCCCAATTTAAAGTTATTTTGCTCAGGTTTAAATCCCTTTGTGGCCTTCTCCCCCCCCCCCCTCTCTGTGCAACCTCCTTCAACCATCCATTCCTCCCACCCTAAGGAACTCTCGGTGACTCTGGCTTCTTGTGCACCCTCCTTCAACTTTGCCCCTGCCATTGGTGGCCATGCCTTCAGCTGCTGAGGCCCCATGCCCTGGAACTCCTGCCCTAAACTCCTTCACCTCCCTAACCGACTTCACGACCCTCCTTAAAACCCACATCTTTGACCAAGCTTCACCTCTTCTGATATCTCCTTTGGTTTGGCATCTGGGCTTTTTTACACATCTGTGAAGAGTCTTGTTTTTTTCTACGTTAAAGGCACTATATAAATGCAAGTTGTTGTACTGTTCCTCTCTGATGTTTGATCCCTTCTGTTAGGTTACTGCCATGTAATTGCTCTCAGACCTCTGTTCTGTAATCTTTTTAAATTGCATTATCGGATAATTAAGTACTGCTTATTTCTTTCTTTCTCCTGTACCTTAGACCTTCCAGAGATGTACTATTCATCTGGCATAGCTATGAATTACTGGTTGTCAACTGCCTGAAACGTGCTTACGGCTGCACAATCCTAATTGGCATCCAAGTAAATATTGACTTAATTGAAATTGGTATTTACAAAAATAATTTTCTTCTGCCAAACTATTCTAAGCCTGTTACTGCTTTTGAATTGAAGGTGCTCACTTTTCTGACCTCTGTGCTCCATCCTTTTATGCCTTATTTATACTTCTGGGGAATGGTACCATTTCTGAACACAGTACATGTCTTTAGATTTCTCAGGCATTCTGGTTTGGAATATGTGACACGGAAAGAGTTGTAGTTCTGAAAGAAAATTAACTGCAGCTAAAAGTAGACTTGTGTGTATTCACTTTTTTTGAATGTTCAGGAGGCAACTTTTAATAAGTGATGTGGAAGATGCATTGGCAAAGTTTTGATGAGCATTTTTGTTTTGGGTGAGATTGTAATTGCAACGACATTGTGTATGAGTGACAACTTATTTTAGCACAGTTTGTCATAGAAAGTTACAGCACGGAAGGAGGCAGTTTCGGCCCATCGTGTCCGCGCCGGCCAACAAAGAGCCATCCAGCCTAATCCCACTTCCCAGCTCTTGGTCTGTAGCCCTGCAGGTTAGAGCATCCCAAGTGCACATCCAAGTACTTTTTAAATGTGGTTAGGGTTCCTGCCTCTACCACCCTTTCAGGCAGTGAGTTCCAGACTCCCACAACCCTCTGAGTGAAGACATTTCCCCTCAAATCCCCTCTAAACCTTCCACCAATTACTTTAAATCTGTGCCCCCTGGTTTTTGACCCCTCTGCTAAGGAAAATGAGTCCTTTCTATCCACTTTATCTAGACCCCTCATAATTTTATGATTAAAATGTCATCACATTTCCCAAACGCCTTCATGAAGATGCTCTGTTAACAACAAAATGTGACCCATGTCTCTTGTTTTGAGAGAGATGTGTGGACTAGAGCTATGTTTACTAAGATTAAAGATGGAGAACAGTGTTAATACCATGTATGCCCGCCGGGGACCAGGTGCATGTTTTGTTTTTCAAAAGCCATATCCTTTTAAAGCAAAATGTTTATTTTAAAGCTTTGAGCATGAGTGTTCAGACACACATACATTTTATACAGGGAAGGGTTAGTTCTATAGTGCAAGTAATTTTATTCAGTTAAAGGTTATAGCTGTATTCATCGTCCCTTTCTTTTTTCCCCACCCCCAAAAAGAACTGATTGTGGAACTAGGTTACAATGGTGTATCTAGCATCTTCTCTGGTGCATGGAGGCATGGGCCTCTCCCTTTCTGCTGATGAGCTTCATTGGAAAATTTTGGTGTGACTGACTGTGTGAAGTTTTAGCTTTTTGCATTACAAACTGTATAGAAAAGGGATTTAAAAAAAAGTAACTACTGTAGAAGCTAAGCCGAAGTCTTGATTCTTGTTATCCATCTGCAAAATGGTGGTGTTAAAAGCTAAATTCAGAGCAGGGTCATACATTGCAGTGCTCTTGATGTGGCTAGTTATGTTCTCTTGTTCAAGGACATCGAAGCAACCCAAAAAAACAAGCTGTTATTAGAAACTTTAGAGTAACCACTGCCAATGCCAGCTGTTTTGATAAAAGGATCGAGTAGAACTGCCGGAAGGTGCTCATTAAGGTTTAAGACTGATTACCACAAGCAAAATACTGTCTAGCACATCGTGAGCATGTTGAGGGATTTGAAGCATTTTCCATAAACTCAGTGCAGAGTCATGTTAACCCTTGTTAGGACTTTGAATACCTCTCTGTAGTTCCTGAGAACATCTTCTAACTTGTTTTTCCATTACACTTTTACTGGAAATAACCATGTTGAATTACATAAGTCTTCTATTTTAAAAGTAAGTACAGTATGATAGTGATCCAGAGTTTCCTTTGGGTCAGAGCTCTTCTTTCATCTTTGCTTCTCACTGTCGACTTCTTGGGAGGATGGTATTTTTTTTAAACTTGTTAGGTAAACAAGTGGGAGCCATCGTTGGGAATTTTAAGTTAGATCTACACACTGGTGATTTGAGTCAGTTTTTGGCCAGGTGCATGTTTAAAGCATCTTTAAAGGATATGGCTTTTAAAAAAACACAACATGCACCTGGCCAAAAACTGACTCAAATTAATGGCACAATGGGGTCTGACAATCTAACTTTTTAAATTTAAGGTTTAAAATAATTTTTCATGTTACCATACTGATGCAGATAGCTCCAGGGTACTACCACTGCTGTGTTCTATAACTGCGTCGTTGCAGATGACACTTGTGTCTGCGCTCACTCGGAGGTCGAACTCCAAACCATCGTCAGCACCTTCACCGAAGCATACGAGAGCATGGGCCTTACACTAAACATCCATAAGACAAAGGTCCTCTACCAACCTGCCCCCGCCACACAGTATTGCCCCCTGATTATCAAAATCCACGACAAGGCCTTGGACAACGTGGACCACTTTCCATACCTCGGAAGCCTACTGTCAACAAAGGGCAGACATCGACTACGAAGTCCAACACCGCCTTCAGTGTGCCAGTGCAGCCTTTGGTCGCCTGAGGAAGAGAGTGTTTGAAGACCAGGACCTCAAACCCGGCACTAAGCTCATGGTCTACAGAGCAGCAGTGATACCCGCCCTGCTGTATGCCTCAGAGACATCGACCTTGTACAGCAGGCACCTCAACGCACTGGAGAGGTACCACCAACGCTGCCTCCGCAAATCCTGCAAATCCATTGGCAGGATAGGCGCACCAACGTCAGTGTTCTCGCTCAGGCCAACATCCCCAGCATCGAAGCTTTGACCACGTTCAATCAGCTCCGATGGACGGGTCACATCGTTCGTATGCCCGATACGAGACTCCCAAAAAAAGCGCTCTACTCGGAGCTCCGGCACGGCAAGAAAGCCCCAGGTGGGCAGAGGAAATGCTTCAAGGACACCCTCAAAGCCTCCTTGAAAAAGTGTAACATCCCCACCGACACCTGGGAATCCCTGGCCCAAGACCGCACAAAGTGGAGGAGAAGCATCCGGGAAGGTGCCGAACACCTAGAGTTTCTTCGCCGGGAGCAAGCGGAAGCCAAGCGCAGGCAGCGCAAGGAGCGCACATCAACCCAAGCACCCCACCCACCCGCCCCTTCAACCACCGTCTGCCCCCACCTGTGACAGAGACTGTAGGTCCCGCATTGGACTCATCAGTCACCTGCGAACTCAGTTTTAATGTGGAAGCAAGTCATCCTCAGTTCCCGAGGGACTGCCTAAGAAGATGATTCTATAACTGTCTGCTACTAGGAACTCGCAATGATTTGCCTCTAGACTTGACTATTCCAACGCACTTCTGACCGGCCTCCCGCATTCTACCCTACGTAAACTTGAGCTCACCCAGAACCCGGCTGCCCGTGTCCTAACTCGCACCAAGTCCTGTTCACCCATCACCCCTGTGCTCGCTGACCTACATTGGCTCCTAGTTAAGCAATGCCTCAATTTAAAAATTCTCATCCTTGTTTTCAAATCCCTCCAAGGCCTCGCCCCTCCCTATCTCTGTAATCTGCTCCAACCTCTTTTCCCCCACCCCCCCCAAACCCCTGGTGAGATATCTGAGCTTCTCTAATTCTGCCCTCCTGAGCATCCCTGATATTTTAATCGCTCAACCATTGGTGGCCGTGCCTTCAGCAGTCTGGGCTGGAATTCCTTCTCTAAACCTCTCTGCCTTTCTACCTCTCTTTCCTCCTATTAAGACGCTCCTTAAAAGCTACCTCTTTGACCAGGTTTTTGATCATCTGCCCTAATTTCACCGTATGTGGCTCGGTGTCAACATTTTTTCGTCTTCGAACACTCCTGTGAAGCACCTTGGGATGTTTTACTACGTTAAAGGCGCTTTATAAATGCAAGTTGTTGTTGCCATTTCTCTCTGGGGGGAAATGTTGAGCACAGACATCATAAGATGCCTTCAATAACCTTAATTGATTGCATCATAACCAGTCTTGATATTTGAGCTCATTCTTCCAGAGGCTTAACTAATACATGGGGCAAACTTGTGAGTAGATTTAATCAATGTTTCTGTTTAGCTGCGCGGTCAAGCGGCTGCGCAGAGATCTGCAGCTCCTGCACAGGCCGTTCACCGGCTTTTAAATGGCAAAAACCGCACATGCACGATCATTTGAATGGGCCGTGCTGCCCATTAAAGGGGCCGTGCACCCTAATTAAAAATTAGCGGGGACATTGGATTTAACAGGACATGTGTATTTATTGAATTTATAAGTACATGTATAGAGGTGATGCGCGGGTATCAGATGAGGCGGTGTTGGGGGCCTGCTGCGTTCCGGCTGTCGTCCAAGATGGCGGCGTCCATGATCCCCATGTGGCTGGAGGCGTCCAAAATGGCTGCTGTACCGGTGGTTCGCACATGGCCGGGGAGGCCCAAGATGGCGGCCCGCATGGCCCACACGCGGCGCTGCTGGGGTTCGGGGTGGCTTTGGCCCTGCAGACGTTAGCATAGTGTCCCTTCTTCCCGCAGCCCGAGCAGATCGCGTTTTTTGCCGGGCAGCGCGCTCTGGGGTGTTTTGCCTGGCCACAGAAGTAGCATTTCTGGCCTTGGGGCACTGCTGTCTGGCCTTGGGACACTGCTGCGGTAGTTGGGCCGTTGCTAGGGTGTGGCTGGGGTGGCACGGCGCTATGAGGCGGTCCTACCGTGTCCCAGGCTGTCATTCCCCGCGGCGTCCACGGTGCAGAGGAGTAGGCATCCATGCCCCGGTAGGCTGCATCCAATGATAGTGCGAGTTCAGAGGCCTTGTTGAGGTCGAGGTCACTCTACTCCAACAGTCGCTGTCAGGTGTAATTGGATCTGTGGCCCGCTACAAAAGCGTCCCGGATAAGTTCCTCTGTGTACACGGCGGCTTTTACATCCTTACAACCACAGGCCCGGCCAAGCACAGACGGTGACTGAAGGTATTCCACGGTCGATTCCCCAGGTTGTTTACGACTCCCCAGAAGGTGCCTGGCGTACACTTCGTTCACTGGGCGCGTGTACTGGTCCTTGAGCTTGATAGCGTCCGCGTACGAGGTCGCGTCTTGGATGAACGAGTACACTCGGTGGTTCACTTTGGAGGTCAGGACATCCAGTTTATCCTCGTCCGATTTGATTGCTGCGGAGGCGGTCAGGAATTTTTCGAAACACTTAAGCCAGTGAGTAAACTTGGTGGATGAGTCCGCCTCCCGATGATCTAAGTCCAGGCATGCTGGTGTGAGGATCTTCTCCATTATAAAAATTTTGTTAATAAAATTGATGCGCTATCAATTACTCATAAAAGACTGAGAGTTAAGAGAGTAACTAAAGGCTTTTATTAACAAAAGAATGAAGGTCTGCCTCGAGTGGTCGACCGGTCCAGAAATACAAAGGGCTGGGGAGCAGTCACCTTTATACTAGGACTTGTGGGAGGAGTCAGCCGAGGCATGTCCAGGCATGTACACAGTGGAATACAAACAGTGGTTTACCACAAGAGGTTAACTAATGGTAATGTTTCTATTTATTTTTAAACTTGGTCATGAAATGCTCATTCATTCAGCAGGTGAGGGACTTGGGTGCACTTCAGAAAAGGCGACAAATCTAATGAAGAACTTTGTTTTTGTTGCTGAACATCCACTGTGTTTCATTTATTCTTCACCGCCCGTCAATTACAAGAGAAATGCAGGGAACAGCACCAACAGGGAGCAGCACGGTGGCATAGTGGTTAGCACTGTTGCCTCATAGCGCCAGGGACCCGGGTTCGAATCCGGCCTCGGGCGACTGTCTGTGTGGAGTTTGCACATTCTCCCCGTGTTTGCGTGGGTTTCCTCCGGGTGCTCCGGTTTCCTCCCACAGTCCAAAGATGTGCGAGTTAGGTTGATTGGCTATGATAAATTGACCCTTAGTGTTAGGGGGGATTAAATACGTGGGGTTACGGGGATAGAGTGGGATATGTGTTGGTGTAGGGGTTACGGGGATCGGGTGGGATATGTGTCGGTGCAGGCTTGATGGGCCGAAATGGCCTCTATCTGCACTGTGGGGTTTCTGTGATTCTGTGAACATGGCCGCCTTTGATCTCACAAAGGCCTTCGACACTGTCAACCGTGAGGGATTATGGAGTGTCCTCCTCCGATTTGGCTGCCCTCAAAAGTTTGTCACTATCCTCCGTCTGCTTCACGACGGCACGCAAGCCGTGATCCTGACCAACGGTTCCACCACAGACCCAATTCACGTACGAACCGGGGTCAAGCAAGGCTGTGTCATCGCACCAACGCTCTTCTCGATCTTCCTTGCTGCAATGCTCCATCTCGCCCTCAGTAAGCTCCCCGCTGGAGTGGAGCTAATTTACAGAACAAACGGGAAACTGTTCAACCTCCGTCGCCTCCAGTCTAGCTCCAAGGTCATCCCATCCTCTGTCGTTGAATTACAGGACGCAGACCACGCTTGCGTCTGCGCTCACTTGGAGGTCGAACTCCAAACCATTGTCAGCACCTTCACCGAAGCGTACAAGAGCATGGGCCTTACACTAAACATCCGTAAGACAAAGGTCCTCTACCAACCTGCCCCCGCCACACAGTACTGCCCCCCGATTATCAAAATCCACGACAAGGCCTTGGATAACGTGGACCACTTTCCATACCTCGGGAGCCTACTGTCAACAAGGGCAGATGACGAAGTCCAGCACCGCCTTCAGTGTGCCAGTGCAGCCTTCGCTCACCTGAGGAAGAGAGTGTTTGAAGACCAGGACCTCAAACCTGGCACTAAGCTCACGGTCTACAGAGCAGCAGTGATACCCGCCCTGCTGTATGCCTCAGACATGGACCATGTACAGCAGGCACCTCAAAGCACTGGAGAGGTACCACCAACGCTGCCTCAGCAAGATCCTGCAAATCCATTGGCAGGATAGGCGCACCAACGTCAGTGTTCTTGCTCAGGCCAACATCCCCAGCATCAAAGCTTTGACCACGCTCGATCAGCTCCGATGGACGGGTCATATTGTCCGCATGCCCGATACGAGACTCCCAAAACAAGCGCTCTACCCGGAGCTCCGGCACGGCACGAGAGCCCCAGGTGGGCAGAGGAAACGCTTCAAGGACACCCTCAAAGCCTCCTTGAAAAAGTGTAACATCCCCACCGACACCTGGGAATCCCTGGCCCAAGACCGCACAAAGTGGAGGCGAAGCATCCGGGAAGGCGCCGAACACCTCGAGTCTCTTCGCCGGGAACAAGCGGAAGCCAAGCGCAGGCAGCAGAAGGAGCGCACGTCAACCCAAGCACCCCACCCACCCGCCCCTTCAACCACCATCTGCCCCACCTGTGACAGAGACTGTAGGTCCCACATTGGACTCATCAGTCACCTGCAAACTCATTTTTACTGTGGAAGCAAGTCATCCTCGGTTCCGAGCGACTGCCTAAGAATAAGAGAAGGAGGACGTATACAATTGTTTGTGCAGCAACCCAGTTTCTAAAGTTTGTTGTTTGAAAAGTTGGATGGGTGCTCGGCAGTGTTCCCTTTAATTTTGTTTTGGGTGTGTGGTTTTTCCGATTTAAAAGCCGGTGAGCCAGCTGGGCGGGAGCTGCCGAGGGAACATTGGTGCTCAGTATGGTGCCTGTAAATGCTATAGTAAGTGGCATGCCATTAACTGATGGTTCTGTCAATGAAAAGGTAGCATGACCATAAAGTAGAGCATCACATTTCTGTAAATTGCAGAGAAATCTACTTTATGCCAGATGATTGAACCTGCAGGTGTCCTTGGTTTCAAAGAAAGGCAACATGATTTTGTTCTCTCTAGTAAACGATTGTTAGGCTGTGTGTCTGAATCAAATTGGTGCATTGTGCCGAGGGAATAAAAAGCCTGGTGGAATGTGTTCCTTACAGTGATGGGGAAATTCAGATTTTCACAGTCTTAAAATCTTAGTCAAGATGGTGATCTAATGGAATTGTTTGCTACATGTTGAGAGAATACTTAAATGTGTTTGGTTGTGCTACAAAGTAAATAATTCAAGTGAGCAATTTTGATGACCTGCATGAGCTTGGGAGGGAAAACACCATGGTTAAATTCTTGCCAAGTACTGCTATGGGGTGAAGGATGCAGATTCAATCCCTTGACATTTTCTGGATCTGTAGGGAGAAGAGGGTACAGAATCAGAAGGGTGTGTTGTCACTGGAACCCTCATTTCCAAGTGGTCAGGTAAGCGTGACTTTGGTGTAGGCCAGAGAGTTGCTTCCCTGGTTGGAATTGGTTTATGGTCTGATGAGACCAAAATAGAAAGTGAAAATATTATTTGGTATGTATCCCTCATTAAGGCTCAGTTTTATTACTTATAGTAATATTTTACTTTAAGAAGGAAGAAGGCTCATGGTACAAGACACCAGCAAAGCTGGAATGACTAAATAAAACAGTAAGTAAATTGGGTAGTAGCATGGTTTGAAGAATATAAGAAGGTAATGAGTTCCACAGTTTTGAGGACCTGAGAATGCGTTAGAGCAGGAAACGGTGTAAGTGTCAGTTTCAGCACAGTGGGTAAGAGGTGAGGAGGATGAACATATGCATCAGTGTATTTGAGCTTGTAGGAAAGTTTGAAGGACTGACCACGCCAATATCAATAAAGTAAGTAAAGACAGAGGTTTTGATAAAGGTTGGAGACTGAAATTGAGAGGGATCAGCTGTCAAGAGTTTTTCTTGTACAGAAATGCAGATGTGCTGGTGGAGCTTCCCTGTATTTGGACGCACTGTTCCGTTATTGGACCGACTTGAGTTTTATTTAGAGTTAACAGTTGAGGGGGAGTTAAGTCCTTGGCATGAAAGAGGAAGGCAGTTTTGGAAATGGAAGGGGTGTTGAGGTCCAGAATGTTGATCGACAAAGGGGGGCTAATTGCAGAGCTATCAAAGGTAACAAACAGGTGGTGGCTATTGGTTAGACTAGTGAAAGACATGGAGAAATTGTGTGTTGGAAAATTGGGGAGGAAAAAAAGCAGATTTCCATTACTGCATCAAAAGTCAGGGAGGTGATTAAGAATATTTATGGTTAAACATTTTTTTTAATGGCTATTGTGATATGAAGGGCCAGTTTAGCACAGCAACAGCAGTGTGATGTTGGTGAAACAATATTAAAGGTAGTGACATGGAATCTGAAATTATGCCGTCAAATTATTGAATAGAATCATTGAATTTTATAGCACAAAAGGAGGTCTTCCAACCCATCGCGCCTTAGTCCATTCATCTACTATTTCAAATATTTATCACTTCTTTAAAAGATGTTACTGATTCCACTACCATCACGGTTTCTAGTAGGGCAGTCCATGTCTTGATAACCCTCTGCATAATTTTCCCTTTGTTTTTGATGCCGATCTTAAATAAATGCCTTGTAGTTACTGCGGTTCTGTGGTAATGTGATGTATTTTTATCCAGTGAATACTGCAACATGTACATTTAGATTGTGGGAAATATAGGAAAGAAAATAGAACGGTCTTGGACTTGTATTGAACCTCATTACGAGGATCTCTGGTTTATTGGAGTAACTCAACTATCAATTTTCCCCAAACATTGTACAATGTACATGTTACAGTATTCACTGGATAAAAATACATCACATTACCACAGAACCGCAGTAACTACAAGGCATTTATTAAAGATCTGCATCAAAAACAAAGGGAAAATTGGGTTGGTCAGTGTTTGGTTGGCTGGTTGAAAATGTGAAGTTAAGAGTTTTATCCAGTCGAGACTGGTGAGTGAGCCAGCCTTTGATCATTTAACTACAGTGTGTTTTTCACAAGTATGTTTGAAATTGTGTAAAGGGGTAATTGAGTTAATGATTAAAGAAATTAAATCACTAATGTTGAAACTTCCAATTTCAGGAGGTGATCATGCAGCTATTACCACTATTACTTTATAGAGCATGAAGGAAGAAATATTGTACAGTTCCTATAAAATATCTGGTATGTAGCCCAAAGTTCTAATTTATTTCAAGAGCCAACTCCACTTTTGGGCGTTTGCCAATCACACCTGAGCAATCTTTGCCGAATTTCTTGGTCCACACTGGTAGTTGTCAGAGTTGAAGCAAAGGGTGAGGAATTGAGTCATTGTATTTTCCAGAAGGCTTCGAAACACGCTGTGGAGTTGCATTCTCCAAAGCTTTATTTCGGGCAAAGCTTTATCTCGGATAGTAACAACTATTTTTTAATGAACTGCTCAAATTTACCTGTGATTTTAAAAATATTTATGTAGCGCCTTTAACATAGAGAAATATCACACTCAATCAAGTTTAACAAAAACGGCGCACATTTTATTTTTTTGCTCCAAGTACTTCTAAAACATGGAAAGCTTGTCAGTATGAAGCCACTGCATTGTTGGGACAGAGAGCGCTCTGGGCACCCAGGCTAGAGAGGAGCATTGATGTGATCTCTCTCTGTTCAGTGCTGGCACTGTTCCCAGTAGCTGGAAGGCAAATGTAGAAAGTTGTGTCCATATTTCAAACTTTCAAAGTGAGATCAAATGAAATACCAATGTCCTCCCTGCTGCTATGGGCCAGTTTGAATGGGAGCAGGATCCTGGTGGAGGGAAGAAAAATCAGAGAGCCATCCCTGGACCACAAACACACTGGCAGGTTGTCCACCCACCCATTAGCAGTAACAAGGAAAGAAAGCATATAAACTCGGCACAAATTTTAACAGTCTAACCTTGAACTGATAAGAGTTTAGTGTTGTAGCCAATTGTAATTATTTTATTTCAGGGTTCTTCCATCTGTCGGACCAGATTGAGCTTTCTGACTGAATTGAGATGTTTTAAGTTGGTTGTATTGAGTCTTTGTGTTTTTTAGAGGTTTCAGGCAAGGCCTCCTACGCTGTCTGGGGCACAGCAGGAACAATAGTGAGGAGGCGGGCCAAGGGTATTTACTGTGAAACAGCTCTAACATGGCTAGAGCTTGTGTTCTCTTTCCAGACTTTGTAATTATGCAGAACAGCAAATGTCTTTTACATCAGAGCAAGACTGAGCATTTAACCCATTCAAGGGAAAGGCTCATAATTGAAATAACCCTTTTAGAAATTGAAGAGCTGATTTTAATTCCGGCAGGAGTCATGCCGGTGGGGCCTAGGAGGATAGCAAACCATCCAATCCTCTGCAGAATAAGGCCTGGGAGAATTCAACTGCCGGACCTCATCTGCGTAGGCCCCATCAGTCTCCCATCCGAACCCAGTGGGAAGCACTATTACGAGGGTGCCAACACTGACCCCAAGGAACAGTCCCCGCCACTTGAGCAAGGGAGAGTAGGAGGGCACGTGGTCGGGGAGGGGGAGGCAAGCCTGGGACAGCGGAGACCCAAGGTTTCCTTGTGGGGACTGGAGGAGCATTCCTGCTCATGCTGGCCCACAAGGAAACACAAAATAATAAAATTGATCTTGCCTTTCTGGGTCTCTTCTGGCCCCGGCTCCTTGTCACGAGGGTGGCTTGGTGGGGAAACCACGAAGGATTTCCCGTGCAGGCCTTGGGTTAAAATTGCAGTCGGGCCGCGATGATGTCAGCTCTGCATATTTAAAGACCCCCCCCCCCCCCCCCCACTCACTTCTGTGGGTCTCTCTCTCTCTCTCTCCTGCTGAAAAGAGCAGGTTAAGATTGCTACCTGCGGAAAGGCAGCGGGACCGGTGCAGTTAAGCCGCTGAGGCCATTTTAATTGCCCTCCTGCCCTGTTTCCGCCAGGCAGGAAGGTTTAAAATCAATCCGAAAGAGTTGATGTCCTTTTTATTGTGGGTCTGCATAAATGGCAAATGTTAATTGTACCAACCAAACGGCTTGGTGATTCAGCCCCAGAGCTGACTCCTCAGGAATACAAAACGCGTATGATTAATGACTGTTGGAATATCCTGATTGGGTCCTTGATACTGTGATTAGCTGTTGTAATGTTGGAATACCTGATAGTCTCCAGGAACTCACCAATTACTTTATATCGATTTTCTCATCTCGCACAGATGTAGATTTTCCACTTGTAGCTGGTGTGACTAGTAATCGTTCATCTTAATGTTGGTTGGCTGATTGAGCTATTGTTTTAATTGCACTTGGTTGAAAGGAACATAATGGCAAGAATAAATGAGATGTCCACTTGCTGAGGTTTTTACAACAGCAGTAATTTCTTCAAGTCTGCTTATCCTAAAACAATTGCTGATGCAGTTAAGCCCTTATTATAATTACAACCGCTTGTTAAGTAATTGTCGAAAGAGCGAGCAGAAGTCCATCATACAGTAAATGGATTGTATTGGAGTCGATGCGAAAAATGTACAGCTCATGCCAATAAACAATTAGTGTAGAGCTCTTCACAATTATAAAGCAGATTTAAAATATTAAGACTGAAAATGGTGTGGAGAAAAATATCACCACTTTTATTGACCGAATGTAGGATTTGGTGACTGGTAATACTCTTAAGATAATGCACAGAAATGTTTCTCTAGTTATCAAAAAAAGACTGCAATCTTTAGAGGTCACTGCTTTTATTAATTGTGTGCGTACAGTATGTTTACAGTGATCTGTGCTATAGCCACCCTCTGTTACATATACTTGTGAGCCTTGTTCTTTCACCTGTACTTCTCGGTGCTGTTTTATTGGAATTTATTATAAGAATGATTTTTGAGTTCTTCTGAGACCAGTTTATAATTTTGCTGGCAACCATCTATACATGTGGCAGAGCCAGGTGAACCTACCTGTGTTCTGGCAAGAGGCTATACTGGTTGTATGGAGCTTGGGGCTTTGAGGTAGTTCTTTTGTGATTTATTTTTTTGCCCAGAGGCAAGTGCTGATAAGAGCTTGGCAGTAAACATGCTGTTCCTGTGACTCTGCACGTGTTCGTGTTGGAGGCTGAATATCGAGGGCAGCTGCGAGGTCTCTCAATCCCGCCCTGATGGATGATTGTCCTAATTGTGTTTCCAAGCATCCTAAAATCACCTTTATCACATCTTGGAGTTTGGGGCCTTGGTGTCTGCATTCCTCTGAGATCTGTGTTCACTACCTGCATGAGGTTTGCTTGCCCCCTTTGCTGTAAGTGAGATAAAAGAGTGCAAAACCTTTAGGTGCCAAGACGATCCTTATAATCTAAAGCAGGAAGTGTGGTTGGCATAGTCAATATCTCTCAAACATCTGGGGCTAAAAATTAAGGCGCTAACTTCGCCTTTAGCTCCCTGGAAAAGTTAGCGTTCCCGTGCCGGAAATTGAATGGTTGTGCCCCAAGAGGGAAGCGGGGCGCTACTGGAAGCGCCTCGCATCCCTCTTGGGGCGCAGCAAGTCAGTATCGCGACACTACGTGCCGCAGTGCCACACACTACGTCACGCCGCGGTATTGCAGGCCTTCCTCCCCTTAAAGGAGAGGGGCCTTACGCAGCGCGACCCGGGGCCCAGCTGGGACCCGTGGATCGGGAGTGCCGGCAAAAGAGCCTGGCACTCAAAGTGCCGGGCTCTCGGAGCGCAGCCGGCACTCCACAGCGGGGGTGGGGGGTCATTCATGAGGCTGGTGCTGGCAGGCGGCCAGCAACAAAAATGGCCGCCCCGCGCCTCCCTGGCCGCAGGTAGGCCCCCCTGACTGTCGGACATGGTGTCCAGCGGTAAGTCAGGGGACACTCCCGAAGATCGCGAGTGGGGTGCTGCGCACGGCGATGACATCATTGCCGGCGCCGCGGGGCGCTACTGGTTAGCGCCGCCGCTAACCTCCCGCTGAATTTCGCAGGAGGTGTGGGCGGCACCGCGCCCGGGCACTTAACCGGAGGCGCAAAGCAACCCAATTTTTCCCCCCCTTGTCTCTTTCTGAACTGTGCAGATGGATGCAGTAATATTTGACTACAGGACATTGGTGCTTTTTTTAATCGAAAGCAAAATACTGCAGATGCTGGAAATCTGAAATAAAAACAAAATGCTGGAAATATTTAGCAGGCTAGGCAGCATCTGTGGGGAGAGAAACAGAGTTAACGTTTCAAGTCGATGGCCTTTCGTCAGAAGTGGCAAAAGTTCGGGATGCAACAGGTTTTAAACAAGTACAGTGGCAGAGGAAAGAACAAAAGGGAATTGCTGTGATGGGGTGGAAGGCAGAAATGACAAAAGGGATGATGGTGCAAGGCAAAAAGGGGGTGGTCATGAGACAAATAAAGAAACAAAAGATGGGTCCAGAGGCGCTGTAAATGACAACAGCAGAACCATTACCATAACCTGCTGTCTGAGAAAATGGGAGCAGCGGTTATAATATGAAATTGTTGAACTCGATGTTGAATCCGGAAGGCTGTAAAGTGCCTAATCAAACAGTGAGGTGCTGTTCCTAGAGCTTCCATTGAGCTTCATTTGAACACCGTAGGAGGCCGTGGTGAGAGTGAGATGGAAAATTAAAATGGCAAGTGACCGGAAGCTGAGGGTCACGCTTGCAGATTGAACGGAGGTGTTCCGCAAAGCAATCACCCAGTCTGCGTTTGGTCTCCCCAGTGTAGGGGAGACCGCATTGTGAGCAGTGAATATCGTATACTCAATTGCAAGAAGTACAAGTGAATCGCTGTTTCACTTGGACGGAGTGTTTGGGGCCCTGGACGATGGGAAGGGAGGAGGTGAAAGGGCAGGTGTTGAATCTCCTGCGCTTGCACGGGAAGGTGCCGTGGGAACGGGTGTTGGGGTTGATTGAAGAGTGGATCAGGGTGTTGCGGAGGGAATGGTCCCTTTGGAATGCTGCGAGGGGAGAAGGAAGATGTATTTGATAGTGGCATCCCGCTGGAGGTGGCGGAAATGACAGGATGATCTGCTGAATGTGGAGGCTGGTGGGGTGGAAGGCGAGGACAAGGGGAAACCTGTCGTGGTTCTGTGAGTGAAGGGCAGGGTGAGAGCAGAAGTGCGGGAAATGAAACGGACATGGTTGAGGGCCTCGTCAACCATAGTGGAAGGGACTCCTCAGTTGAGGAAAAGCAAAGACTTATCGGAAGCACTGGTGTGGAAGGTGGCATCATCAGAACAGCTGCGATGGAGACTGAGAAACTGAGAGAATGGAATAGAGTCCTTGCAGGAAGAGGGGTGGGAGGAAGCGTAATCATGGTAGCTGTGGGAGTCGGTGGATTTACAGTAGATATTGGTTGACAGCCTATCCCTAGAAATGTAGATGGAGAAGTTGAGGAAGGGAAGAGTCTCCGGTGGAGCATATGAAGGTGAGGGAACAATGAAAATTGGAAGCAAGTTAGTGAAATTTTCAGTTTGGGATAAGAGCAGGAAGTGGCACTAATACAGTCAGCAATGTACTGGAAAAAGAGGTGAGGGAGGCGACCTGAGTCGGAACGGAATGTTCGGGATCTCTCGTTGAAAGGCTGACATTAACTGCGAAGGACCTACATTTTGGTTAAAATTTCCCTTGCTTTCCAAATCGGACCCATTTTCTGATCGTGAAGCCACCTTCCATGCTAGGATATTTATGGCAAACCTACAATAAGTGCAAAAATTGTAGTGTAGAGCACTTCAATTTGGCTATTCGACTGCCAGGTCTCATCCAATTGGGTCAACAACAACAAAAACTTGCAATTGTATCACACCTTAAACATAGAAAAACGTCTCAAGGCGCTTCACAGAAGCGTAATCAGACGAAGGTGAATACCGAGCCAAAGGAGGAGATATTGGGAGAGGAGAACTTGGTCAAAGAGGTGGGTTTTAGCAGGGACCTAACGGAGAAAAGGAAGGTGCAGCGACAGGTTTTAGGGAGGGATTTCCAGAGCCTGGGGCATAGATGGCTGAAGGCATGGCCACCAATAGTGGGTCGAAGGGTGGAGGGTATGCACAACAGGTTAGAGTCGGAGGAGCGCTGAGTTCTTGGGGTGGGGGAGGGGGTGTGGTTGTAGAGCTGGAGCAGTCTGCAGAGGTAGGGAGTGGTGAGGCCCTGAAGTGCTGGATTATGTAACAATGTCATATCCAAAGCTATCACAACACCCTAGAAATAAATAAAAAAAAACCTCTCCATCTACTCATGGGTCAAAGTTCACATCCACACCTTCCTTGGCCAGGCAGTAAGCAAGCATGCGCGAGGCCAAGTGGCACAGGCCACGTGCTGGCACTCTTATTTCTTCTGAAACCTATAGAGAGCCATTATCCGGCAACAATGTGGCCTGGCTGGCACGAATGAGTCGGTGGTGATCAATGCACTTCACTTGAACTGGCACTGTAACAGGGGCCATTAACTGCACGAGTTAATCATCTGTCTATCTGCATTAAATAGGAAAGGTCAGACAGATGCGTTATTCTCTAGTTCCACTCAACTTGTGAAAAACATTGGCAAATACGTTTGTGTGGTTCTAGGCTCCTTGACCACCTGAATAAATGTTTTCGTTCCCCGCCACAAACTCCGTTCACTAGCCACTGACTCCATCCCTCTCCCTAAAATCTGTCTGAGGCTGAACCACACTGTTCACAACCTTGGTGTCATATTTGACCCTGAAATGAGCTTCCGACCACACGTCCTCAGCATAACTAAGACCACCTATTTCCACCTCTAACATTGCCCGTCTCCGCCCTTGCCTCAGCTCATCCGCTGCTGAAACCCTCATCCATGCCTTTGTTACCTCTAGACTTGACTATTCCAATACACTCCTGGCTGGCCTCCCACATTCTACCCAACCTAAACTTGAGGTCATCCAAAACTCGGCTGCCCGTGTCTTGACTCACACCAAGTCCCGTTCACCCATCACCCCTGTGCTCGCTGACCTACATTGACTCCTGGTTAACCTGGTTAAGCAACACCTCAATTTCAAAATTCTCAGCCTTGTTTTCAAATCCCTCCATGGCCTCACCCCTCCCTAACTCTGTAATCTCCTTCAGCCCCACAACCCCCCGAGATATCTGCGCTCCTCTAATTCTGCCCTCTTGAGCATCCCTGATTATAATCGCTCAACCTTTGGTGGCCGTGCCTTCTGTTGCCGAGGCCCTAAGCTCTGGAATTCCCTGCCTAAACCTCTCCGCCTCTCTACCTCTTTCTCCTCCTTTAAGACGCTCCTTAAAACCTACCTCTTTGACCAAGCTTTTGGTCAGCTGCCCTAATTTCTCCTTGTGTGGCTGTCAAATGTTTTGTGTCTCAATACTCCTGTGAAGTGCCTTGGGACATTTTACTATGTTGAAGGTGCTATATAAATACAAGTTGTTATTGAGTAGCAAAATCCCCATTCATATATTGAGGGAAATTTGTGTCGTTCTGGAAAGAAATTCAGCTGTGCCTCCAAGCCTAATGTAGAAATCACGGATTTTCAAAATAGCGCTGACTTTTTCGTGAAGTGCTTTTAGGATGGGTTCAAAACTCTCAGACATGCCATTTACAGTGGAGTTAAATAAGTTTGTGCCGAATTTGTGTTTTCACAGGATTGTTGCATGATTTGTTTTCATTCTTTAAACCAGTATATGAGTTTAAAAGGGTCGTAGGTTTAAATAAATTCTGAGATGGTGGGCATTTGGTGATGAATCAGGTGGTCCTACGGTGGAACACTGATGTTTTGCTGCAGCTGTCTTCGGAGGTGTAGGATGTACAACAGATAGCAAACTTACAATAGTTCTGTGGGTGAAAGGAGGAGATGGATTTTTATAGAACAGAAACGAACATGTAAATCCACTGTTTAACAACTGTTCTTCGGTTATTTTTACTGCAATAAAATTTAAACCGAAGAGTTGGTGTAACAGTTCAGGCTAGGGTTTATAGTCTGTTTTCTGGATGAAATCTGAGAATGATATTTTACTTTAGATATCAACTGCAGAATTAAGCAATTTCCCAGTGATGTTGCTATACTATTCTTAATTCACCAGTGCAAAGGACTTTCAGTATAATCAACAGTGATTCAGCGCCTGGCCTGAGATCACACTGCTTTAAGAGAAATATTGCAAGTTAATGGCAAGCTGATGTTAATGGACTCCAGTTAATTTTGGAAGTTGGAGCTGATTTTTTTTACTTTTTCCTGCCAACAGGGTGAATCTGTGAAGTATTTTCTGGATAACCTTGACCAGATTGGACAATTGGTGAGTGTTAATTCTATTTTACTATAACAATCAGAACATAGGGAATTCACCCTTGCTAATTTGGAAAACTAGATTACATTGTGTGTATATTTAAAATTTATACAAGTTTAGTGCATTCTTCAGTGTCTAACACCTCATCAAGTAATCAGTGGGAAAAATCACAGATTGAGATGTTTGGTATTTCTACCATATGAAGGGGAACCTCAATCTCATCATGGTGCGCCCAAGGTGGTTCCATCCAAACTGCCTGTTAATTGCATTCATTGCAACTTAAAATCTATTTAAAAAACTAAGTGGGAGCCTGCCTACCAATGTTTCCTTTTTTTTGGTGCGTGGTCCCTTTAACTGGCTCTGTGGCTCAGTAAAATTTTCGTGCCTGCGCGGTTTCTCCCATATAAAAGCCAGTGAGCGGCTTGCACGGGACCTCCAGACAGCCACGCAGCTTAGCAGGAACATTGCTGCCACAATTCGATGTTTGGGCTAGGAAGAACACTGGGGTGGGTTTGGGGTGGGGCGGGGGGGGGGGTGGAGGAAAGAAGTGAAAGGCAAGAGAGGAGAGGCTACCCTTTGTTTCAAATCAAACTTTCCAAGTTCATGGCAATTCTCTGCTCTGCTCCTCACTCAAATGCATTTGTTTACAAAGCACAGTTTGCAGCACCTGTGAGCTTCTAGAAGGAGGACATTTTATTCTCCGCTGAATATTTAGTGGTAATTCTACCCTGTCTTGGCCTGTGCTTTTTGAACTTCATTTAACAAATGTTTTCAATGTTGCGGGCTGATTTAAGACACTCTGGCTGGCTATGATCACCCTCAATTGTTTTGACATGGTATTGGGCTGAAGTTGGAAGTTTTTGAATTTTCATGTTAAAGGTCAAAACTATCCATGCCAGATTTTTTTCTTTGGCCTTGCTTCTGTCCCAGAGTAGTCAGTTGTTGCAGTGCACCTACAACTGAAGAACTTGCACAAACCAACAGCTGTTCCTCCTTGGCTCTCCACAACCACCACCATTCCTTCCAAAAATCTTCAGTTCTGTTGGCTAGCACAGTTTGCAGTTTATTGTGTGGTGTATTTGCCCACAGTTTGCTGCAGGTATTTGGAAATGGGGTCCAAGTTTTCCTGTTTGCAGCACATCATAAGTACAAGCTAGGGAACTCTCAGACTTCAGTGGTTTGGAAATTGCTGCTATGTCTCACGGAAATTTACAGATTTGGCTGCTGGAAATTTGCAGTTTTTTTATGTAAAGCTTTTTTTTAAATAGTCTTAGTCAAGCTGTAGATTGAGTAATTATCATTAACTTTTACAAGTGCACTATTCACATTATTACTAAACTGTAACTTCAGCTTATTGCTGGCTTACCGATCTTTGCGAATATAGTATGTGTTTTTACTGCAGCAGATTTACAGCCTAATTTGTAGCATTGTAGCGGCCAGATGAGATCAACGAACTCCGCACCGATTGGGATCAATTTGGGAGCAGCTTAATATCACAACGGCAGTGAAGCGGACCAAAGCTGTTCCCACCAAATTAATGTTAATACTGGGGGGGGGGGGGAAGAGGGTGTGTGAGCTAAAAAAAAATAAAAAAATAAAAACCTGTGTGCAGAAATCAAAAATATTACTGCACTTTCTGTTAAATTAAACACATGGCAATAATCTCATTGGACTCTGAACCCTCAAACCACTCCAGCTTTTGATCCCCTTGATGAGATTATTGCTTTGCAATCACTCTCCGAGAAACATTAGAGTAAATTTCAGTTAACTTCAACTTGAAGCTTCTGAGCTTCAAGTTCGGTCTGTGCCACTAGTGGTGTCTTGAATTATTGCTGCAGTTCAGATTAAATGTTGCACATTCTTTTTAAAGTAAATCAGAATTGTTCAAAGTTTGAGGGACAGAACACAGCAGAGGAACACTTTTTAAAATATTTACCAAACACTTACCCCTTTTTAAATCTTTGTACGAATTTAATCTACTTAACATCGGTAATTTGCAGTGAACACTGCAACTGATATCTGATCCTTTTTTTTCCCAATGCAGAACGTGCCACCAGCACAGTAGCATGGGACCGATTTGGGGGAGGGGGGGGTTGGGATGGAAACTTGCATGTGTGTCTATGTCTCCTTTAGAAAATAAATACAGCTGGCAAGCAGTTCCCTTCCTATCTCTCTCTTCCCCCACCCCTCCTTTCAAAAGCAAACAACAAGCTCAAACCTATGTCTGGCTGGTATCCAGCCAGTGCTGGAGTCCGAGCCTGCTGCGATCGTGGGCTTGTAAAATAAGCATCTTAAACTGATATATTGCTGGGCCAGCGGTTCCTCCACTTTGAATATGTTTTAGGTTTTTTTGGGGGAGGGGGCGAAGAAAGAGAAGGTAAAAGAAAACTTGTGACGGTCATCAATATGCCTGGTTTTGCAATATGATCTAATCAGTTTCTTTATTTCAGAGTTACCTTCCCAGCAGGCACGATGTCCTGCTTGCAAGAAAAGCCACCAAAGGAATTGTGGAGCATGATTTTGTCATAAAAGGCATTCCTTTCAAAATGGTAGACGTGGGTGGCCAACGATCACAGCGGCAGAAATGGTTTCAGTGCTTCGATGGCATTACATCCATTCTCTTCATGGCTTCCTCCAGCGAATACGACCAGGTCCTTATGGAAGACCGGCGGACAAACCGTCTGGTAGAATCGATGAATATCTTCGAGACGATTGTAAACAACAAGTTGTTTTCTTCTGTCTCTGTTATTTTGTTCCTCAACAAAATGGACTTGCTTGTGGGGAAGGTGAAAACAGTCAGTATTAAGAAATATTTCCCAAACTTTGAAGGGGACCCTCACAGACTGGAGGATGTACAAAAATACCTGGTGCAATGCTTCAACAACAAGCGACGAGATCGCACCAAACCACTGTTCCACCACTTCACGACAGCCATCGACACGGAAAACATTCGGTTTGTGTTTCATGCAGTGAAAGACACTATTCTGCAGGAGAATTTGAAAGATGTGATGTTGCAGTGAAGAGATATAGTGAGATCATCATTGGATTTTGTGTTGCTCCTTGGTATTCCCTCTGCCGTCAGCACTGTGTCCATGAGTGGCCAACAGTTCTGGTCATGGGTATAAAGTAGAGATCACAGTGATTTTACATGAAAGCTTGATGCTTGCCAGCATCTTCTTGGAAGTGCTTTTAAGTGTCCTTTTCACTTCTATACAAGTGCTCCGACATCAGAAGCATAGTGAGCAATAGTTTTAGACATTCATTGCACTAAGGCCTCTTTTCTGATTGTGTTGGATGGGAAAGTTGGGCGACTGAACAGCCTATTGCAATGTGTTGAGTTCCATGTACCAGAATGGCATATAACCCAAGGGTGCTTGCATGGAAATCTGCATGGACTAAAGTTTCAGGGAAAGTTTCTAACTCGTCTATCCAAGCTACTTCATGGACTTCAGCCCTCCCTGGAATTCAGCTATTCACTACTGCCAAATGCAAACTGGATCCGGAGTCTGAAGTCTCTTGGCAGAGAGCGTGGATGCTGGTCCTCCTTTGCTTTATAGCTTTTCAGGGACAATGCTGCGAATTGCAACAAAAATGGCTCCAATTACAGCAGTGCTAATGTGCCAGACATTTGGGACTGTAATGCAAAGGACCTGGCTTGACAGTTTATTTCATTGGTTTTGCAATCCTTTCACAGCCAAGTGCGACAGTGCAGAAGTTTTTGGTACAGTGTGGAGTTCTGCTTTATTGTGAATGTGTGTCTCTCTCTTACTGACAGCTATTATAATTTTCATAAAGTTCCTTTACAGCTATATCTGGCTTATGTGTAGGACATTCATAGAATGTCTCACGGATATGAATTGTTATTTAAGCTTGATGAACGGATAGAAGCCTCTGCTATCTGGAGCGCTGTTCAAAACTCATGGTTTTGTACCTAAAAACGGGTCAAAATTACACACTAACCTTTTAGCTTGTCACATGAATTTTTGTGATTTCAACTAGGTTCTCGGCAGAGTAAAGATTTTAAATGAAATCCTAATCCAAGTGGACTGTGCTTCCCTTGTGTAGCACCGGTGGGTTTGGAACTGAGCCACCGGTGTGGAGTTGCTGTTTTGAAGTGAGTGGTCTGCTGCCACCGAGCATACGAGAGGAGTCTTTTCCTGAAAACAGAAATAAGTGACCCAGACTCCAGTTGCATTTTTCTTAGCACCACCTGTGGTACCAGACAACTGGTTTCTAAGCCACATCGATCAGACGTGACCCAGGAAGCCTTCAAATTCCATCATGGATCTGGGGAATCTGGACTTTCAGCTAACCTTTTCACTGGTGCAAAATGGCACGTGTTTTTCTACTTGGCCTCCAGATGGTTTATCTGATTTAATTGAATACCTTACCGCACAACACCCTAAGGATAAATGGAGCAGGATCAAATTGGAGATGAAAGAACTAAAAATTTCCTACATATACATTTTTGACCTACCTGTAGTTTTAAGCACTTTTTTTGATTTGCTCTGGCACTGTTACGTATGCCTAGTTAGATCTTTAACCTGTTAGATATAATTTCACTTTCGTGATCACTTCCTTCCGAAAATTCAACTTTTCACTTAACTCTGGAATTTACTGACCACGCTAGGCACACTATCTTGAACACCACACTTACATTCAGTACTAAATTGTCTAATAAATGGTACGTAACCTGTGCAGTAAGTAGGGTTTTCACCAATAAAGAGGCGGCAACACTTGGACTCTCACAGCTGCTTTCTTGCTATGTTCACTGTATATAGGTTCAAACGCCCCTGCTACAAGGAAAGTAGAAATGATGAGTTGGAATAGTGGGTTAATTTTGGGAAGCCTGATTTCACCTGAGATTGAAGTCAATTGGAGGCAATTTGGTGACAACTTGAGAGGCATTTTTATTGTAAATGCATAACGAGGGTAAATGTGTCAAACTATTTAAAAGAACTGGGTTAACGCTGGCGTTACAATAATGACACACTGAGTACTTCGGCTAATGTATCATAAATGTAGCTTTGCTCTTTTTAAACCAATTTTCACCAATCCATTTCAGAACTCGAGAAATTTCCAGTCCGCTTTAGTTTCGGTATTCATTTGAAAACTACAAACCTGCCAACCCACGCAGTGCGATTCTCAGAGAATCTGTTAGTGCATTCTTTTTCAGCTGTCCATGGATAGTGTCTGCATTTTATCATCTCCACTGTGAAATGTAAAGACGTATTTACACAGAATTTAAAATGAATGAGCAAGATATTTTGCAGAGTTTTATTTTTGAACTGATTTTCTACAGTCTTCGCATGGAAAATGTAGTAATTTGACTCCTCCCCCTCCCCCCCCCCCCCCCTTAATGATTTCTTCCTAGATTTAATATTTTACAATAAAATTGAGATTCCCTGGGATATCGAAGCAAAATGAAGTAAAGAACCCAGGTCAGAAGTAGAGTCAAGCGAATCTTTTGAGCAGGTCTTCTGGTAGAAATTTTCCTTTTTAACTAATGTTTCCCATTTTTCAGTCCTCCTCTTCATGACTTAGTCAAAGGGTTATCCTGTAATGTGGCATCCTCTTCTCGGGCAACTACTTGTAAAATGAGCTAGTTCAAAATAGTTTTTCCTCTACGCTGTTTCAATCTTAGAATAAATTTTGAAAGATCTGTCTCTCATTTGTCTAACTATGCAAAATTCACTTTAAAATTCCCAAGTAGCCATGCCTTTTTGCTTAGCCTACTGAAAGTGTGGAATCTATCGCATAAATAAAACTTTTAAAGTGAAATGGTATTTAATGTTGGCCTTGATGCATAATTGTCTGCTTCCTCCTCGTTTCTGTGGTGATAACCAAACACAGTGGTCATCCCGATGGAAATTCTGTGGCCAGTCAGTTGTAGGATGTGCTGAGAAAACCCCCACAAAGTTGTCTGTGATTCCATGTTTCCAGCCTCCTGCTCCTTTTTATATGTGGCTGTACTGCCATCCTTGTATAAATCGCACTGTACAGTGTAACTTTTCCTCTTGGGCTATATATGAGCATATGCAAAATCGTGTTGCATAGGTTTTGCATTTCAGTCTTTAAGTAGGCCATCAGAGTGTGATGTGGTTTGTTTTTAAAACGAGCCGGAATTAATTTGTACAGAAACCAGGTGTGTGTATGTTTGTGTATTTAGGGTTTGCACGATTTGTATTTTATTTAAAGTGCACTTAACCATCTTCTAACACTGGGAGTGAAATACAATTGGAAAATGATCCTTTTAGGATCAGCAGGGATATTTTTTGTGTTCTGCTTCTCTTTCTCACCTCCTTCTTTCCCCCCCCCCCCCCACCCCAATTCCTGATGCCTAAAACAGTAAATAGCTGCACCATCTGTTTAAATCGTCCTAGTTTTACACAGTACAGTCCAAGCTGTTTGGGAGGACCAGCTTTGTTGGCAGAAGAATCTGTTTACAGTGGGGGCTTCATTTGGTGGTCATTACGCTGTGTTGGTCTTCCTTGGCTTCATTCTTGTTTATGAAGGTATTTGCATAAAACTGAAATGACATGAAAAGCAAGTTTAGGGCTTAAAGACTCGCTCTTCATGATGGTATTTTTTGTTATGGCAAAGATAGATGGATTGCCACATACTTGCTCAGTATCTAATACTGATCTGTTGCCTAACCCTTTTGTTGTCGTATAGCAGCTTTTTCAGTTGCCTTCCCTGGTATGTTGTGAATTGATTTCATTTCTGATGCAATACTAGCATTGCACTGTTGGTCTGTGTCTGACTTATCTGAGGCAGACAGTTTTGTAGCAGAATATTTGCAGTATTGGCTGTTTTTAAGATAGCTGATTCTCATTGTAGTAATCTGACCTCCCTGCTGTCTGATTTGAAATTTCTCTTCCTTTTATGCCCATGTACTTTTTTTTTTCCTTCCCCCCCCCCCGGAGATCTTTGTCCCTGCAATAGTCCACCTAACTTCAGCTGGTAATGACTGATGAGCCAATAGGACATGGGGGTAGATATTCCATGAGAGTTCTTCGGACCTTCCACCGCAAGATCAATGGCAACCCTGTAGAATCGGTATAAAGGGCAGTTTACGCCGTTTCACTGAAGCTACAGTGGGTGATCAGCAGGAGAGCATCTGCAGAAATTCTGCTTCAGAGCGTGAAGTAAGATCTTTTAAACTGTATAAACTGTTTTCCCATAGTACTTAACTTCTGAGCAGCAGATTCCAATTATAGATTGTTTTGCTCAAATAAACAGTTGAACATCGTTGAAATCTCATCATCTGCATTGTGCATCGCTTCGCACAACATTTTGCTAGCTTTCATTTACTGTATTGCATGCCTTTGCCCGACATTTGAATAAATTGCCACTTTTTTGAAATTCGATTTGTATGTGCCAGCTGCTGGCATGTTGCAATGCCTCTTGCACAGTATGGTCCAACACTGCTCTTTCAATTCAACTCCCATTCTGTCACCTCTCGAAGGTCTGATTTTAGGTCAAAACCAGATTATTTTAAGCTATTCTGCAATTATTTTTGGTATGAATTACATCATCTTGTTAATCCAGTTAACTAAACTTGAGGATTGAAAATACAAATGTCATCAGGATTTGTGTCCACATTGCCGAAATGGCCAATTTAATGCAGTCACAGATGGGATTCTAACCACTGTTTGATCTCGGAAGTATCACAATGGAACTCCAGTCATTTTTTTAAAAATCTGTCGGAGGGAAGCAAGTTGTATTTCAACTGTTCATTGAAGGAATCCAGTTAGAGATTATCAACAGCGCTAATCAAGAACTGGCATGTATCTCAAAGCTTTGAATTATAAACCAAACATTATTTTAACTCTGTAAACGCGTTGATAAAGCCACGGTTGGAATATCATAGGCAGTTCCGTTTGCAGTGGACATTGATGTATTGGAGAATGTTCAGAGAAAAGTGATGAGTGATTCTGGGGCATAGCGGTCTAAGTTGTGAAGAGAAGACTTGCCGAATTGATCTTTTCCACTGGCGGAAAATACTGAGGGGATTCTAATTTCAGGTTTTTAATACACAGAGAGGCACGGATAGCGTAGATGAATGGTTATTTAACTTCAAACTGATCTTGGAACTAGATTGTACAGATGAGGCTTGAGCTCCAAGAATTCCACCTTCCATGTTTTTCTCTCCCTCCTCCAACCAAGTGTTGGATAAATAGAATGGATTCTTATCCAACTCAGTTGATGCTAATATGATTAACGTTCTTTTTAAAAGCACCATAAACATTTGGTTAGAAAGGAAGAAAGAACTTGCATTTATATCGTGCTTTTCACGACCTCGAGTCATCCAAAAGCACTTTACAGCCAATGCAGTACTTTTGACGTGTAGTCACTGTTGTGTTGTAGGAAATGTGGCAGCCAATTTGCACACAGTAAATTCCTACAAACCGCAATGAGATAATGAACTGGAGGTTACTAGGCTAAGTGTATGCTTAGATATTGTGAAGAACTGGTGCATGCAGAACAGTCCGAGTGTCATCAGTGGAGTGCAGCAGCTCGGGGTTCAGCAGTGTCCGAGTTCTTCTTTAGTTCCCTTGGATGGGCAGGAAAGAGAAGGATAGGTTGGGGAAAAATTGTTGGCTTCCGGAAGTATCACCTTTAGTCATTCACCTGGAAGTTTGAGTGAATTGTGTCGTGTTCAGGATGGTGCTGATCATGTACATTCCATAGATGTTTGTACTCGAACACTAAAAGGATCACCAGTGTCTGCTGCATTAGCCCTTTGAATGCAGAATTGCAAAATGAGACCAGGTTGAAATTGTACCACCCAAATCCAGCCCAACGCTCAGCCAGTTTAACACTGGTGTATCTGGGTAAAAATGGGCAAAAATCAGCACTAGAATAAATGCCTGCCAGTTAACAGCATATTTCGGTATCCTAATGTGCACAGATCATGAAAAAGAAAGCAGTTTTATTTTTCGTCGGCATTTTTATGTATACTAATGAGCTGCACGTGAACTGCTTTGTTACACATCCTGCCCTGTGCTGTAGTGTAGAAGGGGCTAAGACTGGGAACAATTTGCAAGGCAGCCAGTGCAGGATTCTAAATAAAGGAGGCAATTGTGGAAATTTGTTTCCATGGTTTCAGGATTGTACTTAACTCACAATATTGAGTGGCCTTTCGTCACCAAGTTTCTACCCACATATGTGCAAAATTTATTTAAAGTAGTATTCCGTTCTTGCATATCGGAAACTAATTTTTTGTCAAAAGAAGAAAAAGCTTTCATTTATTTGGCGCCTTTTATTTCCTCAGGATGTCCCAAAGTGCCAACCACTGAAGTACCTTTAAAACATAGTCACTATTGTTAGATTGGCAAACATGGCAGCCACTTTGCACACAGCCAGGTCCCACAAACAGCAGTGAGATGAATAAGCAGTTAATCTGTCTTTTGATGTTTTGAGAGAGAAATGATGGCAGGACGCCAGGAAAACTCCCTGCTATTCTTGAAATGATACTGTAGGATCTATTGCATCCACCTGAAGATGGCAGACAGGTCTCCTGAAGGATGGTACCTCGGGCGATGCAGCGCTCTGTCAGTACTGCACTGAACTGTCAGTTTAGGTTGTATGCTGTGGGGCTTGAACCAAGAACCTTCTGACCTGAGGCGGGTGTGCTACCAACTGAGCCAAGGTGACAGTTTAGCATTCTTGTTACCCATTGGTGGCAATTTTGATGCTGAAGAATGCAAAGGAACCTTGCACTGAAATTAATATTGGTTCATTATACATTGCAGGTATAACTATTGTAGATATTGAGCTACATAAGACAATTATTGTCACATTAATCCCAATCCCTCTACCATTTTAGGTGGGGGTTTTATATCCTCACATTTGCGAGATAGAAATTCCATTTATAAAATCGTGAGTTCCCTTAACTGGTCAACACAGGCACCGCCTGTGCAGTACAGGCAATGTCTGTGAAAGTAGACGGCTTATAGCACTTGCTAATTAAAGATTGCCTCCCATTTCCTTTTTAAGAGGAATTTTTCCATGACAACTAATGGGAAAAAATGTCCCTGTAGTTGAATGTAAAATCCCGAGCAGTTGGTGTATTGAAGATAACCCCACTGTAACCACTTTGTACGGAGGAAGAAGTTTTTAACTTTTTTTAAAGAATCAAGTTATACCAAGAACACGCACACAAGATTTGGTATGGATTTTGTATATTTTTTCTAATCCAGGCTGATTTGCAGAATCCTTCAGTGATTGCTAGAAAATTAGCAGATTTTGAAAATGCAAAGGCCATTCAGAGCTCATGGGGTCAATGGTTATGTTGCTGCCTGACATCCGACAGAATCAACTTTTAATTTTTTTTTATATTGCGGAAAATCATTCTACAAAATAAATGCAGTAAAACACTTTTAGCATCTCGCATATTTAAGAATGGACACAGTGATACTAACCCTACTAAACTTTACTTTGTTTGAATTAAATACAAGTAAAGAAATCAAGACAAACCATGTAAACATTTGATGCCTTTGTTAACTGTATAAACTGTATTTTAGCTCTGAAATTGCTTTCTATTATGTTTCTGTATATATGATTTTATAAATATTAAAGTGTACTTTATGTGGATTGTAGTTGCCTGTATTTAATGTCTTCTATTTGTATAATTCTGTATTTTTGAGGTGCTGATTAGTGGGATATAGATTTTGCCAAACTCTTGACACATGGAATGCAATATTAGACGGGGCTTCACCATATGCTTCAGTCTCATCTCTCTCCCCACCCATATCCTCTACTGCATTTTACTGTCCGTCAGTGTGTAGATATGGCAGAGACATCATAACTATATAGCCGTATAGGACCTGCAGTATATGTATCTGCAGGTACCATGTATCCTGGAAAGCAGTGTGTACTCTTTTGTATTCTAACATGTTCTGAGAAAGTGTGTAAACTCTTGTACAACTCGATAATAAAAAATAAAAAAAATGAAAAAGCAGTTTAAAAAGTTGGCTCTCATTTTTGCTGATAAAAGTTGGCATTGTTTGTGTGCTATTTTGAGTGCAGTAAAAATAAATTGATGTGGGAATTCTAGCATGTTCTCTGCACAAGAATCAAACTAGTTATGTGGCCAGATATGTTGAATCTCTGCCTCTATTGTCTCGGTCTTCTCTTTCCCCTCTGTTCTCTCCTACTCTCTCTCTCTCTTTCTCCACTGCCCATCTGTTTGGGTCTTCCCAGGCCATGCACATTCCTCCGCTGTCGGGAGGCAAATGGCTGATGCTGCTTCCAAGCCTTTACTAGTACAGTTCTGGGTGTAGTGCTTTCTCTTTCTTCCCTGCCATCCCCGCTTCCTTCCCCCCCCCCCCCCCTTGTGCAAAAGCATCATGCTTCCAGTGACAGCATAGCTGTAACATCCCCACCGACACCTGGGAATCCCTGGCCCAAGACCGCACAAAGTGGAGGAGAAGCATCCGGGAAGGCGCCAAATACCTCGAGTCTCTTCGCCAGGAACAAGCGGAAGTCAAGCGCAAGGAGCGCACGTCAACCCAAGCACCCCACCCACCCACCCCTTCAACCACCGTCTGCCCCACCTCTGACAGAGACTGTAGGTCCCGCATTGGACTCATCAGTCACCTGAGAACTCATTTTTAATGTGGAAGCAAGTCATCCTCGGTTCTGAGCGACTGCCTAAGAAGAGCTGAGCATGATAAACCAGGCAAAACCTGGTCCATTCTCCAAATATTTACTGGATAGAAGAACAATATTACTGTTTGATCTTCTAGTCCAGGGTTTTGGCTCTCTTTATTGTTTAACTCTGATAACTTAAGCTAACCTTTTGGTGGTTGTGAAATTGTTTGCTTGTTTTAATGCTCTTGTGCACAAGAAGCAGTTAGATATCTATTGCAATAACGTCACTAAAGTGAAAAATGTCACAACTATAAGACAATGGTGCTATCCTAAAGAATTTTATCTAATCAAATCAAGAAGCTGGTGATGTTGAATTATTCATTTGAGTACAGGATATTGCCAATATGAGTTGAAAATCATAAAAATTCAGGTAACTGCTAAAGTGAAGCTTGATCACTTTAGACTGCTCATCGAGGCGAGGGGGTGTCACTGCTGGAGCGTAAGAAACTTCCCACCTTTTGCACCCAGGGTCAGCACCAAGCACACTTGGATCAGGTATAGGACTGGCCTCTGCCCTAACAGTACCGTTAAACCCAGGAGAATACCATCTATTGCACCAGCTATTAAGGGGAAGCTAGATAAACACATGAGGGAGAATATGCTGATGGGGTTAGATGGCAGAGGGGTTGGAGGAGATTTCGTGTGGAGCATAAATGCCAGCACAGACCAGTTGGACCGAATGGCCTGTTTCTGTGCTATAGGCTCTGTAACTGTGTAGCTATTCTTGTGGTTTGAGAGGAGTTGCCAATTTGCTGGGATAGTTTATGCTGTGGACTCTCGCCCTCCAGGAACCAGGTTGACACTGCCCCAAAGTCGGTTCATTTAAAAGATGAAGACATTTATATACAGGAGGGCATTGGATTAGTCACTAAACTTAGTAGCTTAAAATGGAAAAATACAAATGGATCCAAGAAGTCAAGTAAACATGGAAGCAACCGGATAAAACCAAGACCTCTTTAATGTAAGTGGTGAAGGAAAGGTGAGAATGTATAAATAAGATCAAAGACTTCGACCTAGTGCCGAAAGGTTTTTCCAAGAAATGGGAGTAAGCAACCTTAAAATTTCTTAGGATTTTAAAACCCACTTTAGTGGCTTGGCAAGCTGAAAATGTGTAGTGATGAGCAGATCATCGTGATATGCAATATGTTCATGTTTAGCATCATTACTAGGGAAGTAGAGCGCGAGCCGCTGTTGAGTTTTTAACTTGTAAGATGTTAGGCCAAGACTTTGGGTGCTACAGTTGAAGTATTCGTTGTTCTGCCCAACGATCAAAGTTATTCAGCATTATTCCTTCATGGACCATTAAACCAACCCATTTAAAACTTCTATTGTGCTGGTGACCTTCAGTTCAATTTAAGAATAATGACCATGGAAGATTGTTAATCGGAGTAGCCAGGAAACACTCGATTTACCGGCACCTAAATAACCGGAAATCTCTGTTAACCAGCAAAATTCAGGACTAGGTTCAGGTAAGTTTTATTTCATATTAGTGGTCGTTCCTGGATCTGTGGCCGTGTAACCGGGGTTCCTGCACCTGTTGCTATGCAACAGGGATGCCTGGATCTGTGACAGTGTCTGGGGCTCTCGTACCTTTTACTATACTTCTCTGTAATCTGGACTTTTTGATAAATCGGCACCACGCCGGTCCCGTCTGTGCCAGATAAAAAGAGAGTTTCCTGTAATTGTGCATCGATTTAAATTTTGTAACATTTGGGGGGAAAAAGTGACTATATTAGTTCTTCCAGTAAACACTGAATTTTAAGCATCACTTCTATTCAAGAAACTACGGTACTTAACCCAACATGGGTCATTTCCATGGCAAGTCACAAGTCACATCATATGATTTCACTAATGACTGCGTCTCCCACAGTAGAGCCTTAGGGCTGACTAACAGACCTTGAACTGAACTCTGACATTCAGTAATGAGTCACAAATGTAAATCCAAAGACTCGGATACTGGGGGGTGGGGGGGGAGTGGGATCTAGGTGGGGGGGGGGAGTGGGATCTAGGGGGTGGGGTGGGGGGGGATTTTAATAGTTTAGCAGTTCAAATAAAGTGTGTTTGAGAATTTAACAATTTGATTTTTTTTTCTTGTAAAGCCAGTCTTTTATAATCTTTTCAATTGTACCTTTTTTGGATTGGCTGTTCAAGTCCAACTTTGATCATTTCATCGAGTGTAAGGATGTAGATGTCTCAAGATACGAAAAATCCTTTAGCCTGAAGAGCTTGGGGCACTTGTAAGCTACCAGTGGACCATACCGTATACTTGCTTTAAAAGTTCTTTTGTGGGCCATATCTAGGTCGCTTCTACTTGGCACGAAGAGCGATAGATTTCATTTTCTTTTTTGGACAAATTAAAAGAATGGCCTGGCTGGCAGTTGTTGGCTGTTTCTGTCCAGGGAGTCTTGGGTGTTGGAACTTGAAATCGATGCCAGATGAGCTTGACAGGATTTACCTTTTTGAGCTTTCGATATGGACAGTAAATGAGCTGTGTATCTCTTACTGGTGAGCGAATCTCTCTGTACTCTCATCACAGTCTTTAATGTGGAACAGAAATGCTGCTGCAGCTCTCGGTGGCTGAATGTGACGTTTCACTTTAACTCTGCCCCCTTACCTTTCACTGTACTAGAAATGGGAGACTGGGTCTAGATCAGCGGTTCCCAACCTTTTCCTTTATGCGGACCACTACATCGTCATCAAAAGCTTTTGTGGACCACAACGTGTATCGAATATGATATAATCACGTGTACCTCGTATGTATTACATTATCATCACTTTTTTCACGGACCACCTGCAGTGCCCTCAGGGACCACTGGTGGTCCGCGGACCACAGGTTGGGAACCGCTGGTCTAGATCATGACTTCAATATTGGGCCAGAAATTCGGGTCCCCACGGGTGAGTACGCGCTGGATACTCACGCGTAAGCCCAACGAAAGTGCCGGTTTCGTGCATGCACTGCGCATGCGCGGGAAACCGGAACTTCTGTTTCCTTGAAGGGGTTCACAGGTCGAACGCGTGCGCTTGAGAGGCAGCGTGTACGCCTGGAACTTCCGTTTTTTTTGCAGGTTTCTCCGGGAGGGTAAGTCTCCAGCAGCTACGCTTATAAAAAGCAGTCGCAAGGCCTGCTTTTAACAAGGTAAGTGGTGAATTAAAACATACTTTCCCCACAGGTTTATTATTTTTAAATACTTTAAAGAAAGGTAAGTTTATTTTTAGCCCCGTTAGAAACTGTAATAAATTTTTTCAAAAATTTAAATTATTGTTTAAAATAGTTATTTTTAAAATGTGGTTTTTTAAATATTTATTTGACGTTTTAGTTATGTTTTGGGGCCGATCTCTAACTCATAGATTTGACAGGTCTTCCTGTCAAATCTATGAATAGAGATTCTCTGCTACCATTGGCTCTCCATGGCCCACGTGATCCCAGGGGACGCATCGAACTAACTGCGCCCCTGGGATACGCAAGCACTGCGCGCTGGCAGTTGGAGGAGGCCCAGGATCGGAATCCCACGCGGGCCTACAGCACAATGACCGGCGCGCTAGGTAAGTGCAGGTCGGAGGGTTGCACCCGCGGGAAGCCTCCGACCTGAATTTCTGGCCCGTTATCTTAATGCTTTGCAGCCTGAACTTTAGTCTGATTCCCCCTTCATCAGAGACTGGCATCCTGCTCAAAACAAGTATGTTCTGAACCACTTGTGTTCCACTGCTAATTTCAGGAGAGATGCCAGTTCAACATCATTCAAATTGTTCACTCATCATCGCTCCTTAATGACCTTTTGGCAAAGGTAGAACTTAGCCAAAAGTTTGGCTAAATTTTGAGAAGGGTTTGCCTCCCCCCCCACCCCCATTTTGCCCTTCCTCGGTGCCCCTTCTATGCTGTTGGCTGGATCTCCGCTGGGACAGCAGTGGTGGAAAAGTGAAAGATTAGCAAAGAGTTCCTGCTCCTGATGGTCACCTGATGATCCACTGCTGGAAGTGCACATTTGGGGATCTTGGGTTAGAACAAGATCAGATGTGGCTGTGATGACATCCACAGTTAATACTTTACTGCCATTCGTTGTGGAGGCTCGAAACTAATGGCCACTTCAGCAAGATACCCAAGGGATACCAATGCCCAACAAGAGGCAGTGCTTTCAGGAGAGGGGAACAGTGGGGAAGGAATGCTTGCTTAAGTTTTAATCAGACTTTAATAGTACAGGTATATCTCTGCTTATCCAATGTTGGGGTCCTTTTGAGAATGGACACTCCTTTCAACAGTCTACATGTTGCAGTCATAGGCCTCGAGTGGCAATTTCATCTAACTAGCAATCATTTGGCATTTTCATTCGCCTGTCATAGAATCATAGAAGTTTACAGCACAGAATGTTACCTGCCACTTATCAGCCCAAGCCTGAATGTCATCCAGGTCTTGCGGCATGCGGGCATGGACTGCTTCATTATCTGAGGAGTTGCGAATGGCACTGAAAACTCTGCAGTCATCAGCGAACATCCCCACTTCCGACCTTATGATGGAGGGAAGGTCATTGATGAAGCAGCTGAAGATGGTTGGGCCTAGGACACTGCCCTGAGGAATTCCTGCAGCGATGTCCTGGGGCTGCGATGACTCACCTCCAACCACCACAACCATCTTCCTTTGTGCTAGGTATGACTCCAGCCAGTAGAGACATTTCCCCTTGATTCCCATTGACTTCAATTTTACTAGGGTTTCTTGCGGGTCAAATGCTGCCTTGATGTCGAGGGCAGTCAATCTCCCCTCACTTCTGGAATTCAGCTCTTTTGTTCATGTTTGGACCAAGGCTGTAATGAAGTCTGGAGCCGAGTGGTCCTGGTGGAACCCAAACTGAGCAGGTTATTGGTGAGTAAGTGCTGCTTGATAGCACTGTCAACCAATGTTCCCTGTAATTTTGTTTGGTGCTGTGCGGCCCCTTTAAGGGGCTGCCCGAGGCATTCAAGATACCGTGCATGCACGGTTTTTGTACTGAAAAGGCAGCTGCGCAGGGTCCCTGGCGTGCTGCGCAGCCATGCAGCTTATAGGGAACGTTGCTGTCGACTACACCTTTCATCACTTTGCTGATTGAGAGTAGGCTAAAGGGGCGGTATTTGGCCGGATTGGATTTGTCCTGCTTTTTGTGGACAGGGCATACCTGGGCAATTTTCCACATTGTTGGGTAGATGCCAGTGTTGTAGCTGTACTGGAATAGCTTGGCTAGAGGTGCAGCTAGTTCTGGAGCACAAGTCTTCAGCATGACAGGATGTTGTCTGGGCCCATAGCTTTTGCTGTATCCAGTGCGCTCAAAGGAGTGAATCAAATTGGCTGAAGACTGGCTTTTGTGATGGTGAGGACCTCTGGATGAAGCCGAGATGGATCATCCACTTGGCACTTCTGGCTGAAGATGAGTGCGAACACTTCAGCTTTGTCTTTTGCACTCGTGCTGGGCTCCACCATCATTGAGGATGGGGATGTTCATGGAGCCTCCTCCTCCCGTCATCTGTTTAATTGTTCACAACTGGATGTGGCAGGACTGCAGAGCTTTGATCTGTTTGTGGGATCGCTTAGCTCTGTCTATAGCATGCTATTTCTGTTTTGAGCATGCGTGTAGTCCTGTGTTGTAGCTTCATCAGGTAGGCACCTAATTTTTGGATACGTATGGTGCGTTGCTCCTGGATTGTACTTCTACACTCCTCGTTGAACCAGGGTTGTTCCCCTGGCTTGATGGTAATGGTAGAGTGAGGGATATGCTGGCCCATGAGGTTACAGATTGTGGAATACAATTTTGCTGCTGCTGCTGGCCCACAGCGCCTCATGGATGCTCAGTTTTGAGCTGCTAGATCTGTTCTGAATCTATCCCATTTAGCACGGTGGTAGTGCCACACAACATGATGGAGGGTGCTCTCAGTATGAAGACAGGACTTCGTCTCCACAAGGACTGTGCGGTGGTCACTCTTACCAATACTGTCATGGAAAGATGCATCTGTGACTGGTAGATTGGTGAGGAGGAGGTCAAGTAGGTTTTTCCCCTCGTGTTGGTTCTCTCACCACCTGCCACAGGTCCAGTCTGGCAAGACTCTGCCTGTTCAGTCAGTAGTGGTGCTACCGAGCCACTCGGTGATGGACATTAAATCCCCCACCCAGAGTACATTCTGTGCCCTTGCTACCCTCAGTGCTTCTTTCGCGTGGTGTTCAACATGGAGGAGCACTGATTCATCAGCTGAGGGAGGGCGGTAGGTGGTAATCAGCAGGAGGTTTCCTTGCCCATGCTTGACCTGAAGCCATGAGACTTCATGGGGTCTGGATTCAATCTGGTAGTTACATGGTCACCATTACTGATATTTGCTTTTTATTCCATATTTTATTTAATTAACTGAATTTAAATTCCCCAGCTGCCGTACTAGTCCAGTAGCATAACCACTATGCTACCATACCCTTATTGGCCCATTTACTAGGTTGTGGGGTGAGGGGGGTGTGGAGAAACAGGGGCCAGGGTAGCAAAGCCCCACCCCACCCCCAATTGGCAGCTGGTCGCCAGAGCTTCTGAGCACATGAGGCAGGCACACACCATGCCAAGGGCAGCAAAAGGGGTCTTGCCTCGGTGTTCCTTGGTTCAAGAAGGCAAAGCCAGCCAGAAATCATGTTCCTGATTGCTATCCGATGATTCCAGCCGGAAGTGCATGTCTGTGAATGTCTGATAAGTATAGGATCCGGCCCAAGTGGGATGCCTCTCACAGTCAAATAACTCGGTGAGTAGCACCCTCTGAGTCAGAAGGTTGTGAGTTCAAGTCTCAAGAGCCTTGAGCACATAATCCAGGCTACCACTTCAGTGCAGTGCTGAGGGAGTGCTGCACTGTTGGAGGTGCCGTCTTTCGGATGAGCTGTTAAACCGAGGCCTTTTCTACCCTCTTCGGTGGACATAAAAGATCCCATGGCACAACTTTGAAGAGGAGCAGGGGCATTCTCCCCAGTGTCCTGGCCAATATTTATCCTTCAAACAACGTTACTAAAACAGATTACTTGGTCATTATCATATTGCTGTTTCTGGGACCTTACTGTGCGCAAATTTGGCTGCCGCGTTTCCCTATATTGCAACAGTGACTACATTTCAAAAGTACTTCATTGGCTGAAAAGTGCTTTAGGACGTCCTGAGGTCACGAAAGGCGCCGTATAAATGCAAACTCCTTCCTTCCCAACCTACTGACCCAGTATGGCCACTTGAGCAAGATGCTGCAAAGCAACTGGCCTTGGTGTTGGGGGAAGAAAATTCATGAGAGTAAGTTCCCATTATCCTGGCTAAAATACATTTGGTTAAAAATGCAATAAAAAATGATTAAAGCTCTCCCTTTCCCTCAACATCTGTAAATTAAAACCAAATTAATATAAGCTCCATGTAATTAGAAAGTGAGATTATGATGTGCTACCATGTGACCAAGATATTGTCTTAGTGGAACTGCAGTATTAATATAGACATTGCTGACAAAGGAATAGGCGCTTGAAGGAAATTAAAGCTTTAATTCAGTTCTGGCTTCTGATCACTTTATGAAGCTCGCATGATTTATTATGAATATAAAATTGAATTGCAGCATTTAATTCCCACCAGCATCTGTTACTCTGTGTAATCAATAGTGACATTATTTTAAGATTTATAAGTCATTACACGCCTGTTGTTTAATTACTCTCGCAACTGAAACTAATACTACATGAAATCCTATGCACGGTATAATAACCTGCAAAGTGGTAGTTGTGCGATCCCCCGAGAGGGTTGATTGGCCTGTATCCAACAACAATAATAACAACAACAACTTGCATTTATATGGGACATTTTACTATATTAAAAGGCACTAAGTCGCTTCACAAGAGTATTATGAGCCAAATTTTGACACTAAGCCACATAAGGAGATATTAGGACAAGGGACCAAAAGCTTGGTCAAAGAGGGAGGTTTTAAGGTGCGCATTAGAGGAGGAGAGAGGGGTGGTTTAGGGAGGGAATTCCAGAGCTTAGGGCTATGGCAGCTGAAGGCATAGCCACCAATGGTGGAGCGAAGGAAATCGGGAATCCGCAAGAGGCCAGAATTGGAGGAGCGCTGAGATTTCAGAGGGTTGGAGGCAATGTTCCCTTTCATTTTTTTTTATAGTGTGGCCCTTTCAAAGTATCACGGAAGCGCGATTTTTCTTATTTAAAAGCGGGCTGCGCAGGAGCTGCAGAGTGCTGCGCGGCCGTGTAGCTTCAAGGGAAGATTGGTTGGAGGGCTGGAGGAGGTTACAGAGTTGGGGAAGGGCAAGGCCAAGGAGGGATCAAATTAGGCTCTCTCCAGCTACATTTTATTCATGATTACGGCAATAGTGAGCTTCCAAAGGCAAGCATGCACTTCCTATGAACCGAAACTTGGCCTTATACACAAAGTATCTAGGACAGCAGCCTCCAGGCAAACAGTAAACCCCTTTACCATGGAGGTCTACTGTGGAAATAGTATGGATTGCGCACTGTGTTTCTTGATCCTTCTGATTGAGGGTAAACACCACTTGACAGACTGGATGACTCAAGCTGCAAACTATGAATCAAATGTATTAAAAAATATTAAACAGAGGCAAGAGTAAAAAAAAAACAGTGGATTTAGATAGATTACAATACAGGCTTACTTTACAGGCCCAGAAATTCCTTTGGGAAGTGATCCCAGCAATTACGTTGGGATTTTGCCCGCCAGTTACCTCTGCCGCTGATCCCGCTGGAATACCCAAGGTCAATGGGAGGTCATCTCATTCAAATACTGGCGGCACGCACCCACCCCACTATACGTGATTCTCGTGCTCCTGCCTGTCCAAAGATGCTGCGTAATGCAGCTTTGAAGCCCAGACTGGGGCGACGTATGTTTTCCCCCCCCAGTCCCCCCAGAAACAGGGAATATCAGCCTCTGGTGCACACCGCCGCGCCCCCCACCCCCCCCCCCACCACCTTTCTATGGGAATCACAGAAAACAAACAAACTTCAATTTCCAAAATCTTCAGATGTCCATGCCATTATCTGGAGCCCCAAGGTGGGACATTGAGGAGATTGGGCTGCCTCTTCCCACTGAGTATGCCGGCTTTCAGAGATGCTCCATCCCCTTCTTGACTGAAGTCACAGGCACGCTCAAATTAGGAAGCCCCCGCACGATGGCCCAGCCTTCGTCCCATCACTGGCGTTGAGGGTTGGGCAGAGAATCCGCCCTTGCAAGGCCCTGTGCAAACTCCAAATGGGACCTTGCACATCCAGATCCAGAACAATTTTCGCGTCCTTCTGTCACATTCCCAATGAAGTTGCAGCAGGAGTTTATGGGAAGGACCGAGGGATTTCTGCCCCACAGTCTTGTTCCAAAGCCCCGGCACAGACGAAATGGGCTGAATGGCCTCCTTCTGTGCTTTAAAAAAAAAATTGTTTATGGGATGTGGGCGTCGCTGGCAAGGCCAGCATTTATTGCCCATCCCTAATTGCCCTCGAGAAGGTGGTGGTGAGCCACCCTCTTGAACCGCTGCAGTCCGTGTGGTGAAGGTACTCCCACAGTGCTGTAAGGGAGGGAGTTCCAGCATTTTGGCCCAGCGACGATGAAGGATCGGCGATACACTTTTAAGTCAGGATGGTGTGTGACTTGGAGGGGAACTTGGAGGTGGTGGTGTTCCCATGCGCCTGCTGCCCTTGCCCTTCTAGGTGGAAGAGGTCGCGGGTTTGGGAGGTGCTGCCGAAGAAGCCTTGGCGAGTTGCTGCAGTGCATCTTGTAGATGGTGCACGCTGCAGCCACGGTGCGATGTTATAAAAGCAATACAAGTAGCTGGTAGTTAAGCTTTTGAAGTTCTAAAGTCTTAGCAGTTCTCTTCAGTAATTTTGGCTATAGGTGAAATGAAAGACTTTATGTGGGGCTGAACCCTCATGGAATGCCCTAACGTTATGTATAGTGGAACAGCAAGGTAGGAAAAGGCTGAAGAACCTAGACTGCCAGCCTGGTTATTATCCTTCTCATCCCTCTGAAGTCACATTGGTACGAAAGGCAGATTAGAAATCTACTTTCACAATTAATCAAAGCTGTAAAACTAAATAAATCTGAAAGTCAAAAACTATAGGCTATAGGCCATTTGCAGCCTGGTTATTACATTTCTAGATAGTAACATTCATTATTGTTATTGTCAGGGGTATGAATAGCTGGCTCTTTGTCCACTTATCACTTGTCTGATTAATTTCCAGATCAGACAACTTGGTCTGGTTGTTGCAGACCTCCTGTCTGCAGCATCATCTTATGGACAACAGGACGAGAAAGCTTCCATCTCCAGTCCACAGTTATTCACAGATTCTCATATGCAATTAGAGGCCTCGGCGAAGGAAAAAACCCAAATAGTTCCGGGAAAGGTATGTTGAAAAATTCTAGTATTTAGAGAAGAGGAGCAGCAGAGTTCTCTCCCTGGTGTCCTGGGCCAATAGTTATCCCAAAACCAACATCACTAAAAACAGATTATCTGGTCATTATCACATTACTGTTTGTGGGAGCTTGCTGTGCACAAATTGGCTGCCGCGTTTCCCACATTATAACACTGACTACAATTCAAAGGTACTTCGTTGGCTGTAAAGCGCTTTGGGACATCCTGAGGTCATGAAAAGTGCAATAAAATGCAAGACTTTCTTTTTGGTCTAAGAACATAAGAAATAGGAGCAAGTGTAGGCCATTTGGCCCTTCGATCCTGCTCCGCCATTCAATAAGATCATGGCTGATCTTCTACCTCAACTCCACCTTCCCGCCCTATCCCCATATCCCTTAATTCCCTTTGTTCCCAAAAATCTATCGAACTCTGTCTTGAATATACTCAACAACTGAGCCCCCACAGCCCTCTGGGGTAGAGAATTCCAAAGATTCACCACCCTCTGAGTGAAGAAATGTCTCCTCATCTCAGTCCTAAATGGCCGACCCCTTATTCTGTGGCTGTGACCCGTGTTCTAGATTCCCCGGCCAGGGGAAACATTTTCCCAGCATTATCCCTGTCAAGCCCTTTAAGAATTTTATATGTTTCAATTAGATCACCTCTCATTCTTCTAAACTCTAGGGAATATAGACCTAGTCTACTCAATCTTTCCTCATAAGGCAATCCTCTCATCCCAGGAACCAGTCTAGTGAACCTTTGCTGCACTCCCTCTAAGGCAAGTATGTCTTTCCTTGGGTAAGGGGACCAGAACTGTACACAGTACTCCAGGTGTGGCCTCACCAATGCCCTTAGAACCAACATCCAATGGTAACTTTTTGTTGTGTGCCCCCTGATTCATGAAATACCAGGCAGGTCAGGAGATAAGAGTGAACCAACAAATCTGTTATTTTCTGTGTCATTCCCAGCCCCCCCTCACAATACATGCATTAAAAATGAAGCAACTGAGCTACCACACTAGCCTGGTGCATGCACCGCAGGAGATCCTAGTGCAGTCCTGAGTAGGGAGAAGGCTGATTCACTCTAGCTGAGTGGGTAATATATTGGTGATAACCTCCCTGTTATTGAGATGGAAGCACTGATTCACTGTGGGAGAGGGGGCCCCTTGTTTATCCTGGGGTCCTTTTAAACTAGCATACACTATCCTATTACAGGCGCCCCGTGTCAACAATGCACCAAGGCCCAAGCTCGGTGAAGTGATCCTACTTCACCTGGGTGGCAATTTCCATTTCCCGTATCAAGCTATGAGGCCTGTTGGAGTGAGACTGCCAATGTAATCCCAATAGTAGAGCCAAGTTCCGTGCTGTGGTCCCACACCATTGAAGATGTGGATTGAGATTGCCCTAATTGATTTTTCTTGGGAGCCAGTAGGAAGAGTAGATTTTCATGCCCTCTGCCCAGGGTGGAGTCAAACCCAAGTGAGGAGTGTGATGAAATATGCCATTCATCAGGCACTATTCTCTGTGTTTAGTTTAGTTTCAGTTTCATTTCCTTACCTGTATTGTATTGTGTGTAGGGCTCCGCCCATACCTGGCCCCTACTTAAGCAGGCCTAGCGTGTCTCACATCCAGTACAGCAGATCTCTGGATGAGAGACACTTCTCCAATGTGTATTACTTTCTGAGTTAATAAAAGCCTTGCTTTGCTCCGTTAACGTTGAGTCTCGGATTCATTGAGGCACATCAATTTTATTAACTCAATTTTCAACGCAATGGACCAACTCTTGAAACCCGAACGTTTGAATTTGGACCCGCATGCTTCGGACGCATCGGCACGATTCGGACACTGGTTTAAGTGTATGGAATTCTTCCTGGACAATTCCGCAGCCATCACAGGCGCTACGGACGCTGAAAGTATGAAACTCGGAATCCTGCGGAATTGGGTAAGCCACCGGGTTTACCCCCTCATCCAAGACGCCGACACGTACCCGGCCGCCTGCGACATCCTAAAGGCACATTACCAGCAGCCTACGAACGAGATGTACGCTAGGCATCTGCTCGCTACTCACGCACAGCGACCTGGGGAATCGCTGGATGAGTTCCTAGTCACCCTGAAAACGCTTGGCAAAGACTGCAAGTGCCAAGATGTAAAAGCCGCAGTGTACACTGACGAGCTTGTTCGTGATGCCTTTATCGCAGGCCTCAGCTCCACTTACATCCAGCAGAGACTACTGGAAAAAACGGGATTGGACCTGAAACAGGCTGTGGACACAGCGCGATCCCTGGATGTGGCCCAGAGAAACTCGGACGCCTACTCTTCGGCCCACGCCGCCACATGTGCACCAAGGGCGCCGCCATCTTGGAAGGCATCTTCCCCGCCCAGCAGCCCGACACCGTCGGGGCCCCGCTTTCCCCCCAGAAGCCCTACGACAGCCGTGACGCGTCGGGGCCCCAACTGCTACTTCTGCGGGCAGCCAAAGCACATCAGAAACCTGTGCCCGGCGAAAGGCACCACCTGCTTTAAGTGCGGTAAGAAGGGGCACTTCGGGAAGGTGTGCAGAGGGAACCCCGCTGGAAAACCCGCCTGCGCCGTGGGAGCGGCCATCTTGGACGCCATCTTGCCCGACCTCGTGGGGTCCGCCATCTTGTGAGCAGACAGCGTGGACGCCATCTTGTCTCGATCAGGGCCCTACAGTGGCATCGGTCACAGTGGACCAGACCAGACCGCACCCGCTATCCAAATCAATGGTGGACATCGAGGTAAACGGGTGAGGGGTTAAATGTTTATTTGACAGTGGAAGCACGGAGAGTTTTATCCACCCGGAACTAGCACAACAACTCTCTCTAACGGTGGTCCCTGCTCGGGGCACCATCTCTATGGCTGATAAAACCCAGACATCGACCGTTATGGGTTACTGCGCGGTACAATTGTCCGTTAACGGAACTGTATACGATAAGTTTAAATTACTAATCATGAAGAATCTATGTGTGAGCGTGATCTTGGGCCTGGATTTCCAGTGCCACCACCAAAGCATCACGCTCAAGTACGGTGGGTCCCAGCCGCCCCTCACAGTGTGCGGTCTGGCTACCCTGAAGGTAAAGCCGCCTTCGCTATTCGCGAACCTTACTCCCAACTGCCGGCCAATAGCGACCAAAAGCAGGAGGTACAGCTGGGAGGACAGGCGGTTTATCGCGACCGAGGTAGACAGGCTCCTGAAGGAGCGCATTATCGAACGCAGCAACAGCCCGTGGCGCGCCCAAGTGGTGGTGGTGAGGGGTAGCGAGAAGAAGCGGATGGTGATAGATTATAGCCAGACGGTTAATCTATACACCCAGCTAGACGCCTACCCCGCATATCCGAGATGGTGAACCAAATCGCCCAATACTGGGTGTTCTCCACCATCGACCTCAAGTCAGCGTACCACCAGCTCCCTATCAGACCAGAGGACCGCCCGTACACCGCCTTCAAGGCGAACGGACGCCTCTACCAATTCCTCAGAGTCCCCTTTGGGGTGACGAATGGGGTCTCGGTCTTCCAGAGGGAGATGGACCGCATGGTCGATGACCACCACTTGCAGGCAACCTTCCCCTACCTCGACAACGTCACCATCTGCGGTCACAACCAGCAGGATCACGACTCGAACCTCGAGAGGTTCCTGAAAACCGCACAAAAACTCAACCTCACTTACAACGAGGACAAGTGCGTTTTCAACACCACGCGCCTCTGCATACTAGGCAGCGTGGTGGAGAATGGGGAAATCGGACCAGACCCCGACCGATTGCGCCCCCTACGGGAGCTGCCCCTGCCCAACACTCCCAAAGCCCTGAAAAGTTGCCTGGGGTTATTTTCTTATTATGCCCAATGGGTCCCCAACTACTCCGACAAAGCCCGCCCCCTCTTGAAAGCATCCTCTTTTCCGCTCTCTGCTGAGGCCCACACCGCCTTCAAAAGCATTAAGCGGGATATTGAGCGGGCCACGCTACAGGCAGTGGACGAGAACACTCCCTTTCAAGTGGAAAGTGATGCGTCTGACTTTGCCTTGGCGGCCACCCTCAACCAGGCGGGGCGGCCCGTAGCTTTCTTCTCGAGGACCCTCCAAGGGCCCGAGATCAGACACTCCTCCGTGGAAAAGGAGGCCCAAGCCATCGTGGAGGCAGTGCGCCATTGGCGGCACTACCTAGCCGGCAAACGCTTCACCCTACTTACCGACCAGCGGTCGGTAGCGTTTATGTTCAATAATAAACAGAGGGGGAAGATTAAAAATGATAAGATTCTTAGGTGGCGGATCGAGCTCTCCACCTTCGATTATGACATCATTTACCGGCCAGGGGCCCTTAACGAATCACCCGACGCCCTCTCACGAGGGATGTGTGCCAGCGCCACCGGGGATCGGCTACAGACCCTCCACAACGACCTCTGCCACCCCGGGGTCACACGGCTGTTCCACTTCATAAAGTCCCGCAACTTACCCTACTCGATTGAGGAAGTTCGGTCTCTGACCAGGAACTGCCGCACTTGCGCTGAGTGCAAGCCTCGGTTCTACCGCCCCGATAGAGCCCACTTAATCAAAGCTACACGGCCCTTTGAGCGGCTCAGCTTAGATTTCAAGGGCCCCCTCCCGTCAGTCGACCGCAATGTTTACTTCCTGAACATTGTGGACGAATACTCCCGTTTCCCATTCGCCTTCCCCTGCCCAGACATGACCAGCGCCACAGTCATTAAATGCCTCAACAGCCTGTTCTGCCTGTTCGGTATGCCGAGCTACATCCATACGGATAGGGGGGCGTCCTTCATGAGTGAAGAGCTACGCCAGTACATGCTGTCCAGGGGGATCACCACGAGCCGTACCACCAGCTACAACCCCCGGGGTAACGGCCAAGTGGAGCGAGAGAACGGGACAGTATGGAAAGCAGTCACTCTAGCTCTAAGGACCAAGGGCCTCCCTATCTCCCGCTGGCAGGAAGTCCTCCCAGATGTGCTCCATTCGATACGGTCGCTATTGTGTACTGCCACTAATGCCACGCCTCATGAACGAATGTTTGTCTTTCCCCGGAAATCCACCTCAGGCGTATCCATGCCGTCATGGCTCTCCACCCCAGGTCCGGTATTTGTACGAAGGCATGTGAGGGGCCACAAGACGGACCCTCTCGTGGAGTCAGTGCACCTACTCCACGCCAACCCCCAATACGCGTATGTCCGGCACGCCGACGGAAGGGAGGACACCGTGTCCATAAAAGATGTCGCCCCAGCCGGTAACGACAACAACCACGACAACAACAGCAACAACGATCACAGCAACTCTTACCCACCCACTACTCTTTCATCACCCCCGGAAGAACACCGACCAACGGTGCCCCCACCAACTACCCCTTCAACAACCCTGGCGGCGCCCCCGGCAGAGACCCAGGAGGCCACCGGGGACACCCAGCCGACACCCGCGGCACCACAACAGCTACGTCGGTCACAGAGGACTACCAAACCCCCGAACAGACTAAATCTGTAGAAGGGGCGAATGTGATGAAATATGCCATTCATCAGGCACTGTATTCTCAAGGAGATGAGAGGGCAGTTGGCAAACTAATTGACTGTATTACCCAATCACCATCAGTGTAACTTTACAAAAGCTGGGTAGCTTTCTGATGTGCCTGGTGAGTGGCTGTAGTTACAGGGACTGTGAGGTGGATCTCCACTTTGTGCGGTAGTGTCAAACAGGTGATGGTGAGTCGGCAGCCCGTTTTACATCTCTCCCGCTTTTTATTTCCACTGATGTCATTCCCCTGTGTACCTATAAATGTAGAACTGTTTTTGTTGTATGAGCGCACAAAGCTCATTTATAGTCTGTGTGACAGAAATGCTGAAATGAGTGGTTTCGAAACACGGGGCCCTTCTTTGGTTTCTCTTATCTTTGAAACTAATAACTGGCCAACTAAATTATCGTATTGTAATGTAAGTACTGTGTGTGCTAATGTATTTGTAATGTATGTTTATGTACATTAATATGGTTACAATTTATGTACTATCTGTGTCGGCTGTCGCCTCTGAGTCAGAAGGTTGTGGGTTCAAAGTCCCACTCCAGAGACTTGAGCACAAAAATCTAGGCTGACGCTCCAGTGCAGTGCTGAGGGAGTGCTGCACTGGCGGAGGTGTCGTCTTTCGGATGAGATGTCTGCCCTCTCAGGTGGATGTAAAAGATCCCATGGCACTATTGTAAAGAAGAGCAGGGGAGTTATCCCCAGTGTCCTGGCCAAAATTTATTCCTCAACCAACATCACAAAAAACAGATTATCTGGTCAGTGTCGCATTGCTGTTTGTGGGAGCTTGCTGTGCACAAATTGGCTGCCACGTTTCCTACAACAGTGACTACACTTCAAAAGTACTTCACTTGGCTGTAAAGTGCTTTGGGACGTCCTGAGGTTGTGAAAGGCGCTATAGAAATGCAAGACTTTCTTTCTTTAATGTATTTGTAATATATGTACTGTGTACATTAATAGAGTACACTATTGGTCATGTGGTTTGTTCCATATCTCTCCATCAGGTATTCCTCTTCAATATACTTTGCAATGGACTATAGTATGAACAGCACCGTGAAATACTAACTATTGTATTAAGTAATTTTAACAGCTGATCACTGGAATGTTGAAAACTCTCAAAGGAATAGTCATTGGAGAGCTACGAATGATTGAGGTACAGTGGGTGTTTATACTTTTAGGTACGATTATGTGTAACCCATTTACAGATCCCTGACACAGTCTCTTTATTTCAAACGAGCCATTCACCAACAATTAATTAATATTTTTCAAATGTCCTGATCGAGTGGAATGACTGTTTAGTAACCTGGTGATGTTTGAGCTCTATTCTTCTCGTCACTCCAACCAAAGCACAGGGGCACAGAGCTGCTTCTGAAACCGACTTGAAATTAACAAAGCTAAACCCATGACTAAACCCAACGACGCTTCTTTTCAGCAGCCAACATGCTCCAAAATAGCAAATAATACAAATTTTAAATCTCAAAAGCAAAATACTGCAGATGCTGGTAATCTGAAATAAAAACAGAAAATGCTGGAAACACTCAGCAGGTCAGGCAGCAGCTGTGGAGAGAGAAACAAGAGTTAACGTGTCAGGTCAATGATCTCTCATCCGAACTGGAAAAAGTTAGCGATTGAACAGCAAATACAGAATCGATGAAAAGAAGGAGGGAGGCACAAGGGTGGAGGTTGGTGGTGAAGAACAAAGAGAAGGTCTGTGATTGGGTGGAATGCAGGAGTAATTAAATGACAAATGGGATGATGGTGCAGGGCACAAGGGGATGGTAATGGGACAAGTAAAGAAACAAAAGATGGGTCCAGAGAAGGAGTAAATGGTTACAGAATCTCCAAGAGAAAATGAGAACCGTGGTTAAGGCCTGAAGTTGTTAAACTAAATGTTGAGGCCAGAAGACTGTAAAGTGCCTAATCAAAAGACGAGGTGCTGTTCCTCGAGCTTACATTGAGCTTCGCTGGAACAGTGTCGGAGGCCGAGGACAGAGCGGGAGTGGGGCGGGGAATTAAAGTGAAATCTCTCTTGATGTACATGTGGAGGAAGCTTATAGAAAACATGGAGGACAAATCGACAGAGTAAAACTCCAACAACCCAAATCCAGGCTGCTTGAGAGTCTCTGGCATCATGACGGTAAAATCAAAGCTTTAACTATAATGTTATAACTTCTTCACCTATGGAGCAACAGTGACTGAACTTCAGAGTGATTTGCTGTAGGAAGAGCACCTTGTGTTGTTTCTGAAAGATGTAATAAGGCACTATATAAATGCAAGCCCATCTTTTATTTTCCTAAAGAGGCAATCCCCAACCTGCATTTTAACTTGTGTTGACAGACAAATTAGAAGCTCTCTTCCCCCATCCCCAGCCCTTCCTTTAAACAATGGTTAATCTGCTAAATGTTAGAGATAGGGAGGGGCGAGGCCATGGAGGGATTTTAAAATCGAGGTGTTGCCGGACCAAGACACACAGGGTATTTGTTTTCCCCAGAGACTGGCATAGAATTTACAGCACAGTAAGAGGACAGGCGGCCCAACAGGTCCATGCTCTATCGAGCCCCCTCCCACCTTCCTTCATCTAACCCTTAATAAACAATGTGTTAGCTTGTCTGGGTAACTGAGGAAAACCTCATACCCATTGTGTCGAAAAACCCGCGACTTACTACCACCTAGAAGGACAAGGGCAGCAAGCGCAGGGGAACACCATCACCTCCAAGTTCCCCTCCAAGTCACACGCCATCCCACCGTTCCTTCATCGTTGCTGGGTCAACTCCTGGCACTCCCTCCCTAACAGCACCATGGGATTACTTTCACCACACAGACTGCAGCGGTTCAAGAAGATGGCTCATCACCACCTTCTCAAGGGTAATTAAGGATGGGCAATGCCCTTGCCAGCAATGCCTGCATCCCGTGAATGAATAAAATATTTTTTTTGAGAAAAGTCCTTTGATCTCTATCTGCCTATGGAGAGAGGCATAAATAGAGAGAGGTGATTTACAACAGGAAGAGCTGTGAGTGCAGTCAGGCTTTGAAACAGAGAGCTTTAGGCAGGCTCAAAGTCAGAAATTCTGGAGAAACAGAAGACATTTTGTTTAAGTCACATAAAACAACCCACTGATGTGGGGGAAGTGCGGCACGTCCTTCATTTTGTATCATTATGTGAAGATGATTGAATTAAGTGAATCTGATCATAACTGTTGCTGTTTGACAATCAATAATCCAATCAGGTAGCGAAGAGTTTGTTCGCTTTCCAATCGGTGTGGGAAGGCGGGGCGTCGCGAGGATGGACATGTTGGGCGGCCAATGGTGGGGGCGGGGCGGTTAAACGCAGGCGGTCACGTGATGAAACTTCCAGGAATACGTCCCAATCGAGTTGGCAACCCTAGACCCAGGGCAGCCTCAGAACCCCTGGGGGCTAGGGAGGGGGGGAAACTAGCCAGGGTTATAGTTGCTGCTAGCTGTCCAAATGACCCTTCCTGAAAAAGTGGGCATGTGCGGTGATGGAGTCATAATGGGATCGGTTTACGACTAGTGAAGCCCTCCGCGATCGGAAAGCCTGCCAGCACTTGCGCTCTGGGCTGATCACACCTAAAGGTGGTCATTTCCAGAGCTGGTGGCTCCAATGTCGTGGGACCCCTTCAAAAGTAAGGGAGGAAGAGAGAAATTGTGCCTGCGTGTGAAAGGACAGGGGAGGGAAGCATGTAAAAGAAAAAAATGGCTGAAGTTTTGCTTTACTCACTCGCCTCTGAGTCAGAAGGTCGTGGGTTCAAGTCCCACTCCAGGGACTTGAACACATAAATCTAGGCTGACACTCCCAGAGCAGTGCTGAGGGAGTGCTGCACTGTCGGAGGTGCCGTCTTTCGGATGAGACATTAAACCGAGGCCCCCTCTCCTCTCTCAGGTGGACGTAAAAGATCCCATGGCACTATTTCGAAGAAGAGCAGGGGAGTTCTCCCCAGTGTCCTGGGGCCAATATTTATCCCTCAATCAACATCACTAAAAACAGATCATCTGGTCATTATCACGTTGCTGTTTGTAGGAGCTTGCTGTGCGCAAATTGGCTGCCGCGTTTCCCACATTACAACAGTGACTACACTTCAAAAAGTACTTCATTGGCTGTAAAGCGCTTTGAGACGTTTGGTGGTTGTGAAAGGCGCTATAGAAATGTAAGTCTTTCTTTCTTTTACTTGTTTAAATCCCCTATAACCGAGTGGGAGGTCATATCTCATACACACTGCAATAATGCACACAAACCTTGCTGCGAGGGAACTGTACACCAGCTGCTGTCTCTTGCTTTAATCCATTTCTGTTTTCCCAATTTTTGGTTCCTTCCCAAAGGACTTGAACCGATGATCACAGGGAACGGAATATTATTTTTAGTGCCAAGGCAAGTGATAATTCACTCAGATGAAAAATAACTACACGTTATTACTTTTCCCTTTGGATGGGGTCCCAGCTTAAATTATAGTGCAGCGCAGTAAAACCAGCCAAGTGTTTTCAACACAGCTTTTATATTATATATACACCGGTCGATCTTCCATGGTGTTGCACACGGGAAAAAAAGACTGACATTTCTATAGCGCCTTTCACGACCACCGGACGTCCCAAAGCGTTTACAGCCACAGAAGTACTTTTTTTGAAGTGTAGTCACTGTTGTAATGTGGGAAACGCGGCAGCCAATTTGCGCACAGCAAGCTCCCACAAACAGCAATGTGAGAATGACCAGATAATCTGTTTTAGTGATGTTGTTTGAGGGCCAGGACACCGGTGATAACTCCCTTGCTCTTCTTCAAAATAGTGCCATGGGCTCTTTTACGACCACCTGAGAGGGAAGACGGGGCCCCGGTTTAGCGTCTCATCCGAAAGACGGCACCTCCGACAGAAGTCAAAAGAAAGAGCAGTACTAAATTGAAATGGGTGGTGGAGGCTTGACAGTTAGAGGGTGGGCGATATTTGGAGTAGGGCACATGGTAATTCATTCCCCATTTTAAAGTGATATATTCTGCCCTTATTTTCATATACAGTCCCCACCGCTTATAGTTGGCGTTGACACAATTTTCCCGCTATACGAGATGGACCCGAATAGATTGCTTCATACTGAGGGCTGATGAGCAGACTGTAAGGAGCCACGGCAATTGTACCTTAATAAGGTGCAAAGAGCTGCTGGAAGACCTGAGTTTGCCTGCAATCAGCGGGGCTTTTAAATCAGCAAGTAATTAAGGTAATCGCACCGTTAACGAGGTGCGTGGAGCTTATTGAACAGCTGAGTCTGCCCGAAATAGCCAGTGCGCTTAATACGTTGTGAGCGGTGCCTTTGCAATTGACTCCTATGGTGCTGGGAAGCAGTTAGCATTGATTGCCTGCCATAAGTATGGGCGGCGTAATTGGGACTGTAATGCTTTGGCAAAACTTACAGCAATTTGGGAAGCAGAGGAGTCGAGTCGGCTGCAACACATGCCTTTCTCTGCAGTGCAGGCGGAGGAGCTGCAAGACGCACTACTGAGGCGCGACAGCACCACCACTGATGGGAGGGTGCAACTGCAGCGTGACCAGTTTACATAGGTGGTTTCCATCATAAATATGGACATAAGAGTTCATAATGGAAAAAGCTGGCACAGGAAGTACATGAAGATGTAAGATTTTAAAAATATACTATAGATATAAATTTACTGGAAATCAGTATTATTTTCACCAATCTTTAAGCAATGATATGACAATTGGTAATTAGCATGCGGTGCTGTACGGAGCCAGACAGTCCAGAAGGTCCCTGGTTTGACTTTTTGGTCAGTGCTGAGCTAACTGATCTCAATCAGGTCAGCCAATTGGGTCACTACAACTGGTCTTCGCATCCTGGTTTAGGGAGAGGAAAAAAAATGTCCAGCTTTCATTTTTCCAGCTGCCCAGTCACGCCTGCTAGAGAGTGAGCGCATGTGGGCAATGGGTGATGCCAGGATCGGACTTGCTTCACCATGATTGAAAGCCTGTTGGCACTCACTGTCTGATCTCTCTAGTGAGGGGTAGTTACTCGAGGCCGGCCAGGGCCTACGGTACTGTACTGCAGCTTAAGTCACGGCCATCAGGAGCGAAGAGAAAACTTGCGGGGTGGGGGGGGGGCAGTGGAAGGTGAAGGAAGTCACTGTACATTTAGAATGTGGAGTTCATTGACAGACACTGTGCAAAAACTCAACCCAAAACAAATTAAACCTGGTCGCTAACCACACCCATCCTTTATGTGTGAAAATAGACGTCGAAGATTAGAACTGAGCCCATTCCTGTCACCCATTATCCACCTACCTATGGACAGCATTCAGGCTGGAACCCCACCACCCATCGGCCGAATTTCCCCCTCCTTAGCTTAGTGACGCAGAGCTCAGTACTAACCCAGAACTGATCAGGGATTGGACGTGGAACCTTCATAGTGTGTCTGGCTCAGTTCCACATTGGGGAGGGCCTGTACCCACTGAACCATGAATAAAACCCTTGACCTGATATGCTTATTGTATCAGCTTTGCCCGTCTCTCTCTCTCTCTCTCTGTAAGCTGGTTGTTACTCTCGAATCACACGTCATAATTCTCAGCTTCGAAGCTGCATCCAATAGACATTTTCATGGGTTTTTTTTCCTTGCAGTAAAAGCTAAAATCCCTGATTTTTCCTACAGCCAGGAGGAGAGAGTTGAGGCAGAGATCAGCCATGATCTCATTGAATGGCGGAGCAGGCTTGAGGGGCTGAATGGCCTCCTCCTGCTCCTATGGGAAAGTCTGTAGATCCATGGATCTGCTTGATCACCAGTTAATTCTGCACTTTGACCGGCCAACAGCAGGAACATAGGAGCAGGAGTCGGCCATTCAGCCCCTCGAGCCTGTTCCGCCATTCAATGAGATCATGGCTGACCTATACCTTAACTCCATTTACCCGCCGTGCTGCCACATCCCTTAATACCCCTACCTAACAAAAATCTTTCAATCTCAGTTTTGAAATTCTCAATTGACTCTCAGCCTCAACAGCTTTTTGGGGGAGAGAGTTCCAGATTTCCACTACCCTTGGTGTGAAGAAGTGCTTCCTGACAGCACCCTTGAACGGCCTGGCTCTAATTTTAAGGTTATGCCCCCCTTGTTCGGGACTCTCCACCAGAGGAAACAGTTTCTCTCTATCTACACTATCAACTCCTTTAATCGCCTTAAACACCTCGATTAGAGGAACAGCACCTCATCTTTCGATGAGGCACTTTACAGTCTTTCGGGCTCAACACTAAGTTCAACAATTTCAGATTTTAACCACCGCTCCCAGTTTTTTCGGACAGCGGGCGCTGGTAACGATTCTCCTCGTGCCACTTACACCTCTTCTAGACCCACCTTTTTGTTTCTTTACTTGTCCCATTACCACCTCCTTTTGCCTCGCACCATCATCCCTTTTATCATTTAATCTCTCCTGCCTTCTATCCCAGCACAGACCTCCCCTTTTGTTCTTTCCTCCCCTCCCTGGCTCTGCACTTGCTTAAAAACTGTTAAATCTCCAACTTCTTCCAGTTCTGATGAAAGGTCATTGACCTGAAACATCAGCTCTGTTTCCCCCTCCACAGATGCTGCCTGACCGGCTGAGCGATCCTGGCATTTTCTGTTTTTTTTTATTTGCCTCAATTAGACTCTCAAGGCAACGCTCCGGCCTGATGGAAGATGCAATACCGACTGGTAGTGCGGTACAACTTGATCCCTGTGGCTCCATCGAGCAGAGCATTCAGCAGAGGTCACCAAGTAGCTGAATGGAGTTCGGAGAGTTGAATGGGACCTTCTGGTCAGGGTTCAAGGGCAGAGCAGTTGAAACTGTAGGGTTTCAGTGAATTATACAAGGACTTCACAATGTTTCTTTGTGGTCAGGTCATGTACTTGAGGACAGGCTTTCCTTTGTGTTGAGCGACAGATACATGCCCTGTTTGAAATCGTGTACGCTGAGGTTTTTCCGGGTTGCGTGTCAAATCAGGAATTTTTACTTTTTCTTCAAGGACATGAAAATTACTACTGGATGGAGTTTCTAATCGGAAAATTATGATGCCTTGACTCTGCACGTGTGCCTGATCCAGTCATAACTCTAACTCATAATTAGAAAAATTACTGCCTTTCACCCATCCCTATAGGAAGGCCATAAAATCTGGTGTAGAAATCACAACACACAAGTTACGTTTCCTAGTTCAGTTCAATATCTGCTGCTCCTGTGTAGAAGTCGCCTTCTATTGTTCTTAGTTTAAGCAGAGCCTGTCCGTGAAACGACGCGTTTTTGGGGCATTGTTTCAGCGCAAAGGCACTTTCAGTAGTGGATTGTGGGGCGGGACCCGTTTCCGCCAGGCTTACGCTGGGATGTTATCCGATCGGGCGTCCCCACAATCCACCTTGCAGGCAACTACTGTAAATCTATGTAAACGAAGGGATGGGGGCCCTGGCCTTAGTGTGCTGAAATACTGGTAGTTATGCTGGACATGGACCAGAGGAGTCCTCTGTCTGTCAGCCGTGGCTCAGTGGGCAGCGCTCTCTCGCCTCTGAGTCAGGAGGTTGTGGGCTTAAATCCCCCTCCAGAGACTTGAGCACAAAATCCAGGCCGACACTCCCAGTGCTAGTGCTGAGGGAGCGCAGCACTGTCGGAGGTGCCGTCTTTCAGATGAGATGTTAAACCGAGACCCCCGTCTGCTCTCTCAGGTGGACATAAAAGATCCCATGACACTACTTCGAAGAAGAACAGGGGAGTGCTCACCGGTGTCCTGGCAAATGTTTATCCCTCAACCAACTTTTGATGTGTAGTCACTGTTGTAATGCAGGGAAACAGCACTAAAAAACAAATTACCTGGTCATTATCACATTGCTGTTTGTGGGAGCTTGCTGTGCGCAAATTGGCTGCTGCGTTTCCTACATTACAACAGTGATTACAGTTCAAAAGTACTTCATCGGTTGTAAAGTGCTTTGGGACGTCCTGAGGTTGTGAAGGGCGCTATATAAATGCAAGTCTTTCTTCCTTTCCTCCACGTGATAAAACCCAAATTGAAATGGGTTTGAGTGAACCCTGACCCCGTTCCTAGTTGGCGCATGTTCATGGCACAAACCTCCATTTAGGAGGTGGGAGCAGGTATTTGGAAAACTGGGGGTTCATTCTTTGTCAAAACCAGGGAGAGGGCGGCCATGCGAGCTGTCTTGCCGATGGATGGACGAGAAACATTGGGCCGAGAATTACTGGGGTTTCGGAGCGGGGTGAGGGAGAAGTTATGGTCGGAAAACTGGGAAGTGCGGGGTTCCCCAATCGCCATGGAGTTTTAACTCCAGGGCGTGTGTGATTTTTTTTTTCCCCCCAGGTTCCCCGTCCAAAAGCCAGGTTTGGTTGGGGCGGGGGTTGGTGTGATCGATTTGGGGAGTTTGGTGATTGCAGGGGTGGTGGGGAATTTACAAAAAACACTCCTGCTCTTCCTGGCCCACAAGCAGTGCTGTAAAGGCACTTACCTCATGGATCCGGCCCTCCTCGCCGCCTTTTACCCTGCCGGGTTTCCTGAAGCCCGGGAAACCCGGATGACAGCAGTAAAAAAAAAATACAAACCTTGTTAAAATGGAGATACGCAGCCTCCTTAAAAAGATTGCAATGTCCGGCCCGTCTGTTGAGAGCAGATTGGTCGCCCGCCCCTTGTCCCGCCTCCGTTAAAGCCGGAAGTGGGCGGGTTCGAGGCGAGTCGGGTTCGAGGTGGGTTTGAAATTGCTAACATTTTAACTTCCCACCCATCACAAATCCGCCCCTTTTCGCGGGGGGGGGGGGTTCAAATTACTCCCATTGTTCTTGGTGCTCGAAGGGTTAAAAAAAAAACAAATCACCCACTCCTGGCACTTGCTCCCAGAACACAAACCTAGCGATGAAGGTTAAATTAGTCCAAATCGGCCCTACTAATGCACCACATGCCCACTGGCTCCATCGCACCCTTTATGCACGGGCTCAAAATGCAGGGCCAAAGCAGCGGCTTATACACCAGATTTTATGGTATCGAGTGGACGGTGGCATTTCTCTCATTGGCTTCAGTGTGTACGGTCCTGAAAGCTGCCAGCCCTTTCCCTTGTGGCCCCTTCGGAAGTTCGAAGTCTTCTCTGTTTTGTAACTTTCTCGAAAAGATCCCCAAAGTGTTGCTAAAAGTGAAGCCTTTGTGTGGATTTCAGTTGGCCAGCGGAGGGTTGATCTGGCTTGAATACAAATGCTGCAAACTGGTGGCTTTTCTGGAACTTACTGAGACCCAACTTCTACCCCTGATCCAAGAATAACAGTTCCTTGCAACAAAAAAAACTAATTGTCAGGATCCAGCTGAGCTTGGGAACCATCAAACTCGCCCCAGACTCTCACAGAAACAAAGTAAAATGGCACAGTGCTCCCTAATGACAGACTTGTCTGTTTCTGTTTTGTATCAGCTTTTATAGAAAACCCAAAATAAATCTCTGCAACTGATTGGTCGGTTGCTAACCAGCCATGTTCCCCGGAGAAGAAGGGTTCCGATTTCTTTTCTATTTCTTTCACTTTACGTTAAATAAAAGTTTACAGCGTCGCTCTGCCTCCCGGCCGTCCTACTCTAACCCTGCTCTTTCATTGCTCCGAGGCTAAGCATGTACTGGAAGCTTCTTCCGAAAGTGCAGGCAGAGTTCCAGGCTCTTTAGCCCTTGCATTGCATATTCTACATTTGTTTTCTACATTTGTTTCTTACATCACAGCAGTGGCTACACTTCAAAAGTACTTCATTGGCTGCAAACATAGACAAATAGGAGCAGGAGTAGGCCATTCGGCCCTCCGAGCCTGCTCTGCCATTCAATATGATTAAGGCTGATCCTCTATCTCAATACCATATTCCCGCTCTCTCCCCATACCCCTTGATGCCTTTTGTGTCTAGAAATCTATCTATCTCCTTCTTAAAATATATTCAGTGACTTGGCCTCCACAGCCTTCTGTGGTAGAGAATTCCACAGGTTCACCACCCTCTGAGTAAAGAAATTTCTCCTCATCTCAGTCCTAAATGTCCTGCCCCGTATCCTGAGACTGTCACCCCTCGTTCTAGACCCCCCAGCCAGGGGAAACATCCTCCCTGCATCCAGTCTGTCTAGCCCTGTCAGAATTTTATACGTTTCAATGAGATCCCCTCTCATTCTTCTAAACTCTCGTGCATACAGGCCTAGTTGACCCAATCTCTCCTCATGCGACAGTCCTGCCATCCCAGGAATCAGTCTGGTGAACCTTCGCTGCACTCCCTCTGTGGCAAGTATATCCTTTCTTAGGTAAGGAGACCAAAACTGCGCACAGTACTCCAGGTATGGTCTCACCAAAGCGCTTTGGGATGTTCTGAAAGAAGCTATAGAAATGCACGTCTTTCTTTTTTATTTTTTATCGGGTCTGGCCCACTGCAGAACCTTTAAGAGTGGATAATGTGAGTGTGTTAACTCTAAAACCAAATCAGCTTCTCTAATGGCTCAGTTGGTTAATTGGCTGGCGGGCCTAGAACTTAAGTGGGTCAGGTAGTGTATTGGTTATGTTACTGGACGAGCAATCCAGAGAACTGAGAGTTCAAATCCCACCATGTGAGTTTGAGAAATTTTACTTCAATTTTTAAAAATTGGATTGTTGTAAAAACCCATCTGGTTCACGAATGTCCTTTAGTGGAAGGAAATCTGCTGTCCTTACCCGGTCTGGCCGATATGTGACTCCAGACCCACAGCAACGTGGTTGACTCTTCACTTCCCTCTGAAGTGACCGAGCAATCAAACCACTACAAAGAATAACAAGAATCACCGCACCGACTGCTGCGGTTCAAGGCGGCGGCTCACCAGCACCTTCTCCGGGCAACTAGGGATGGGCAATAAATGCCCATCCCTTGCCAGTGACGCCCACAACCCGAGAATTAATAAAAACAAAGTGTGGAGTAGAGCCATACAGATCAGGAAAGTCTGAGGTTCAATCCCGGGGTCTCCGGCAAGCTGATTAGGGGTTATGGTTTTGTAGTGGTTATGACTAGAAACCTATAGGTCATGTGTTCAAATCCCACCATGGTAAGTTACGAGATCAAATTAAGTAAATCTGGTGGTTTATGGGCTTGCTACACACGACACCAGTCCCACACGGCCTGGTCGACCCTTAATGCCCTCAGTTGTCAGAGATGTGCAATAAAAAACCTATCTCAGCTGAGGCAGCAGTAAGTGGGCCACGGAGAGGATAATCAGCCAGGGTTCCTGCTCCTGGTTACTATCCAACTACTGCTCACATGTGTGGACACTGGGTAAGAAAGAAAGACTGTCATTTCTATAGCTGTTTAAAGCCAATGAAGTACTTTTGAAGTGTAGTCACTGTAATGTAGAAAATGGGGCAGCCAATTTGCACACAGCAAGCTTCCACAAACAGCAATGTGATACTGATAATCTGTTTTTTCAGTGATGCAGTTTGAGGGATAAATATTGGCCAGGACACATAAGAACATAAGAAATAGGAGCAGGAGTAGGCCAATCGGCCCCTCGAGCCTGCTCTGCCATTCAATAAGATCATGGCTGATCTGATCCTAACCGCCAATCTACTATCACAGAACCATCTCCTGAATCTAACAGAATTAGACACACGAAATAGGAGCAGGATCAGGCTACACGGCCCCTGGGCCCGCTCCGCTACCCACAGGGCCATGTCCGATCCGAACCTAGACTCATGTCCAAATTCCTGCCCGCTCCCCGTAACCCTTAATTCCCTTTACTTCTAGGAAACTGTCTATTTCTGTTTTAAATTTATGTAATGATGTAGCTTCTACAGCTTTTTGGGGCAGCATATTCCATGGACCTACCACCCTCTGAGTGAAGTAGTTCCTCCTCATCTCAGTTTTGAAAGAGCAGCCCCTTATTCTAAGACTATGCCCCCTAGTTCTAGTTTCACCCATCATCAGGAACATCCTCCCCGCATCCACCCGATCCAACCCCTTCACAATCTTATATGTTTCAATAAGATCGCCTCTCATTCTTCTGAACTCCAATGAGTAGAGTCCCAATCTACTCAACCTCTCCTCATATGTCCATCCCCTCGATTAACCGAGTGAACCTTCTTTGTACTGACTTGAGAGCAAGTATGTCTTTTCTTAAGTATGGACACCAAAACTGTATGCAGTATTCCAGGTGCGGTCTCACCAATACCTTGTACAACTGAAGCAATACCTCCCTATTTTTATATTCTATCCCCCTAGCAATGAAAGCCAACATTCCATTGGCCTTCTTAATCACTTGCCGCACCTGCATACTAACCTTTTGAGTTTCGTGCACCAGGACCCCCAGATCCCTTTGTACTTCAGTACTTTCCAGTTTCTTGCCATTAAGATAATAACTTGCTCTACGATTTTTCCTGCCAAAGTGCATAACTTCACACTTTCCAGTATTGTATTCCATCTGCCAAATCTCTGCTCACTTACTTAGCCTGTCTATGTCCCCTTGCAGGTTTTTTATGTCCTCCTCACTCACTACTTTCCCTCCCATCTTAGTATCTCTATCATCTGCAAACTTTGATATGTTACACTCGGTCCCCTCCTCCAAATCGTTAATATAGATTGTAAAGAGTACAGTATATTAAATTGCAAGAAGTACAAGTAAATCGCTGTTTCACCTGGAAGGGGTGTCTGGGGCCCTGGACAGTGGGAAGGGAGGAGGTAAAAGGGCATGTGTTGCATCTCCTGTGCTTGCACGGGAAGGTGCCAGGTGAAGGGGAAGGGCTATTAGGGGTGATTGAGGAGTGGACCAGGGTGCCACGGAGGGAGCGGTCCCTTCGGAATGCTGAAAGGGGAGGTGAGGGGAAGAAACTCCCCTGTGCTTCTTCGAAATAGTGTCCCGAGTTCTTTAACATCCACCTGAGAGAGCAGACGGGGCCTCAGTTTAACGTCTCATCCAAGACGGCAGCTCCGACAGTGCAGCGCTCCCTCAGCACTGCACTGGGAGTGTCAGCCTAGATTTGTGTGCTCGAGTCTCTGGAGTGGGACTTGAACCCACAACCTTCTGACTCCGAGGCGAGAGAGTGCTACCCACTGAGCCACGGCTGACAGGGCTGTGACGTCCCCTTAACCTGCTGACACTCGCTCTTTAGATCCAGGTTCATCTATGAAGCAAACCCAGTTGGTCAAGGGTTTGGGGGACTGTTGGCAGAATGGAATCATACCCCACTAGGAGTCAGCACCTTCAAAAGAGAAGGGGAGAGAATTGGAGGAGCAAAGCTATACCCTGTAAGGCCTACTAGACAATTAGGTGGTTTCCCGGAACATGATTCGTGGACATATCATCCTCATCTGCTGTGAAGCTCAAGGAGATTGTGCACTTTAATCGCTTTACAGAGTTGAAGTGCAGTCATTTCTCCCGTCCAGTGTTACATCCGAGAAATAATTGGTTTATTTTCAATCTCGTCACTCGACCTTAAGTTTCAGTCTCATTTTACTCTGTCTTTCGAAGAAGCTTATTCCCAATTTTGGTTTAGTCCTTTGTTCCCAAAAATTGTCGTATTTTAGTTTTTTTTTTAAATAAAAAATGCGTCAAAAATATAGCTTTTGGTTTCAGCAATTTTTTTCCCTTCCCCAGAGTGAGAGGACACAGCTTTTCAGTCTCATCATGGAGAGGGGCCAGGAGTCATCCCAGATTGCAGCTGTGCAGTCCCGGCAGCCAGTTACACATGGTACTGTACTGGTATACCTGGGAACAGATCTACTGCATTGTCCACTGTGAAATGGAGTGCAGCGTGGGCCAGCCAAGACACAGGATAAAAGATTAAAATATGAATTATATGCCATCCTTTATATTTAAACTTCAATCTGTAGTGAAGGGATTTTGCACCAACATATTGAATGGGAATAGAACTTTCTAATATAGATGTATTTAAGGGGAGCTAGGTAAGTGCGTGAGGGAGGAAGGAATAGAAGGTTATGCTGACTGGGTGAGATGAAGTAGGGTGGGAGGAGGCTCGTGTGGAGCATAAACACCAGCATAGACCATAAATAACAACAGAAAATGCTGGAAATACTCAGCAGGCCTAACAGCACTTCCCCTTCGTCTGGCACCTTCCCGTGAACACTCTCGACCTCTCTCTTCAGCAGCACCAACGCACTCTTTCTCAAAGCTGTCCGGGTCCACAGTTCCACTTCATCCTTCGACTCATCCGACGCTTCAACAAAAAACTTTTTTTTCCACCTTTCTGATGTCAAGGATCGCAAGCTTCGTCAACTCTTGGACACCAACGCCCCTCCAGTACCTTTTTACCCTTCACTTTCCTCTGACCCCATCCCTTCTTCCAATCTCAACCTCTGCCGTGTTTTCACTATCCCCTCTGACCTTCCCCTCTCTGACCTCGAACAATCAGTCCTCAGCAAAGGCCTGAGCTTCATCCCCTTACGCCCCCACCTTAATGAATTTCAAGCTTGGCACGATGCTGAGCTCTTTTTCCGTCGCCTTCGTCTCCGTGCCCACTTCTTTGGCCAGGAGTCTTCCCCCCGCACGGGTGACCCTTTCTCCCGCTTTCAGGATTCTCGTTCTACTTGGACCCCTCCCTCTGGTCCCCTAACCTCTCTAGATATTTTCATTGTTAACTGACATGACATCGGCCGTCTCAGTTTCTCTGCTCCCCTCTCTCACTCCAACCTACCCCCCTCTGAACTTGCAGCACTCCATTCTCTCCGATCCAACCCTAACATCATTAAACCTGCTGACAAGGGTGGTGCTGTTGTTGTTTGGCGAACCGACCTCTACCATGCGGAAGCTGAACGCCAACTCTCCAACACCTCCTCCTACCTCCGCCTGGACCATGACCCCACTAGCAAACATCAAGCCATTGTTTCCAAGACTGTCACTGACCTCATCTCCTCTGGAGATCTTGCCTCCACGGCCACCAACCTCATAGTTCCCCAACCCCGCACAGCCCGCTTCTACCTCCTTCCCAAGATCCACAAACAGGACTGCCCTGGTAGACCCATCATTTCAGCCTGTTCTTGCCTCACGGAACTTATCTCTTCCTATCTCGACTCTATTTTTTCTCCCCTTGTCCAGTCTCTTCCCACCTATATTCGTGACTCTTCCGATGCCCTCTGTCACTTTAACAGTTTCTAGTTCCCTGGTCCCAACCGTCTCCTTTTCCCTCTACACCTCCATCCCCCACCAGGACAGCCTGAGGGCGCGCCGCTTCTTCCTTGAACAGAGACCCAACCAGTCCCCATCCACCACCACCCTCCTCCACCTAGCTGAACTTCTCACATTGAACAACTTCTCCTTTAACTCCACTCACTTCCTCCAAATTAAAGGTGTTGCTATGGGAACCCGCATGGGCCCTAGCTATGCCTGCCTTTTCATGGGATATGTGGAACATTCTTTGTTCCAGTCCTACTCAGGTCCCCTCCCTCACCTCTTTTTCCGGTACATCAACGACTGTGTCGGTGCAGTCTCCTGCTCTCGCCCTGAACTAGAAAATTTCATTCACTTTACTTCCAATTTCCACCCTTCCCTCACCTTCACATGGTCCATCGCCGACTCTTCTCTTCCCTTCCTTGACTTCACCGTCTCCATTTCTGGCGATCGGCTTTCGACAAACATCCACTACAAGCCCACCGACTCCCACAGCTACCTGGACTACACTTCCTCACACCCCGCTTCCTGTAAGGATTCTATTCCATTCTCCCAGTTTCTTCGTCTCCGCTGCATCTGCTCCGACGATGCCACCTTCCATACTAGTGCTTCCGACATGTCTTCCTTTTTCCTCAACCGAGGATTCCCCTCTACCATGGTCGACACGGCCCTCGACCGTGTCCGTTCCATTTCCCGCACTTCTGCTCTCACCCCTTCCCCTCCCTCCCAGAACCACGATAGGGTTCCCCTTGTCCTCACCTTTCACCCCACCAGCCTCCACATTCAACGGATCATCCTCTGCCATTTCTGCCACCTCCAGCGTGATCCCACCACCAAATGCATCTTCCCCTCATCTCCCCTTTCAGCATTCCGAAGGGACCGCTCCCTCCGCGACACCCTGGTCCACTTCTCAATCATCCCCAACACCCCTTCACCTTCACCTGGCACCTTCCTGTGCAAGCAGAGCAGATGCAACACCTGCCCTTTTACCTCCTCCCTTCCCACTGTCCAGGGCCCCAGACACCCCTTCCAGGTGAAACAGCGATTTATTTGTACTTCTTGCAATTTAATATACTGTACTCGCTACTTACGATGTGGTCTCCTCTACATTGGGGAGACCAAACGCAGATTGGGCGACCGCTTTGCGGAACACCTCCGTTCAGTCCGTACGGGTGACCCTGAGCTTCTGGTCGCCTGTCACTTTAATTCTCCGCTTCACTCCCACTCTGATCTCTCTGAAGGGTCCCAGACCTGAAATGTTAACTCTGTTTCTCTCTCCGTGGATGCTGCCTGGCCTGCTGAGTATTTCCAGCATTTTCTGTTGTTATTTCAGATTTCCAGCATCCGCAGTATTTTGCTGTCGTACCAGCATAGACTAGTTGGGCTGAATGGCTGTATATTCTATGTGATATCAGCTGGAGGGCGTTTCCCCTCATGGAGAGCTCCTGATCTCAGGGAAAATGTGCTGAGAAAGGAGGAAGGCAGGCATTTTCCCACAGCTGATGATATCCAGTCCCACAGCAGCACGGTTACCCACCCTCACAGATTGGGTCATCTGCTGCTCCGGGGAACATAGGAACAGGAGGAGGCCATTCAGCCCCTCGAGCCTGTTCCGCCATCCAATGAGATCATGGGTGATCTGTATTCTAACTCCACCCACCTGCCTTGGCTCCATATCCCCTAATACCCTTGGCTAACAAAAATCTATCGATCTCATGTATAAAATTATTAATTGAGCTGGCATCTACTGCTTTTTGTGGGAGAGAGTTCCACACTTCTACTACCCTTTGCATGACGAAGTGTTTCTTAACTTCTCTCCTGAATGGCCTGGCTCTGATTTTAAGTTTATGGCCCCTTGTCCTAGACTCCCCCACCAGCGGAAAATGTTTCTCTCTCTCTACCCTATCCATTCCTTTCAAAATCCTAATATCCTCAATCAAATCACCTCTCAACCTTCTATAGTCCAGGGAATACAAGCCTAGTTTATGTAATCTCACCTCATAATCTAACCCTTGGAGCCCTGGTAACATTCTGGTGAATCTACGCTGCACTCCTTTCCAAGGTCAGTATATCCTGTCTGAGGTGCGGTGCCCAGAACCTGTACACAGTACTCCAGATGTGGTCTAACCAGGGCTTTTTGTGTAGCTGTAGCAAAAATTACTCCCCTTTATATTCTAGCCCTCTAGTTATAAAGGCTAACATTCCATTAGCCTTTTTGAGGTTAAGGGCGAGATGCCGTTTTCGCGAAGTAAAATTGGCCAGAAACGTGTGGCGATTCGCTGGCCGATTTACACATTAATAACGACGAGCGTCGTTCACATGCTGTTATCTTTACAGCGAATTCTGGGCCATGGTTTTGGAGCATTAAATTGCAGTTACCAATTCCCACCACAAGATGACACTCTAAGTGCACCTCACTCTCTCGCCTCTCACTTAAAATCCTTATCATGTACTTTCTCACCCAAACCACAAGCTGGCTACACTGGAATCTCCATTCTCTGCTCCCTGAGTCACCTCTTTATTTTTTGTCATTTCAACAAACTTAGCCCCCCCCCCCCTTCTACTCTGACCTGCTTAATCTCACTCTTCAGCTAAATTTCCCCCCCATTCCCATGGCCACCCTCTCGACCTTGCCATCTCGCATGGCCTCACCACATCCAAGTTCTTGATCACCAACCAGGCCTGGCCATTTTCTCATTTCCCTTACCACCTGCATCTCTCTGCCTTTCCCCAACCCCATTTACCTTCACCATCCCCACTGGGAAAACAAAACTCTCCCCTAGTTTCCTCATTAACTCACTCTTAAACACCCAGCCCTTTCCTCTGGCCCACCGCCCATCGTGACATCTCTGCTGTTTGGACCCTTATTGGCACCAAATCACTCAGCTTCTCAATAATAATAATAATAATAATCAACTTTATTGTCATTGTTAGTGCGCAAGCCCCAAATGCTCCACTTGGTGCAGTCTCCCCATCCTGGCACCTTCATTACAACAGTGACCAAACTTCAAAAAGTACTTTAGCAAAATACTGCGGATGCTGGAAATCCGAAATAACAACAGGAGACGCTGGAAAAACTCAGCAGGCCAGGCAACATCCGTGGAGAGAGAAATAGTCAACGTTTCAGGTCGAAAAGAAGGGTTTCGACCTGAAACGTTGACTCTGTTTCTCTCTACACGGATGCTGCCTGGCCTGCTGAGTTTTTCCAGCGTCTTCTGTTGTTATTTCAAAAGTACTTTGTTGGCTGTAAAGCGCTTTGGGATGTCCTGAGGTGGTGAAAGGCGCTGTATAAATGCAAGTTCTTTCTTTTTACCTGCTAACATATTATCTCTTGTGCAATATTACAAGATAATTTCTTGTTTCTGCAGGAAAGTGTCTGGAATAAAGGAATAACTGGGCACAGCAACACAGGCCAAAACACCCAGCCTGACACAATGAGGCAAATATCAAATTACCAGCACAGAGTGCAATAATTTACCTTCACTTTCCCAGCCAACTTCCACCACAACCCACAAAAAGCGTATTTTAAAAAAATTCTATTTATTCACTATAATAAAACCAGCGGAACCAATCTCGCCTCCTCGCAGGATCACTCCGGAAGCCGTGTTTCTCAGGTCCGACGGTGATTAGTGTCCGGCACCGAAGCCCCGTCCAGCGGCCCCTATTGATTGGCTGTGGCGGACGGCGCGGCCGCTGATTAGTTCATGGCGCTGTCACTCAATGTAGTGGCGGGGGCGGAGCGGCCGCTGATTGGCTGATAGTACTGTCACTCAGTGTGGCGGGGGCGGAGCGGCCGCTGATTGACTGATGGCGCTATCACTCTGGGTGAGGAGCGGTGCGGCCGTGGATTGGTTGAAGCCGCTGTCACTCAGTGTAGGTGGGGGGCGGAGCGGCCGCGGATTGGTTAATGGCGCTGTCACTCAGTGTGGCGGGGTCGGGCCTGGCTGGGTGGATGCGGTCCCGGCAGAGCAGGTGAGTGAGGATTCACGGTAGGCGGTGCGGTTGCTCACTCCTCGGGCTGTGGCTGGAATTTATTGGTCTTCACCGCCCCAGTGTTTGCTTCCACTCCAGAGACTCGAGCACAAAATCCAGGCTGACACTGCAGTGCTGAGGGAGCGCTGCACTGTCGGAGGTGCCGTCTTTCTGGTGAGACATTAAACCAAGGACCCGTCTGCCCTCTCAGGTGATGTAAAAGATCCCTAGGCACTATTTTGAAGAAACGCAGGAGAGCTCGCCCCGGTGTCCTAGCCAATCAATCAGTATCGCTGAAAAACAGATTATCTGGTCATTATCACATTGCTGTTTGTGGGAGCTTGCTGTATATTACTCCTGCCTATTATTACTGTCACTGACCTCATCTCCTCCTCTGGAGATCACCCCTTCCCCCCCCCTGCGGCCACCAACCTCATAGTTCCCCAACCCCGCACAGCCCGCTTCTACCTCCTTCCCAAATCCACAAACAGGACTGCCCTGGTAGACCCATCGTTTCGGCCTGTTCTTGCCCCACGGAACTTATCTCTTCCTATCTCAACTTTCCTCCCCTTGTCCAGTCTCTTCCCACCTACATTCCGACGCCCTCTGCCACTTTAACAGTTTCCAGTTTCCTGGCCCCAACTGTCTCCTTTTCACTATGGACGTAAAATACCTCCACCCCCCCCCACCAGGACGGCCTGTGGGTGCTTTGCTTCTTCCTTGAACAGAGGCCCAACCAGTCCCCTTCCACCACCACCCTCCTCCACCTGGCTGAACTTGTTCTCACATTGAACAACTTCTCCTTTGACTCCACTCACTTCCTCCAAATTAAAGGTGTTGCTATGGGAACCCGCATGAGTCCTAGCTATGCCTGCCTTTTTGTGGGATATGTGGAACATTCTTTGTTCCAGTCCTACTCAGGTCCCCTCCCTCCCCTCTTTTTCCAGTACATTGATGACTGTATCGGTGCCGTCTCCTGCTCTCGCCCTGAACTAGAAAATTTCATTCACTTTGCTTCCAATTTCCACCCTTCCCTCACCTTCACATGGTCCATCTCCGACTCTTCCCTTCCCTTCCTCGACTTCTCCGTCTCCATCTCTGGGGATAGGCTATTGACCAACATTCATTACAAGCCCACTGACTCCCACAGCTACCTCGACTGCACTTCCACCCACCCCGCTTCCTGTAAGGACTCTATTCCATTCTCCCAGATTCTCCGTCTCTGCCGCATCTGCTGTGACGTGCCACCTTCCATACTAGTGCTTCCGACATGTCTTCCTTTTTCCTCAACCGAGGATTTCCCTCTACTGTGGTTGACACGGCCCTCGACCATGTCCGTTCTATTTCCCGCACTTCTGCTCTCACCCCTTCCCCTCGCTCCCAGAACCACGATAGGGTTCCCCTTGTCCTCACCTTTCACCCCACCAGCTTCCACATTCAACGGATCATCCTCCGCCATTTCCGCCACCTCCCACTACCAAATACACCTTCCCCTCTCACCTCCCCTTTCAGCATTCCGCGACACCTGGTTGCCTCCTCTATCACCCCCAACACCCCTTCCCCTTTGTCCGGCAACTTCCCGCACTCTGCGCTGTGTTTGCTAATCTGTCAGGGCAGCAGATGGACCATTGCGCTGGCTTCTGCAACCTGGGTTAGAGGGTGAAAAATATCGACCAGGGTTTCCCACCTGATCATTATCTTGTGAGCTATGTTGGAAAGGGGATGTGGGGGAATGCTGGGTCGCATGAGGCATGCCGTTCTTGGGGGGGAATAGCTTTTCTGTCGCATGTGATCTTTAGGACAGCATCACTTTAGGAATAACAGTGGAAGGTTACATTGGTTGAAACAGAGAGAAAGTGCTGAAACCATTATAATTCAGAATGGTTTCCTTCTGGACTTTACCACTAAGCCTGTTATGTAAATGATGGCCCAGGTTAACAGGCCTACAGGATTTTTTTTATTCATTCATGGGATGTGGGCGTCGCTGGCAAGGCCAGCATTTATTGCCCGTCCCTAGTTGCCCTCGCGAAGGTGGTGGTGAGCTGCCTTCTTGAACCGCTGCAGTCCGCGTGGTGAAGGTACTCCCACAGTGCTGTTAGATAGGGAGTTCTGGGATTTTGACCCAGTGACGATGAAGGATCGGCGATATACTTCTAAGTCAAGATGGTGTGTGACTTGGAGGGGAACTTGGAGGTGGTGGTGTTCCCATGCGCCTGCTGCGCTTGTCCTAGGTGGAAGAGGTCGCGGGTTTGAGAGGATCACTCAAATTTTCCATTCCTTCTAACTCGGTGGTCACTGCAACGCTTGTTTATTTCGGTCAGGCTTCTCCTTACAAACTGTGAAGCTAGATGACCATCCAGCTGTTTGCCTATTGACATTGCTTTGTGATCTCTACTCGCCCAGTTACATTAGACTCGCAAGTGTTTCGGTGCACTGCTCATTTCAGTCATCGGGCAGCAACGGGGGGTCTGTAGCAGCAAATCTGGCACAGTGCCATCCCAGCTGCATTGGGGTCTTGTCTCATGTTGCAATGCTGATTTTTTTTCTCCATGTAGTTAAGATGACCAACCGAGTGCAACGTATCCAAGTTTGCTGACGATACAAAGATGGGAGGGAAAGCAGTGAGTGAGGAGGACATAAAAAACCTGCAAAAGGACATAGACAGGCTAAGTGAGTGGGCAGAAATTTGGCAGATGGAATATAATGTTGGAAAGTGTGAGGTTATGCACTTTGGCAGAAAAAAATAAAAGAGCAAGTTATTATCTAAATGGAGAGAAACTGCAAAGTGCTACAGTACAAAGGGATCTGGGGGTCCTGGTGCATGAAACACAGAAGGTTAGTATGCAGGTGCAGCAGGTGATCAGGAAGGCCAATGGAATCTTGGCTTTTATTACAAGGGGGATGGAGTATAAAAGCAGGGAAGTCTTGCTTCAGTTATACAGGGTACTGGTGAGGCCACACCTGGAATACTGCGTACAGTTTTGGTTTCCATATTTAAGAAAAGATATACTTGCTTTCAGAGAAGGTTCACTCGGTTGATTCCGGAGATGAGGGGGTTGACTTATGAGGAAAGGTTGAGTAGGTTGGGCCTCTACTCATTGGAATTCAGAAGAATGAGAGGCGATCTTATCGAAACATATAAGATTGTGAGGGGGCTTGATCGGGTGGATGCGGGGAGGATGTTTCCACTGATGGGTGAGACTAGAACTAGGGGGCATAATCTTAGAATAAGGGGCTGCCCTTTCAAAACTGAGATGAGGAGAAACTTCTTCACTCGGAGGGTAGTAAATCTATGGAATTTGCTACCTCAGAGAGCTGTGGAAGCTGCGACATTAAATAAATTTAAAACGGAGATAGACAGTTTCCTAGCAGATAAGGGAATTAGGGGTTACGGGGAGAGGGCAGGGAAGTGGACGTGAGTCTAGGTTCGGATCAGCCATGATCCTATTGAATGGCGGAGCAGGCCCGAGGGGCCGTATGGCCTGCTCCTACTTCTTATGTTCTTATGTATGGTAGTTTAGTTGTCACGGTAGTGGACTAACAATCCAGAGGGGTCACATTCAAATTCCGCCATCTGGTAATTTGTGCACAAGCACTAGAAAATGACCATGAAAGCTGCCTTACTGTAAAAACCCAACTGGTTCACTAATGTCCTTGAGGGAAGGGAACCTGCTGTCCCTACCCAGTCTGGCCTTCAGCTGTGAGTCCTTCCCACACTCTGTGCTTGATTGACTTTTAATGCCCTCAAGACACCTAGGAATGGACAGTAAATACCGCCTGGTGTTGCCCACGGTCCAAGAACAAATATTTCAAATAACTATGGAGTAGTTTCAGCTGCTGTAAGTACACATGGGGGTTTAGTTATCCGTGTTCCTTAGTGTTGGTGAAACCGTGCTAAACTCTCGAGCACTTTCAGCCGTAGGGCTTCTAAAGGTTTGTTATACTCAACAGTTAAGGTCTCTATATTAGATAGAAACATAGGAGATAGGAGCAGGAGTAGGCCATTCAGCCCCTCGAGCCTGCTCCGCCATTCAATGAGATCATGGCTGATCATCCAAATTCAGTACCCGGTCCCTGCTTTCTCCCCATATCCCTTGATCCCTTTAGCCTTAAGAAATATATCCAACTCCTTCTTGAATATATTTAATGAATTGGCCTCAACTGCCTTCTGTGGTAGAGAATTCCACAGGTTCACCACTCTCTGGGTGAAGAAATTCCTCCTCATCTCTGTCCTAAGTGGCTTACCCCTTATCCTTAGACTGTGATAGAAGTGATAATTGGATCTTTGATCTGACCTACATTTGCTCCCGGTCAAGCAATGCCTCGATTTTAAAATTCTCACCCTTGTTTTCAAATCCCTCCATGGCCTCGCCCCTCCCTACCTCTGTAATCTCCTCCAGCCCCACAACCCCCGGAGATATCAGCGCTCCTCTAATTCTGCCCTCTTTAGCATCTCTGATTATAATCGCTCTACCGTGGGCGGCCGTGCCTTCTGCTGCCTCGGCTCTAAGCTCTGGAATTCCCTCCCTAAATCTCTCCGCCTCACTACCTCTCTCTCCTCCTTTAAGATGCTCCTTAAAACCTATCTTTGACCAAGCTTACGTTTATCTGCCCTAATTTCACCTTTTGTGGCTGGGTGTCAAATTTTGTTTGATAACGCTCCTGCAAAGCGCCCTCGGGACATTTCACTACGTTAAAGGCGCTGTATAAATACAAGTTGGTGTTGTTGATAAATAGAGCTGTTCAATCCTGCCATGTTCCTGAGTTATTCCAGCACATCAGAAGTTAAAGATTGAGGCTCCCCCTGCTGGCCCAGTTGATAAAGACACTGAGCCACACTGAAGGTCCAAGGTTAAATTCCGGGTACAGGAAACTCTTTTTTTAAAAATCCGGGACCGCCGTGGTGCCGGTTGATCAAAAAGTCCGGATTACAGAGAGGTATACTTACCAAGGTACGAGAGCCCCGTACACGGCCACAGCTGCAGGAGCCCCGGTTACACGGCCACAGATCCAGGAGTCCCTGTTGCACGGCCACAGGTGCAGAGATGGACCGGAAATAAAGGTTCTAAATTGGGGGAAGGCCAATTTTAATACGATAAGGCAGGATCTGGCCAAAGTGGACTGGGATCAGCTACTTGTAGGAAAATCCACATCGGAGCAATGGGAGTCTTTCAGAAAGGAAATTGAGAGAGTACAATGGCAACATGTTCCCGTAAAGGTCAAGGGTGGGACCAACAAGCCCAGGGAACCTTGGATGTCAAGGGATATACGAGAATGGATTAGGAAAAAAAGGGAGGCTTTTGGCAGATACAAAGGACTAAAGACAGAGGAAGCCCTAGAGAAGTATAAAAAGTGCAGGGGGATACTTAAAAAAGAAATTAGGAGAGCGAGGAGGGGCCATGAAATAACACTGGCGAGCAAAATAAAGGAAAATCCTAAGGTGTTTTATTATAAGTATATTAAGGGCAAGAGGATAACTAGGGAAAGAGTAGGGACCATTAGGGACCAAAGTGGCAAAGTGTGTGTGGAGCCAGAAGATGTAGGTGGGGTTTTAAATGAATTTTTTGCATCTGTGTTCACTGTGGAGAAGGACGATGTAGACATAGAAATCGGGCAGGGGGACTGTGATATACTTGAACATATTAACATCGAGGGGGAGGAGGTACTGGCGGTTTTAGCAGGCTTAAAAGTGGATAAATCCCCAGGCCCGAATGAGATATATTCCAGGCTGCTGTGTGAGGCAAAGGAGATTGCAGGGGCTCTGACACAAATTTTCAGAACCTCTCTGGCCACAGGAGATGTGCCAGAGGACTGGAGAACAGCTAACATAGTACCATTATTCAAGAAGGGTAGTAGGGATAAACAAGGGAATTACAGGCCAGTGAGCCTAACATCAGTGGTAGGGAAATTATTGGAAAAAATTCTGAGGGACAGAATTAGTCTCCACTTGGAGAGGCAAGGATTAATCAGGGATAGTCAGCATGGCTTTGTCAAGGGAAGATCATGTCTGACTAATTTGATTGAATTTTTCGAGGGGGTGACTAGGTGTGTGGATGAGGGTAGTGCAGTGGATGTGGTCTACATGGACTTCAGTAAGGCTTTCGATAAAGTCCCGCATAGGAGACTGGTCAAGAAGGTAAGAGCCCATGGGATCCAGGGGTGCCTTGGCACATTGGATCCAAAACTGGCTTAGTGGCAGAAGGCAGAGGGTGTGATGGTCGAAGGTTGTTTTTGTGACTGGAAGCCTGTGTCCAGTGGGGTACCACAAAGATCGGTGCTGGGTCCCTTGCTGTTTGTGGTCTACATTAATGATTTGGATGTGAATGTAAAAGGTATGATCAGTAAGTTCGCAGATGACACGAAAATTGGTGGGGTGGTAAATGGCGAAGAGGGTAGCCTCAGTCTGCAGGACGACATAGATGGGTTGGTCAGATGGGCGGAACAGTGGCAAATGGAATTTAACCCTGAAAAGTGTGAGGTGATGCATTTTGGAGGGACTAACAAGGCAAGGGAATACACAATGAATGGTAGGACCCTAGGAAAGACAGAGGATCAGAGGGACCTTGGTGTGCATGTACATAGATCCCTGAAGGCAGCAGAACAGATGGATAAGGTGGTTAAAAAGGCATATGGGATTCTTGCCTTCATTAGCCGAGGCATAGAATATAAGAGCAGGGAGGTTATGATGGAGCTGTACAAAATGCTGGTTAGGCCACAGCTGGAATACTGTGTGCAGTTCTGGTCGCCACACTATAGGAAGGATGTGATTGCTTTGGAGAGGGTGCAGAGGAGATTCACCAGGATGTTACCTGGGCTGGAGCGCTTCAGCTATGAGGAGAGACTGGACAGGCTGGGGTTGTTTTCCTTGGAGCAGAGAAGGCTGAGGGGGGACCTGATTTGAGGTGTACAAAATTATGAGGGGCATAGATAGGGTAGATAGACAGGAACTTTTCCCTTTAGTAGAGGGGTCAATAACCAGGGGGCATAGTTTCAAGGTAAGGGGCAGGAGGTTTAGAGGGGATTTGAGGAAGAACTTTTTCACCCAGAGGGTGGTTGGAATCTGGAACTCACTGCCTGAAAGGGTGGTAGAGGCAGGAAGCCTCACAACATTCAAGAAGCATTTGGATGAGCACTTGAAACGCCATAGTATACAAGGCTACGGACCAAGTGCTGGAAAATGGGATTAGATTAGATAGGGCTTGATGGCCGGCGCGGACACGATGGGCCGAAGGGCCTCTTTCTGTGCTGTATGACTCTATGACTAACCCCGGTTACACGGCCACAGATCCGGGAACCCCGGTTACACGGCCACTAATATATAGTAAAACTTACCTGAACCTACTCCTGAATTTTGCCGGTTGAGAGAGATTTCCGGATATTTCGGTGCCGGTTAACAGAGAGGTTCCTGTACTGTGCATTGGCTGACGGAAGGGAAAATCGAACAGGATTCTTGCTGCCAATTACTATCTTGGACTACCGCTGGAAAATGTGTGTATGTGAAACATGGGTTTGTGTTTTTTTGTATCTTCACCCTTTTCCCATGAAGAATAGTGTGAAGTGGTGAAAGGATTTGCAGGCTGATTTCCAGTCACATTATACCAGGGTGGTTAAGTCCTATACAGCGGGTGGGTTTCGTGGGTTGCCACAACCCGTGCGATGAGGAGAGCAACCCACAGCCACCAGACCAGACACGAGTTTCCCGCCAGATAGTCAACCCAGAATTCCAAGCTGAAGCGCTAGTCTCCACTCGCCGGGACTGTCTGGAGCGGGGTTCGAACCCCGCACCTTCTGACTCGGAGGCGGGAATGCTACCACTGAGCCCAAGGCTCGCTCCTGTGGGCGTGCGCGAGGATGAGCTCCGCCTCAGCTGTGATGCCCCCCACAGTCAAATAGCCTGGCTACTAGGGCAAGTGACTTGGCACAGCAGGGCTGCTCACCAGATCCCGCTCACCGCACGTGGCAGCCTTTTCTGTCCGATTATCGCGGTTCTGGATAAAAGTCCCCCAGGGGCTTCAAGTGGCTGGTCCTCCTGAGTGGTAACAAATCCGCTCGTTTTTTATGCGCCGTGAAGTGTCGCACTGATGAATGGCAGCGTGGGTGAGGCATTGATGGGTGGCTCACACTGACTGAGCCAGAACCCAGCAAGGAGCCAACACTGTCAGCAGAGGAAGAAACAGCGAAGGAACAAGTCACCAGACCTGTAGTGGGGTTAAGTGTTTGAGGAGCACGATAGCTGTAGAAAACAACTAGAGTGACTGAGGGGACTGAACGATTGGATTATGAGGAGCGATTACCTGAATTGAACATGTTCTCACTGGAAAAGAGAAGGTTGAGAGGTGATATAGGGCCCTTAAATATAAAATAGTCACCAATAAATCTAATGGGGAATTCAGGAGAAACTTCTTTACCCAGAGAGTGGTGAGAATGTGGAACTCGCTGCCACAGGGAGTGGTTGAAGCGAATAGTATAGATGTATTTAAGGGGAAGCTAGATAAGCATATGAGGGAGAAGGGAAGAGAGGGTTACGCTGATAGATTTAGATGAGGAAAAACGGGAGGAGGCTCGTGTGGAGCATAAACACCAGCAGAGACCAGTTGGGCCAAATGGCCAGTTTCTGTGCTGTAAATTCGATGTTTC
>NC_140997.1:18814188-18820292 GCF_052327205.1 Somniosus microcephalus | reverse complement strand
TCCCTCTCCCCCCCCCTCTCCCTCCCCCCCCCTCTCCCTCCCCCCCCCTCTCCCTCCCCCCCCCTCTCCCTCCCCCCCCCTCTCCCTCCCCCCCCCTCTCCCTCCCCCCCCCCTCTCCCTCCCCCCCCTCTCCCTCCCCCCCCCTCTCCCTCCCCCCCCCTCTCCCTCCCCCCCCCCTCTCCCTCCCCCCCCCCTCTCCCTCCCCCCCCTCTCCCTCCCCCCCCCTCTCCCTCCCCCCCCCTCTCCCTCCCCCCCCCTCTCCTCCCCCCCCTCTCCCTCCCCCCCCTCTCCCTCCCCCCCCCTCTCCCTCCCCCCCCCTCTCCCTCCCCCCCCCTCTCCCTCCCCCCCCCTCTCCCTCCCCCCCCCTCTCCCTCCCCCCCCCCTCTCCCTCCCCCCCTCTCCCTCCCCCCCCTCTCCCTCCCCCCCCCCTCTCCCTCCCCCCCCCTCTCCCTCCCCCCCCCTCTCCCTCCCCCCCCCTCTCCCTCCCCCCCCCCCCTCTCCCTCCCCCCCCCTCTCCCTCCCCCCCCCCCTCTCCCTCCCCCCCCCCCTCTCCCTCCCCCCCCCCCTCTTTTCCCCCCCCCCGGCCCCCCTTCTCCCTTTCCCCCCCTCAGACCCCCTTCTCTTTCCCTCCCCCCCCCCCCCCCTCGGCCCCCCTTCTCCCCCCTTGTTCCCTAAAGGTTATCTGGGTTGAGGGTCATAGCACCTTAATGTCATCCCACACTTAGTCAGAGTGACTCACAAATCCCCTGGTATACCTTACGTCATTCAAAGTTCTTGTCAAAGTATTTTTGCTACAGTTGGCCATTCCTCTTCAGCTCACCCTCAGCTCAAATGTCTACGCTGCGTGTCATTGCAGAGAGGGTTTAACTGTCCTTGAGCCAGACTGTCCGCTGCACCTATAAGGGGGCTTCGCTCTGTTGAAGATACGTTACAGATTACAAAGGTGGGCTACTTATTTTCATTTTATTTCTGTCGAATTGGAGCAAATGTCGCAGTTGTTTCCCCCTTGTTTTTAAAAAAAAACTCAGTGAATGAAATTAAAGCCAAGTTCGGACGAGACCAGTTACACGTGCCGAAAATAGAATTCACAGCTGTTGGCAAGCTGGCGTAATCATACCCTGTGCATGTCCTCTCTGGGCTCGGGCAGTTCACTGGTTGAGAATCAGAGGCAGGTGAGCTAATTCTCCGCGGGGCCAAGGAGACTACTTTCTAAAAGTCTAGCGCCACCCTGTCGCAGGTGCCGTCTTTCGGATGAGACGTTAAACCGAGGCCCCGTCTGCCCCCCCTCCCCTCCCCTCGGGGATGTAAAAGATCGCAGGGCACTGGTCAAAGAGCAGGGGAGCTCCTCTCAGTCTGTTAAAGCCACTACTGGTTTTAATAGCCTGGTGGAATACTTCTTCGGAATATTCCCTTTAACTCTGGCACCATTAATTAGCAGGCAGTGGGAGTGATTTGCTTATGATTTTTGTATGTTTTTCCTGTCATCCCCCAGGAGAATGCTGTACAAAGGGACTCTCATGGAAATAACCTCCTCAAACCTCCTGCCATTGGTGCTGGGTAGTGTGGGCCTTATTATGCTATACAGGCTGCTGCAGAGCATGAAGGAGCGAGCCTACATTCAGGATGCTGTGGTGGTGATAACGGGAGCAAGCTCTGGCCTTGGTAAAGGTAAGGTAATGACACACAGTGCATGTACCAGTCTGTTCATTTTGTATTTATGCTTCAATTCCTCCTTAGCTTCACCTTGCCCCGTAAGTCCTTTCCCAGCTGTCTACCGTGTTGCTTGTGATTGCCACAGTTGCCTTAAAATGTAATGTACAAGCTGCGTCTTCACCAAAGGTTCCGTGCCTCTGAAGCTTAGTGTATGAGAGTGCTAGTGTAAAGCCATGGAATCATATAGCAGTGAACATAAGAATAGGAGCAGGAGTTGTCCATTTGGCCCTTCGAGCCTGCTCTGCCATTCAATAAGATCATGGCTGATCTTCTACCTCATCTCCACTTTTCTGCACTATCCCCATATCCCTTGATTCCCTTAATATTCAAAAATCTATCGATCTCTGTCTTGAATATACTCAACGACTGAGCATAGAAAGATAGAAGATAGGAGCAGGAGTAGGCCATTCGGCCCCTCGAGCCTGCTCCGCCATTCAATGCGATCATGGCTGATCATCCAAATTCAGTACCCGGTCCCTGCCTTCTCCCCATAGCCTCCACAGCCCTCTGGGGTAGAGAATTCCAAAGATTCACCGCCCTCTGTGTGAAGAAATTTCTCCTCATCTCAGTCCTGAATGACCGACCCCTTATTCTGAGACTGTGACCCCTGGTTCTAGACTCACGGCCAGGGGAAACATCCTCCCTGCATCCACCCCATCAAACTCTGTAAGAATTTTGTATGTTTCAATGAGATCACCTCTCATTCTTCTAAACTCCAGAGAATATAGGCCTAGTCTACTCAATCTCTCCTCATAGGACAATCCCCCCATCCCAGGAACCAGTCTGGTGAACCTTCGCTGCACTCCCTCTATGGCACGTATATCCTTCCTTAGGTATGGAGACCAAAACTGTACACAATACTCCAGCTGTGGCCTCACCAGGGCCCTAAAGGAGGCCATTCGAGCATTGCCGGCTCTTTGAAAGAGCTTTCCAATTAGTCCCACTCAATGTTCCCTTTAAACTGTGCGGCTGTGCTCTGGACCTCCTGCACAGCCGGCTTTTCAATAGGAAAAACCGCATGCCCAAAAGAAATTAACGGGAATATTGGTCCCACTCCCCTGCTCTGTCCCCATAGCCCTGCAATTTTGCCCCTTCCAAGTATTTATCCATTCCCTTTTGGAAGTTTTATTGAATCAGTGCATTCCAGATCACAACAACTCGCTGTGTTTAAAAATAAATAAATAAATAAATAAATTCGTCATCTCCCCTCTAGTTCTTTTGCCTTACATCTGTGTCCTCTGGTTACCCACCTTCCCACCAGTGGAAACGGTCTCTCCTTATTTACTCTATCAAAACCCTTCTTGAACACCTCAATTACATTTCCTCTTAACCTTCTCTGCTCTAAGAAGAACAACCCTAGTTTCTCTGGTCTCTCCACATAACTGAAGTCCCTCATGTCTGGTACAATTCTTGTAAATCTCCTCTGTACCCTTTCAAAGGCCTTGACATCTTTGCTAAAGTGCGGTGCCCAGAATTGAACACAATACTCCAGCTGAGGACTAACCAGTGTTTGAACATGGTGTAAAGGCACACCTGTAAATCCCAACAGTGCAACCTGCATGCTTTTCTCGATCAATTATTTCCATTTACAGGTATTTCTGAGTGGATTTATACACCCATCGTGGTGGAGAATGTCAGTGCTGAGGAACAAAACCACTTTTTTTTTGCTTTTGCTACCCATTTCAGTAATCGGGATCAGGCAGTTGCGGATCACGTGCTGCAGATGAGATGCAGAGCAAAGATCACTCGATGGGAACGGTAGCATTGTGATTGTTACTGGACTAGTAATTCAGCGGCCTGGACTAATGGTCCGGAGACATGAGTTCAAATCCCATTTTTGGGGAATTTAATTTCAGTTAATTAAATAAATCTGGAATAAAAAGCTGGTATCAATAATGGTGACCATGAAACTATCGGATTGTCGTAAAAACCCATCTGGTTCACTAATGTCCTTTAGGGAAGGAAATCTGCTGCCCTTACCCGGTCTGGCCTATATGTGACTCAGGTCCCACGCCCGTTCACTAATGTCCTCTAGGGAAGGAAATCTGCCGCCCTTACCCGGTCTGGACGATATGTGACTCCGGTCCCACGCCCGTTCACTAATGTCCTTTAGGGAAGGAAATCTACCGTCCTTACCCGGTCTGGCCGATATGTGACTCTGGTCCCACGCCCGTTCACTAATGTCCTTTAGGGAAGGAAATCTACCGTCCTTACCCAGTCTGGCCGATATGTGACTCCGGTCCCACGCCCGTTCACTAATGTCCTTTAGGGAAGGAAATCTACCGTCCTTACCCGGTCTGGCCGATATGTGACTCAGGTCCCACGCCCGTTCACTAATGTCCTTTAGGGAAGGAAATCTACCGTCCTTACCCGGTCTGGCCGATATGTGACTCCAGACCCACAAGCAATGTGGTTGACTCTTAACTGCTCTCTGAAATGGCCACTATCAAGCCACTCAGTTGTACCAAACCGCTACAACAAAGCTTGCAGCACTGTAGGGAGTAGCTTCGCCACACGGACTGCAGCGGCTCACCGCCAGCTTCTCAAGGGGCAATTAGGGATGGGCAATAAACGCTGACCTTGCTGGCGACGCCCACATCCCGTGAATGAATAAAGAAGAAAGAAAAAACCTGCCCCAACAATGGGGCCCAACCCCCAACTCAGAAGAGCACACCCTCCTACCTCGGTGTGAGTTTTTCCCCTCTGTGCACACCAGCTATCCTCGTGGGTCCTCTGAGTGAGTTTGCCAAATTATGGTCTGTGTCCTCTTAAGAATTGGCTTGAGGCTGGCCAAAGTCATCTCACAACTGACCCTTACGGCTGGGTGGGATTTCGACTGCAGGTCCCAGATGCGACAGCACAGTGTGTAACCCCCTCCCCTAACTCCCAAACCCCAATAGTTTTTGATAAGTGATCATTAAGAAGTGAAATTCCAGATTATAGAAATTGAGTGTGAATCTAAGATGGACAGAATTAGTTAGAAACAATCCTGTTTCTTTTTGTTGGAGCATCGTGCCCATTTGCGGAGCAGTGTGTGGTGACATTGCCACGGGGCAGTGGTGAAAGTTCGTGAATTGCCTTTGGCTTCTTGAGCATCCCCTATTTTAATTGCTCCACCATTGGTGGCCGTGCCTTCAGCAGCCACGGTCCTAAACTCTGGAATTCCCTCCCTAAACCTCTCCTCCTCCTTTAAGATGTGGATTCAAGTTCCACTCCAGAGACTTGAGCACAAAAATCTAGGCTGACACTCGCAGTGCAGTGCTGAGGGAGTGCTGCACTGTCGGAGGTGCCGTCTTTCGGATGAGACGTTAAACTGAGGTCTGCTCTCTCAGGTGGATGTAAAAGATCCCACGGCACTATTTTGAAGAAAAGCCGGGGAGTTCTCCCCGGTGTCCTGGCCAATATTTATCCCTCAATCAACATCACTAAAACAGATTATCGAGTCACCACCACATTGCTGTTTGTGGGAGCTTGCTGTGCGCAAATTGGCTGCCACGTTTCCTACATTACCAGTGACGACACTTGAAAAGTACTTCATTGGCTGTAAGGCGGTTTGGGATGTCTGGTGGTCGTGAAAGGTGCTATATAAATGCAAGTCTTTCTTTCTTAAAACCTACCATTTTGACCAAGCCTTATTTCCTGATATGGCTCGGTGTCGAATTCTGTTTGCTAATGCCCCTGTGAAGCGCCTTGGGACCTTTTACCATGTTAAAGGCACTATACCAATGCAAGTTGTTGTTGCTCTTGAAGCTGAAATCGATGGTCTTTGCTTTCCCTGTCAGAGTGTGCCAGAGTCTTCCACACAGCTGGGGCCAGGCTGGTATTGTGTGGCCGGGACAGGCAGAAGCTGGGGGAACTCGCGAAGGAGCTCACAGGAATGGTGAACGGCAAGAGAAAGGTGAGCACTGCGGGATACAAGTAATAGTACATGTTGGTTAGGGGAGTCCAAAAATATACGACGGTCACAAATAAGTCCGGGAATTCAGGAGAAACTTCTTTACCCAGAGAGCGGTGAGAATGTGGAACTCGCTCCCAGAAGTAGTTGAGGCGAGCAGCACAGATACATTTAAATGGAAGCTAGATAAACACAGGAGGGAGAAAGGAATAGAAGGATATGCTGATAGGGTGAGATGAAGAGGGGTGGGAGGAGGCTCGTGGGGAACATAGACCAGTTGGGCCGAATGGCCTGTTTCTGTACTGTACATTCTATGTCCCCTGCTATGAAATGAGCCAGATCCAGACAGAAAACGAGTTCCAAAGCCCCTACAACATCAGGGACATTGTTGGGTTGGGGGCTGCCTCAACCTTTTTGAGGCTGTGTGAGTGTGAGCTTTAGCTAGTTTTCCAGACTGGCATGGATGTAACTGATATAAATACGGGGATACCAGAAT